>NC_092774.1:74913878-75222450 GCF_047496795.1 Chiloscyllium punctatum
TTTGATATGTTATTTTAAATTGAAAAGCCATTTTGTGGTTAATAAAAACCTACATACACCTGTTGCTCCTAACAACAGCCTAAATTCAAATTTTAAATCCTCATCTCCCCCTGGGTTCATCTCCATCATTGCAAGTTCATCAGACGAGCCCCTTGCAAGGCGGGGGGTGATAAAGATCGAACTTCCCCTGGTGTGTGGACTTGCCATTGCCAGCATTGTCCTCGTCTGCTGAGGGACTGAACATTACCAAGAATGACTATTGCAGTGGTCAGAGATTGAACAGTTCATTTACAGAACAAGTCTAAATGGTCTTTACCCTGGAAAGGTGTTGTGTGCCAGTTTGATACCAGTTGTGTTATGAGCTACCCTGGTAAGCCTTGCCCCATAGGTCACACCGCAAAAGAGAACATAGGGAAATGTTATCTTTCGATTACAATTTGTTTCTTCAAAGTCACAACAGAATATTTGGCAGGGATGAAGTGGTCTGTTATGTGCTGACTTCAGCAAAAGACTCTTTGACCCCCTACTGGCACCAATGTCTTCCCAGTTATGGGATGGGTGGAACTGTTCTGGGACAATAACTGCATCTCTTACCGAAAGATCCATCTATTGAACAGCCTCAAGGAATTCACAAGACAGGCATGCCTCTTATTGGCAAGGTCCCTCCCTTACCTACACTAAACCTGGTTATTATTTTGAATAAAGTAAGTACTCCTCGTGCTGTAACAGTAGGAACATAGTCTCCCCTGAGTTTTGTATAGAATGGAAGAATCCAAATACAAAACAGTAATATCACTCTTTGGGATATGCAGCTCTCAGTGACTTTTTTCTGTAGGAGGATTTTCAGGAGTTATTAGCTTTCAAAACCGTACTTATATCGTTTGTGGTCTCAACCTTTTGGGTAATGAGACAACTGCTGCTTGATTGAGATCAGGATTTAAAATTTGAATTTAGGCTGTTGTTAGGAGCAACAGGTGTATGTAGGTTTTTATTAACCACAAAATGGCATTTCAATTTTAAATAATATTTTAAAATAAATATAACAAAATGGCTTCAGGTTATGATTTGACATTGAACTTGAATTGCTGCTTTGCTGAGTTGGTTAGATTTAGAAATAAAAGAGAACAATGGAGTTTGCATAATATGAATCATAAGTAATTTGGTATTCGAACTAACCTTGAACTAACAAGCATGGGATGGTTTTGCGCGTAAAACAATCTGTTTCCCAGGAAATATTGGACTAACCTGCTGTCAATCATGTCACCTTATTACATTTTATTGGTCTTTTCTTGTAATTCAGGCTGTGCTGTCGCAAAAATAATTAATGCGTAATTTTCAAATGTAATTGTGTAATTTTGCCACGGAACACAGAAGCTTTTAACCTGTGTTGCTGGACAAATCTGTGCAGGGCTGCCTTATGTCATTAAGCTGATAACCTTGCTTTAAATAGACCGTACTCCTAGTGATTCTTTTGACCGATCTCGGATCGAGAGCCGATTGAGGGGGTCCAGACCTTCACCCTAACCTGCAGAACCCCGAACACTATGGATAAACTTACCTCGGCCAATCCACTCTAACCTGCACATCTCTGGACACTGGGGGTAAATTAGCATGGTCAACATACACTAACAAGAACATCCTTGGGCATTATCAGTAATTTAGCATGGCTGAACCCCCCCTAACCTGCACATCGCTGGACAGTCTGGGGAATTAAACTCGGCAAAGGCCGAGGTTACCACGAGGTTGGAATTCTCTCCCAGAAATGACAGTTGATGGTGCCCTCACCAAGATGGCCGCCCGCGCTCCCCGCCCCAAGACAACATGCGCCTGACCCTCACAAAGATGGCGGCCGGTTGCCCGGGCAACCCGAGAGCTCCTTCGCCGGTGAAGTAAACACTGGGCCTGTGGTGATTTTATTGGAGGCCTCAGGCCTCCCCTAGGAGTTTATAAACTCCCCAGTCTCCCTCCTCCCGCGGTTCCCAATCCTACCCTGTCTCACTGTCTCCTCTCCCCGGGGGCAGGAGCCAGGTCTTGGCGCTCGGGCCTGGCGACCTCCCCGGGATGTTTCTGAAACCTGGTCCTGTTCTGAAGGAGGATCACCGGGACCCGAAATGATTTCTCTCGGCACGAGCTGCCGGACCTGCTCAGTTTTTCCAGCGGTTCTTATTACTTCAGCCACCGGCACCATTCTGCTCCCACACTCAGTAACACCGCCTCAGTCCTGCTGCAGGACCTGCACTGCACATGCGCCAGCTCACAAGGGGCGGTGCCCACGTATGTGACGTTTCCAGGGTTGAGGGGGCGTGGTTGGGGAGGCCACCAAACAATCGAAGACAATGGGGGCGGGGCCAAGGTATGTGACGTCTCCTGGGTTGAGGGGGCGTGGTTGGGGAGGCCACCAAACAATCGGTGACAATGGGGGCGGGGCGATCGTTTTGCCGGCCCCCAGCCTCCAGAAAGGTGCTGTTTAAAAAAGTTTCAACGTAGTGTTTTTTTTAACTTTTCAGCCTGTTGTGAAATGTTATTCAGGACCTCTGGAAGGGTCAAACATTAGGAAAGGCTTAATCATAAACAAAGGGATATTAAAAAATATAAATACAAATAGGTAAGTTAACTTACAAAAGAGACCTCGCACCAAATATCAAAAAGGACAGCAAAAGCTTCTGTTGGTATGCTCATGGGAACAGAGTCGCTGAGCTAAGTGTGGTACCTTGGAAGATGAAAACTGTGAGTTCATGGGGGAACATTGAAGTGGCAGAGATGATCTCAGTTTTTATGTTGGCAGACAACAGAACTATTCCTATTAGAATTGGCAAGTCAGAGGCTATAGAAAGGGTAGAACTTAAACAATCAACGTTGAGAGGGTAAAGGTACACAGGAAACTATTTGGATTGAGGACAGACAAGTCCACTGGTGCTGATGGCCTACACCCTGGGTCCCGAAGGAAGTGGCAGCAGAGATAGTGAACTCATTAGTTATAATATTCCAAAAATCTGTGAACATGGGAAAGATTCACTGCATTTATTTAAGACTGAGATATATATATGTTCCTGATTGTCAAGGGGATCAAAGGTTACGGGAAGAAAGCTGGAGAATGGAGTTGAGAAACATCTCAGCCATGATTGAATGGTGGATCAGACTCGATGGACTGAATGGCCTAATTTCTGCTCCTGTGTCGTATGATCTTATGGTTCCATTGGATTGGAAAAATGCTAATGTAACACCTGTATTCAGAATGGGAGGGAGGCCATATGTGGGAAATTGCAGACCAGCTCGTTGAACATTTGGTATAGAGTCATAGAGATGTGCAGCACGGAAACAGTCCAACTTGACCATGCCAAAGGATATCCTAACCTAATGTAGTCCCATTTGCCAGCACTTGACTCATATCCATCTAAACCCTTCCTATTCATCTACCCATCCAAATGTCTTTTAAATGTTGCAATTGTACCAGCCACCACCACTTCCTCTGGCAGCTCATTCCATACAAGCACACCCTCTGCATGAAAAAGTTGCCCCTTAGGTCCCTTTTACGTCTTTCCCCTCTCACCCTAAATCTAAGCCAACTCGTTCTGGACTCCCCCACCCCATCGAAAAGACCTTGTCTGTTTATCCTATCCATGTATCTCATTGTTTTATAAACCTCCATAAGGTCACCCCTCACCCTCCGAACCTCCAGGGAAAACAGCCCCTGCCTATTAAGCCTCTCCCAAATGCTCCAACTCTGGAAACATCAGTGTAAATCTTTTCTGAACCCTTTCAAGGGATCAGGCAGGAAAATGGGGGTGATGAGCAGTCTTGATCGAATGGCACAACAGTCTTGATGGGCTGAATGGCCTAATTCTGATCCTATATTTGTGAATTTTTGAACTCTGCAGCAGGCAGGACTTGAACCCGATCCAGGGTTCGGGTCGTTACCTCTGTGTGACAAGACATCCATAAAAATATCAAATCCTCCCCATCGGGGAATTGCACCCCCAGTCTCCTGAGTCACAGATGGGGATACTAACCACTACACTACCGAGGATGCTGGACAGTTGCAAGATGATGGGGATAGGGGTGGAGAATAGGTGGGTGCTTCAGGAACTATTATAGACATGAAAGTGAGAATGGCCTCCTTATGTACTGTGTAAAAACAAGGAGTGCAGATGCTGGAAACCAGAATCTAGATTAGAGTGGTGCTGGAAAAGCACAGCAGGCCAGCAGCATCCGAGGAGCAGGACTAAGCCAGCCAATGATCTGACCTGTGCCACACAAGCACAGTCCCCCTGGAGTGTTACCAGAGGTGTGTTCAGGCTGTAGGAAGAGATCCAATTCCCGGTTTGACCTGGAATGTAATCCCCACAGGCACACAGGGAGCGGTGATCCACTTGCTCCACATGCGGGAAGGGATTCACTGAGTCATTCAAACCTAAACACATCATTGACTTCCTACTGGACAGAAAGGATTAAACTTCTCAGCAACAACCGCTTTAAAAAAAATTCAATTTTTATAGTCGTAGCAAGAATCATAGTTTTCCAAACTGTGGGCCAATACGAGTGATGTCGAGAGACCAGGTTTGGAATGCATGGCTGCCCAGGTAACAATGGTTGATGTGGGGCTCACAGTGATGACTGAGGGGCCGTCCCTTTAGATGCTCGGTTGTCTCTGTGTTGTTGATGAGGCTTGGCCTCATGGACTGATCTCTGAAGTCAGATTTAAAAGAAGCTTTGAAAATTATGAGAAAAATCATACCCAGAAAAGACAGTGAAAAACTGTTCACCATGGTAAGAGCATTGAGAATAAGAATGCAGATTTCAAATCCATTACAAGGAAGAAAATGTGATGTGAGAAAGAAATTTCACACAGTGAGTAAATAGATCTGGAAGATATCGCATGGAACAGTGGTTGAAGCAGATTCAGGTAAGAGGATTGGAAAATTATTTGTTGACAAGCAATTTACCATTTTCCAAGGAAACGTCAGGAAAATGGCACAACATCAGAAAGCTCATTTAGAGAGCTGCATGGACACAATTGGCTGAATGGCCTGCTTCTGTGATTTAGTAATTCAGTGGTTCATAATTGCTTATCAGGTCTTCGTCAGTTGTGAACGTCAAGCTAACATCTGCTATTTTGTATGGTCAGTCAGATCGATGTTTTATAACTGCAGGGATTGGGACTAGGACCCCAGGTATTCACAGTATGTGTCAATGATTTAGATGAGGGAACTAATTGGAATATATCACAAATTGCAGATGACACGAAGCTGGGTGGAAGGGTGAGCTGTGAGGAGGATACAATGTTATTTGGACAGTCTGAGTGAGTGGGCAAATGCATGTCAGGTGCAGTTAGTGTGGATAAACGTGAGGTTATCCACTTTTCTAGCAAAAATAGAAAAGCAAATTATTTGAATAACTGTAACCTAGGAGATGAGAAGGTTCACCAAGAACTAATCCAAGATGGAGGACTGGAAAATTTGTGGCTGTAAGAGCTGCTCCTTTTTTGAGGTATTTTCAGTGTTGGAGGCGATTTCCTTGAATTCCAGGAGCAGCAATTAATGTTTTATATGCTGATGCATTGTTTTGGAACTTTAGAGTAAAAAAAATCAAGACAACAGCAATTTCAAAATGGAGAAAGACAGCCAAAGGCAGCAAGCACATGGTCTGTAAGGGAGAGAGAGAGAGAAAGAAACGTATACTACTAATGGATACAGCAGTGAATCTGCATAGTTACTGCCTTTGCTGTTTGAAATCATGTATCTCTGGACATCTTGAAAAAATTAACAAACAGCAAAATTCACAGCTGATCTTGGAGGAACATGTGGAGGAGAGCTCACAGCACAGGAACAGATTACTGCAGAGTTTTTAACGTGTAACCTTGCCGTAAGTCTGCAGTAGTGAATAGAGTGAGTTCTTTCTTGATTATATGTTTTGAGATTTTATAAGTTCACCAGCGAGTCCACAACAGGGAATGGCTAATCACCTGCTCCAAGCACAGGAAGGGATTCATCAATTCTTCCAGCCTGCAGACGCACTAGCGGGTCCACACCAGGCACAGCATGCTCACCTGCTCTCAGTGCGTAAAGGGCATCACCTCCTCCTCCCACCTGCGGAGGCACCAGTGAGTTCATGTGCCATCACAGGGTGATTGAAGGAACAAGGGCCGAGTGCCATTATCGACTGGACTATCAACCCAGTTCTGGGGACTCCTCGGGACTCCTGGGTTTGAATCCCACCACAGCAGATGGCGGAATTGGAATTCAGTCAGAAATCTGGAGTTCAGAATCTAATGATGAAATCATTTTCTGGGGAAAGAAAACCCTCTGATTCATTCATGTTAGAGTCTGTCTGCAACCCAATCTTGAGTCAGATTGGTTCTGTTTCCAAAGTAGGGATTTATAACATGTCACATGAATTGACTGCCTGAAGATTGTGTGCTTTTTGAGCAAAATATAATGTTTCTGCAAATAAAATTCTGCAATTGCAATTTCACCCCATAAACTGATGTGTGTGCATGCATGAGAGCGTGTGTGTTTGTGCATAAGAGCATGTGTTTGCATTCGACCATGCTTGGTAACGTGTGTGAGTAATGGGGTACAAGCCAGTGTGAGTGGAGTCACTTGTAGTGTGACATGAAACCAAGGTCCCTGTTGAGGCCATCCTCATGTGTTCCGTACTCGGAAATCAGTTATACAACACACATTGGAGAGGGCAGGGTGGGGCTTGTCTTTCAATTTGCAGAAGGTGGGAGGCTCTGGATGCTGTGATCCAGGGCAAACACATATTTGTTCAGAGAGATGGAGCTGGAAGCCAGGCTGCAGACATGTTGAGGGGAAAGCGGGAAAGTTAACCAGACACTTTATTCTGGGAGATGGTCATTCCCTTCTGGAGAGAGCCTTTTGTTTGCATCAGTGGACAGGGTCAGGAGGGTGTAAGTGCAGGTCTGGCAGGTAAAGGGGATCTGAGAGAGGGCTGCAGGTGGGAGGAGCTGACTGGTTGGGCAGTGGGAGTAAAAACAACACTGGGGAGGGGGAGGTGGTGGTAAGGGACAGAACAGTGACACAGATGGTCTCCGTTCTCTGCAGTTGTCAGCAGGAGCACAGATGGCATTGGTGTCTGTTTTGTGCCAGGATTCAGGAACCGATGTGCTCAGGGCTGGAGAAGTGGGAAAGGGAGGTTGCGGTGGGTGTGGTCCAACAATCTTAGGAGGAGAGAGCCTTTGCTGAGGGCACATGAGAAGTTAGAAACTACTAGGACAAAGGAGAACATCAAATCTCTGGGCAGAACGGTGGCTCAGTGGTTCGTACGATTGCCTCACAATGTCAGGGACCTGGATTCGGTCCCCCAGTTGAGGAGCTGTCTGTGTGGACTTTAACAAGTTCTCACCCTTCTGTCTGTGTGAGTTAACTCTGGGTGCTCCAGTTTCTTCTCACAGTCTAAATATCTGCAGTTCAGGGTGGATCGGCCGCGATAAAGTGTCCACATATGCGCAACTGAGGGTCGGTTAACCATGGGGAACTGCAGGAAAAATGGGTGGGTCTGGATGGGATACTGTTTGGAAAGTCAGTCTGAATTTTATGGGCCAAATGGCCTGTTGGGATTGTATGATTCTACTGCATTAGCCAAACATCTATTGAGAAATGATTGCCTCATGAGACACTGACACCAGTCCTGAGGAAGGTGGGATTAGTGCTGTCAGTCCCCCAACCATTTGGTCCCCGTCCACTCTCTCTCCTCACACTCTGCACCCACCAATTCTTTGTGCTCAGTCTTCTTCTCTCTCTTCCCCTCATTTTCTGCACCCCACCCTCTGTCCCCTGTCATTTTCTCTCTCTCTCTCTCTACTCCCACTCCCCTTCCATTCTCCCTCCCTTCTACCATTCCCCCCCCCTTCTACAATTCCCCCATGCTTTCTCGTGCTCTCTTTGATTGCTGTATCTCTTTCTCAGGAAAGAGAGAGAATCGATAGTGATGACTCTACCTGGAAGACAGGGGTGCGCAAGAAATGGCTGATCTTTAAAATTAAGAACAGCTAAAATGATAGATTCAGAAACATTGTTAACATCTAAAAGCATATTAATTTATTTTTTTAAAAGCTGCAGTCATGTTTCTGAAACTTACATTGAAATAGACACATAGAGTCATACAACACAGAAACAGATCCTTCAGTCCAACTCGCCCATCCCCTCCAGATCTCCTAAATTGATCCAGTGACCCATTTGACAGCATTTCGCCCATATCTCTCTCACACCTTCCTATTCAGATACCCATCCTGACCCTGATGCCTTTCAAATGTTGTAATTGTACCAGCCTCCACCACTTCCTCTGGGCAGCTCATTCCATACACACACCACACTCTACATGAAAGTTCCCCCTTAGGACCGTTTTAAATCTTTCCCCTCTCACCCTATACCTATGCCGTCTAGTTATGGACTTCCTCTACCCTGGGGAAAAGACATACAAAGCCGGACGAAATTCAAAACGAATTAAATGTCGAGCCACAGAGAAAAATAAAATTGTGGCTGCAGCTTTTTTTCTCCTATTGACATTTGTCAGTAACGCCAGCACCTCCACAGAGCGTACTGCGCATGCTTCTCGGTGTCAGCGACAACTGCGCATGCTTCTCGGTGTCAGCAAAATCACTGAGCACGCTTGCCGCTGTCCGCGGAAACGGCTCTTGACTTTTTTCTGAAGGACCAATGGCGACATCCGGAGGACCGGAAGGAGCCTGGTCCTCCTGCCATTCAGAGCCGCCTCTGTCTGAACGCGGAAGTTGAGCCATGAGTTACTGAAGCTGCTGTTGTTTCTCTCCCTCTTTGAATGAAGGTTGAGCTTCACCCCAGACTGTAACTCTGTCCAACATCTGTGGGTACGGCACTGTCTTTTCTCACCTACCTTTTCATTTCTTTTTCGTTCTGGGATTCAGTTGCTGACTTGCACGAACTGAAGGGAAAGGGAGTGTGTTAGAAACGAAAATCGCATCGTAATAATCGCTCTAGACAAATTCAAGAAAACAAAGTTTTATTAGCAAGTCTGCAGAGTTGGGCACCCTTCTGAGTAAAAGGCGCGCTGAGGCTTACAAAGTTTCTCATTATATACAGCACAAGTCCCTCCCCTCCTTGGTTCTAACGAGCCATGAGGTTCACATTCTTAAAAACATCATTATTCTCCAATTTGCACCCTTATCACAAAGTCTGCAACAAATGTCTCCAGACCCTCCCCTTCCTGGCTCTTAACGAGCCATGAGGTTCACATTCTTAAACCGTCATTATTCTCCAACTTGCACCCTTATCACAAAGTCTGCAACAAATATCTCCAATGTTCCCAGAGTTGTTGTCTTTCTCACCCTGTAGTCTTATCAGTCAAAGACTTATTCTTCTCTGTCTGTGCTAGCGGTCTTATCAATCTGTAGCAGATGTCTCTCGAGTCGTTTCCCTGTCCTGCAGTCTTTATCAGTCAAGGACTCATCCTTCCCTGCCTGTGTTTATGGTTTCATCAATCAAGGGCCTGTTTGTTTTTACTCTGCTCACAAATTGTCAGCATTATTTAAACTATTCTACTTTTGAGTATACAAAATGTTTTTTAAAAAAAGCAAAAGTCTAATGTTTTTAGAAAAGAAGTCACTCTGCTCACAAATTGTCAGCATTATTCACAATTTAAACTATTCTACTTTTGAGTATACAAAATGTTTTAGAAAAGAAGCAAAAGTTTTGTCTTTTATTATAGATCAGTCTGTGGTCTAGGCACATCTTAAAGTTTGAACCGAAATTACCTCTCACAATTCCACCCTTTTCTCTTTTTAAGATGTGCCTGATAAAGATAAGCCCCCCCCCCCCCCCCCCCCCTCTTTAAGGGCCCGGGAAATCTTTGGTCTTTCGCAGCAACATCACCTTAAGTTCCCGTGTCCCATGTTGTGGAACCACCACTGCCTGGAGTCGGGAAATATTTTTCTGAATTAAAAACTGAATCCAGGGGGTTAGGCAGGGTAATACGAGAAGAAGAATCACACCCCCCCCAACCACCAGCAACGCCGTGCGCCACCAACTACCACCTAGGAGACCATCCCACCATCCGATGCCACTAAGAGGACGCCAAGATTGTACTGGCACATGGGCCAATTTCCGAATTTCATCGGAAATTTCCAAAACCGCTTTACCATTATCGTCAATTTCTAGACAGCAGTTAGTCAGGTTAAACTTCCCGCACACGCCCCCCTCCGAGGCCAACAGATAATCCAAGGCAAGTCGGTTTTGATATATAGCAGCCCTCAACTCCGGGGCCAGGGCAGTCCGGTTAATAATAACCTCTACGACTGCTTGGAGCCTGATAATTCGATTTAACATATAGATAGGAGTACGGTATCCCCATCATCCGTCCTGTGCCCATGTAGCTGGCCCGTAGTATGCAATAATCCGGGCCGGTGGCCACTCATCCCCCCCAATCACCGACTTGGATATCCCTTGGCGACCTACAGAGGGAGTCAAAGAGTTTAATTCCCAAATCGTCGCCTTCCTTCCGGGGTAATAGGAAGAACGCAGGTCGTATTAGACCCAGGAAGCATACCCCAGCCCAGCCCATCCCTGATTACCGCATATCCAAAATAGGCCATCTGGAGCAGGCCCTCCCTGCCTCACAACGTCATCCCACAGTTCCTTTACCCCAAGGACGCCCTCATAAGGACTAGGACCACTGCAATTCCAGTGATCAGCCCCCAGCTCGTCAGAGGAGGAATCAGTACGTAATGGAACGCAATTTCTATGATCTCGGTTTGCAATGTACCAAGTAATATCCTCAGGCCACCATACTCGCGTGGTCGCATCCAATACATTCTGACAGGGACTAATCCCTACCTCCACGGTCCCCTTGCCTTCAATACAGAACTGGCCCTCAGGGCTGTTCGTCAGTCTCCACCCCTGGCTTTTCCTTTCGTTGACATGAGTCCAAGTGGTTTGCAGCAATTCCCATATGTCTAAGCTTTGACCAGTCCACGGCCATTGTTCCGACATATGCGGCCCCCCACAAACCCAGCAATTGCTAACATTTAAAACAGTGGCTATTCTAGAGGTGAGATCAATAAACAGGTTTTGTGTAACATCAGGGAGTTCAATCTTTTCTTCTACCTCCTCGTATACAGATGGCACTTTAGAGGCCACGACCGTTCCTTGACGTTCTTGCTCTTTCCCCAACCCCCGATCAGTGTTCTGTATCTTGGTCTCCTTGACTCTGTCAACCTGCTCCCTGAGCAACACGGAGGATAGGCCCCACCTCCCAGTTTTGCTAATACACACCCAGCGGTCATTTATAGGGCATCCACGGATTTTGCCACCGTATCCTTTTTTATACACCTGATAATAGGGTCTTCCACCCTCCCAACATTCGTGTCGTGCACTCACATCGTAACACCAATCGTCCACATGGGAGTGAGACACAAATGATCCCGAGTAGATTCGAATCCCGAGCCTTACCGTAGTCCGACATTTGTCACATCTCCCCTCGCCCTCCCCCACATACAGGAGTAAACTGATCAATATCCCCACCAATACAGTCCAAGTAGAGTTCATTATCGCTGTCTTTTCAGTTTTACCACCAACGGCTTGTCCCCTTGCTCGCATGTCCAAGTGCTTTCTCCTTCAGGCGGAACAGGCCCCTTTATCCTTGATGCGTGGACCCACCCTTTTTCTTTTGTCCGAACAGCTGCTTCAGTTGTTAACAGAACCAGGAACGGTCCTTCCCACCGCGGCTGGAGCTTTTCGGCCTTCCAGGTTTTAACAAGTACCCAATCTCCGGGCTCCACCTTATGCAAGAGGAAGTCGAGCGGCGGAGTCTGAGCCAGGAGACCCTTCCTCCGGAGTTCTGCAAAAGAACGGGATAAGGCCAGTAAATAGTTTCTGACAAATACATCTCCCCCTTGTAGAGTGGGACATCCATCAACCTTACTCCAATATGGTAATCCGAACAGCATTTCATAGGGGGAAACCCCGACATCCTGGCGAGGTGCCGTACGTATCCTCAATAGGGCAATGAGAAGGCACTTCGGCCAAGGTAACTTAGTTTCTAACACCAGCTTAGTCAATTGGGTCTTGAGCGTGCCATTCATTCTCTCAACCCGACCCGAACTCTGAGGATGCCAGGGTGCATGGAATTTCCATTGGATACCCAGGGCAGTACAGATCAAATGGTGTAGCTTAGAAATAAAATGCGTCCCGCAGTCGGAGTCGATAGATTCCATTATGCCATATCTCGGGATTATGTTCTCTAACAATAGTCGGGCCACGGTTGGTGCATCGTCTTTGGCAGTTGGGAAAGCCTCTACCCAGTTAGTGAAATGGTCGACTATTACTAGCAGATATTTCCATCTCTGTACTGGGGGTAATTCTGTAAAGTCGACTTGGATCCTCTGAAATGGCCTAATTGCGAGGGGCTGACCACCGGCTGGCATAGAACGCATGGCTTTCTGGTTAATACGCCGGCAAGTGGGGCATCCGACTACCTCTTGTTAGGCTAATGTGTATATTCCCCTTCATACATAGTCTCTCAGGATCGTGTCACACATGGCTTGCACCCCCCAGTGGGTCTGATGGTGTAATCGGTGCAGAATACCCCGGGTGATCTGTTTGTTCAGTACTTGTCTCCCATCAGGAACCGTCCACTTCCCGTTAGTTTCTAGCCGGGCACCCAATTGATCCATTTCATCAATCTCCCCCTGGGTGAAGATGGGTTGTTTAGCGAGCCCTTCCCTCAACGGTATTAACGTTAACAATTGAACGGATTTTTCGACCGCTGCCCGCTTGGCTTCCTCATCTGCCAGCCGGTTTCCCACCGCTTCCGGTGTCGACCCCTTCTGGTGGCCGGGTACATGGACTACTGCGAGTTCCGTAGGTAACGCCAGGGCCTCCAACGTTAGGCTGATCATTTGTTCGTGAGCTAATTCTTTTCCCCGGGAAGTTATCAATCCTCGCTCTTTCCAGATTTTCCCGAAAGTATGAACGATTCCGTCTGCATACTTTGAGTCAGTATATATGGTCCCCACTTTCCCTTCCAATAGCTTCAGGGCCCTCTGGAGGGCGTACAACTCACAGGATTGGGCTGACCACTTCCCGGGCAGTCGTCCGGACTCGATCGTCCGTTTCGTTGCACCATCTATGACAGCATAGCCACTGTACCGGACCCCACTGATGCACCGGGAGGACCCGTCGATGTACAGTTCCTGTCCTTCACCCAGCGGGGCCTCTTGCAGGTCCTCTCGGCTCTTGGTCTGCAAGACTACAAACTCCACACAATCATGCTCCTGTTCTCCATCTGCAGGACGTCCGTACAGAAACTGGGCTGGGTTGCAACTGAGATCTTTTGCAAAATTGAGATCGTCCCCGGTCATCAAAATCGTCTCATACTTCAGGATGCGAGAGTCTGTTAACCAGCGGTGAGCCTTTTGAGCCAGTATGGTACTAACCAAATGTGGGGAGTATACTGTGATCCTTCCTCCAAAGGTAAGTTTTCGGGCCTGTTCTACTAACATTGCCGTAGCTGCCACTGCCTGTATACAGGTCGGCCATCCACATGACACAGGGTCTAACATTTTTGACAAAAATGCAACCGGCTGACGTTTCTCTGCCCGCAGCTGGGTAAGCACACCCTGGGCAATTCCGCCGGCGCTATTGACATATAACTGGAACGGTTCCTTCAGGGTGGGTAAAGCCAATACCGGAGCTCGGATCAGTTTACTTTTAATAATATTAAATCGCTGCTCCTCCTCATCTGACCAGTCCACCTTTTGTCCTTCTTGTCCCAGTTTGTCGTACAAAATTTTTACTAGAGTGGTGTAACTTTCAATCCATATCCGGCAATACCCTACTAGCCCCAGGAATTGTCTGATTTCCTTCTTCGTCCTGGGTATTGGCATACCCGTAATCCCTGATATTCGTTCTGGCGTGATACGGCGATGCCCCTTACTGACTTGATGGCCCAGATATCTTACTTCTTGCTCCACAAACTGGAGTTTTGTCCTGGAGACGCGTAGGCCCTGTTTCCCCAGGAAGTTCAGCAGGGCAACGGTGTCTGCTCGTACCTTCTCTTCTCTTGGTCCTGAGAGTAAGAGATCATCGACATATTGGAGCAATTGATTCTCCGCGTTACACCGAAATCCTCCTAAGACCTGCTCCAGTATTTGTCCAAACAAGTTCGGTGACTCCGTGAATCCCTGCGGCAAGACCGTCCACCTTAACTGTCGCTTTCGTCCTGTGAAGGGATTCTCCCATTCAAATGCAAAAAGGTTCCGACTTTCTTCATCAAGGGGGCAACTCCAGAAGGCATCCTTCAGATCTATTACGCTGAACCATTCATGTTCGGGGGGAATTTTACTCATTAACGTGTAGGGATTGGGTACCACCGGGTATCTAGCCTGGACTACTTCATTCAACCCCCGCAAGTCTTGCACCAGCCTATATGTCCCATCCGGCTTCCTCACAGGGAGTATTGGAGTATTGAAAGGAACATACATTCCTCCAGTAGTCCATCTGTGATTAATATTTCTATCACAGGTTGTAACCCCTCCCGTCCTTCCATAGCAATCGGGTACTGTTTCCTTCTTACCGGGCCTCTTCCTGGTAACATGGTGATTTGGAGAGGTTTGATGTTTAGACCCCCTCTGTTCCCCTCTCGGTACCATACTTCCGGGTCTATTTGTTGATCATCTTCTTCGGTGAGGGCGAACAACCTTACCACCATTTCCCCGTTACTTGGTACCGTTCCGATCCCTAGTTTGACCTGCAAGTCTCTTGCTAACAAATTAAACCCCGCCGATGGCAGTAGAAGGAGGTCTCGTTTAGTAGTTCTGTTTTCATACCCAATTTCCACGTCCTCCACTACTGGGACTTGTAATGTCTTTCCTCCAATGCCAGATACCCCCATAACTGTTCTTCCTGCTCGGGCGCCGGGGGGTATTTGGATTATACTTGATCTTTCGGCTCCCGAGTCCACCATAAATGTGATCTCCGACCCTTGGGGCCCTACTTTCAAGTTTACCAGGGGTTCCTGTCGATAGTCCTTTTGCCCCAAGGGTAGGAACCCCCGACCTCCCTAATCTTCCTCCATCAGTGCGTACGACCGCACTTCCCGCTTGTAGCGGGGGCACTCCCGTTTAAAATGTCCCTCTTCATTACAGTAGTAACATCTGAGTATCCTCCTCGTTTCTCTGTCGCGGCCTCGAGTTCTTCCACCCTTCCTTTGTTCCGGCCACGGTCCTCTTTTCCTCTGCTCTTGCCACGACTCTCCCCTTTCCTGTTCCTGCCACGGCTCTCCCTTTTCCCTTCTTCCAGCTGTCATTTGTTGCATCGTCTGCATCATTATCTTTGTCGCCTTCTTTTGCTTCTCATCGTCCCTTCTCACAAACACCGTTTGCGCCTCCTGTAGTAGTTCACTTAGAGGTTTACTATCCCAATCATCCATTTTCTCTAACTTCTTTTGTATGTCCGGCCAGGCTTTTGATACAAACTCTACCCGTATGAGTTGTTGTCCCACTTCCGTCTCAGCGTCCACCCCAGCGAACTGCTGCAAGTTCTTCCTAATCCTGTCGAGGAAGTCTGTAGGGGTTTCCTCCGGGTTTTGATGATTCCCAAAGGCCTTGGTAAAATTGTGCCCCTTCGGGGCTGCCTGCCTTATTCCTCTTATCCAATATTCCCGCATGTTCCTCATGTTGCGCCGTCCTTCTTCCATTTGCTTATCCCACCCGGGATCGGTGAGGGGAAATTTCTGCTCCCCTCCTGCTCTTCCCTCTCTCTCCCAGACCAACAGCGCAGCTTGTCGTATCATCTGTCGCTCCTGGCTGGAGAACAATGTTCCCATGATGGAATACATCTCATCCCACGTGTAAGTATTCGGCCCCAGGAACTGATCTAATTGTTCAGCCAGGCCCATGGGGTCCTCCAGTCGGCCCTTCATCTCCCTCTTGTAATTCCGTACTTCAGTACTCGTTAAGGGGACGTTCACATATCCCGTCCCTCCTTCCGTGCCTCCCATGGGCACTTCCCGGAGTGGAATCATTCTTGCAATCGGGACAGAGTTTTGTCTGTGACTCTTTTCAGCTTGAGATCTAGTCTGTACTCCTGAGGCTCCTGGTGGTTCCTCCCCGTCTTCTTCCCCTTCCCCTGAATCGTCGCCACCCGAAGGAATATTTTGTGGGGCAGACGGGGTCACGTAGGGCGGCGGTAAGTGATCTAACAGTTCCCATTCTTTCTGCCCTTTCGAGTCTCCATTAGTTACCTTCATTTTGCAAGATATTGTGACCGGTAGCCAACAAAGGGCGTAATCACTTTCCTCCTGAGTAACATTAGGTTTGGAATTGACATATAAAATCAGAGCTTGCCGGACCCAGTCTTCGTCAGTGCCGAATCTAGGCCACCACACTGAGTCTCCCTGAATAGGTTTCTGGGACCACGATTGACAGTATTTCACCATCTTTTTTCTAGATTTTCCTTTTCTCCTACCCTGATCCCAATTATTTAACATTCTTCCTAACGGACTATCGTCAGGTACCCCGGGGTATTTTTCATTGTCTACGTTCAAGCCTACCTTTCCCTTATTCGCCTTGGATCCGTTATTTCCCATTGCCGAGGACTTTGTAAAATCGGAGAATCTTGTATTATCCCGTGATAATCTATCACCAGTTAGCCAATTCCCGGACCTTCAGTCCCGTGATCGCCCAGGTCCCTTTGCAGGCACCCCCGGTCTTTGGATTCCTGTGTCCTACGTCTCTGTGAAACAGATCACAGGCACCCCGTAGGTCCACGTTCCTCCGCAAACACGGTCTCTGCAAAATCTCTCACAGACGAGCCCCGGTCTCTAGATTCCTGAGTCCCACGCCTCTGTCGAAAAATCTCCGCAGGTCCCCAGTCCTCCGGAAACACAGTCCCAGCAAGTTTTTTCTTACCTGGGTTCGGTGCACTGAAATTACTCGATCGTTAACCGTCCCCACTGCCTCGGCCACACCCCTCCTTTGTTTTCCTGAGCCTTCCGGATATCACTCGCTCAAGCCGCGCGGGGCGACAAGCCAAGGAATCAGGGACTGCCGAACTCGGCAGGGTGCACCTTCTCCGATGTCCTTCCTCAGCCCCCCCCGCGGCCGGAGCGTCGATCGGACGAGCCCCCAAGTCGTTAGAAACGAAAATTGCTTCTTAATAATCGCTCTAGACATATTCAGGAAAACAAAGTTTTATTAGCAAGTCTGCAGAGTTGGGCACCCTTCTGAGAAAAAGGCACCCCGAGGCTTACAAAGTTTCTCATTATATACAGCACAAGTCCCTCCCCTCTTTGGCTCTAAAGAGTCACGAGGTTCACATTCTAAACCGTCAGTATTTTTCCATTCTGCACCCATGTCACAAAGTCTGCAGCAGATGTCTCCCGAGTTGTTTTTCTACCCTGTATTCTTATCAGTCAAGGACTTATTCTTCTCTGTCAGAGTTAGTGGTCTCATCAATCAAGGACTTTTTTTTTTTACTCTGCTCACAAAATGTCAGCATTTGCACAATTTAAATTATCCCACTTTTGAGTGTACAAAATGTTCTTACAAAAGAAGCATGTCTTGTCCTTTATTATAGAGAAGCATGTTTTACCCCACCCCTATGGCTCTATTCCCCTTAGTCTTCAGGGTCATGCACATCTTAATTGTTTGAACCGAAATCGCCTCTCACAGGTAACCCACCCACATCCATTCCCCTACCACCACTGCTCTACACTTAACCCTTAGTAATGCACCTTACCTATACATCATGCATAATTTCACATGGCCAGCACAGCCAATCCACTCCAACCCTGCACAAAAGTCAAAAATCACACATCACCAGATTGTAGTCCCACAGGCTTTTTTGGAAGCGCTGACTTCTGGAGTGCTGCTTCTTCATCTGGTGGTTGTGGTGTATAAGATCATAAGGCACAGAATTTATAGCAAAACATTTCAGCATCCTGCCACTGAAATGGTATATTGAACAAACCTGGATTGTTAAGTCTTTCACAGTTTTGAATGGTTTGCAGGTATCATTACAATGTAAACCCCAGAACTTCTTGTATGCCACCTTCGAGATAACAAGGTTTTATAGCAAAAGGTGACATCTCAGCTCAGACAATGCATTATAGGTGTGAGGTCAGAGTTTGCCTGTAACTCAATCTTGAGTCAGACTGGTTCTATTTCCAAAGTGAAATTCACAAAATATTACATTGATTGACTGCCTGCAGATTGTGCATTTTTTAAGCAAAATTGACTGTATCTGCAAATACACACACACACACACACACACAGTTTGTTGGGTGAATTTGTACTTGCAAAATTACATCTTTCTTTGCTCAGAAACTGCATGAATCAATGTAAGATTCCATAAATCAATTTTTTAGATTAAAATCAGTCTAGCCATTGTGGCACAGACAGTCTCACACAGGGGGGCTCACACCATCAATACATTATGTAGGCTAACACAACAGCAATTGGTAAAGTTCACTTGGGAACGTAACTTTTTTTAAAAAAAGTTTTGTGATTTACATATGAAAGAACTGAAATCAACATGGCCATTCTAACAGATGAAACACTTAAACAATCCAGGTCTTTTTCAATATATAATTTCAGTTACATCACACTGTAAACTGTTGCTATAAATTCTGTGTCTTACAATCTTATTCTCCACAAGCACCTGATGAAGGAGCTGCACTTTGAAAGCAAGGGCTTTCAATTAAACCTGTTGGACTATAACCTGGTGTTGTGAGATTTTTAATTCTGCAAATACACATTCACTCCCATGGATTTGTGGGTGCGTATGTCCCTGAGAGAGAGGAAAAGTCTACATCAGTGCTGTATGTCTCTAAGTCTATTTGATAACAGATGCTTTATTTCTGTTGATGTAAATATTGTAGTAAATCTTCGCTGGGTACTAATAGATATAAGGGAGAGAGAATTCCTCAGGTAGGGCACCAGAAGAATCCTGGGAGACCCCTATTTCTGGTTTATTTCCTAATTAACAAACATTAACCACAAGCACCTATTTATTTCTAATTTTGTTTCATTTTTCTTGTTTTCTTCCCTGCGATGATGTAGGAGAATTGTTAGATTTGGTTCAGACATTTTGTTACATATTGAAAACCTGGAAACTATTTTGTGCCTGCAACCATTTTGTGACCTTCTTAGTGCCTGCTTGCTTCGGGCTTCATGTTTCCCAGGTTAAGATTGTGTTTCCCAGGCTCAGCGGAGATGGTTGGTCTTGCAGCTGTACTGCTCCCTGATAAACAAATTCTTTCCTTGCATGGGACTTTCATTTCCATCCTCCACATATGGCAAGTCAGGCAGGAGATACCATGATCCTGCCAGGTCACCGGCCGATATCGTTTGAGAGATGAAATATAGAGGGTGGTTGCTGCTTTTGGTGTGTCCAAAATAAAAAGGAAAGCTGACCAGAGATGAAAATGCTGTTAAAAATGCTGATACAATTCTCGCTACTCAGCCACAAGATACAAGTGTGAGTACTCAACAGGCTCCTAGTGTCCTGACGTAATGCTGCTGAGAGCACTTACACTTTACAAAGTTAGTAATAAAGAATTTGCTTGGCCCAGGGTTATGACAAGGGAAACCCTACTTGATAAGTCCTGGACCCACACGGAGGTGCGAGGCTGCGTCAAAAGGCCCCTGATCCGTTTGAGTGCCCAACATTCGTTTTAATTGGGGAGTAGAAATCTGCAGTAAGTATAATTGCTCGCTTCAGGATGTCTAGACTTGAATGAATTTGACATACACGATACTTTGGGAAACTATTAAAGACTCCATTGTAATTCCCATGGGTTGTGGACTAATGCAGAGACATGAACAACTTGCCTTGAAACAAGTGTTTGATTTGAAAATGGAATGGCTGCATTTCGAGGTATTTAGAGGTTGCACACTTGGTTAAGCAGCTAAGTGTCACAACCAGGATCTATGAGGCTCAACTCCCTAACTTGGACTGTTCTGGAATGTGAGTGCCTCATTACCCTTGGAAGGAAGGAATAAACAAAAACTGACAAACTGAGATATGAAGAAAGTTGGAAAATGTTACAGAGACGCACGCATGCAGGCAGGCAGACGGGGGGGTCAGAGAGGCAAGCAGACAGTGAGAGAGAGGGGCGCAGGCAGGCACAGAGAGAGAGAGAGAGAGAGAGAGAGGTGCAGGCAGGCAGAGAGAGACAGACAGACAGGGAGAGACTGACTCAGCGCCGACACCCTGCAGTTTGCAGAAAGATTAACACTTTGTAATCTGGTTTGAATGCACATTTGCCTGGGTATGGTGCTGAAATCACAGGGGAAGCCGCTGAAAAGCACAAACTATGGCCTCAAATAGGGTACTCCCTCCGCACCCGAACCAAAATGTGGGTGACCCCTGATGGACTGGTTTGTGTTCATTCTTTGCTGCTGCCTATTTCAGTTGATTATGTACATTACTGTACACAGTTGAGCAAGAAGGGAATGATTAATACTCTGTTACAAATCTGTTGGCACCCAGATTTTCAGAAAGCAGCTAGGAAATGAGCTGAAGTGTGTTTAATTTGTAAATTTTAATTTGATCATTCAGCCTTTCACTGCACTCTTTCTTATCTTTCTTTCATGAACTATGTTTGATTGGGCCTGATAACGTTGAGTAAATGGGAATTGCAGTTGAATACTCTTCTTTATACACAGAAGGTCGACCACTCTAGCTGCTGGGTATGTGCCCATATCCCCATCTGTCCTGAACTCGCACCAAGTGAGCCCTTACGGAAATTGACCGACTTGCAGCTTTCTTTTCCCCCAGCCTTTGGAACTGCTCGACTGAAAATCAAAGTCACCCCGCAGACAATCCTGTGCTCGGCTCCGTTCACTGTTGTGGCCCTCCTCTCCAGCGATCTCCCAGATGCTGAGATTTCCCCTTCCTGATGAAACCCCGATGATGATTCCCAATCCCTGGAGCCTTCTGCCCCTGTCCTTACTGAACCAGAGGACCACCCCTTGGCAATCCCCCTGGCTCTGGGTATATAATCCCCCTTTTGCTGACATCCTCAATCTCCTCTTTTTAATAAAAGGAGGAGGGAATATGGGAGAATTTGACCAAAGTTGACACAAAACTCTGTGGAAGTTATTTTGTCACAAAGCTATGTTTGCAGTAAAATGTAGCCTGCTAACGTAATGCCCTGGCTAAGGAATTCTGTTTTGATAGGCTGACCTTGCAGCTGTAGGCTGTCTCTGCTCCTCAGGCCATTAGACTGTGCTGCTTCATAGAATGATGGATTGGTTCTCTTTGTTCCTTATCGGTAATTCGAGCCGAGCTGAACCTGCAGTAAAAGATAACATTCAGTTTTGTAGACATTAAGAAATGTAGGTCTGGACAAGGTATGTGAACCTTACGACTGCCCCTCAGTTGCATAATTAATGGAGAGTGGGCTTGTGTTTTACCATAAAACTTGTAACATTCTGTATTTCATTGGAATACGTTGGACTTTGTTTTAAACAAAAAAGGCTTCCCCATGGGAATGAATAAAGCTAGTTAATTGCTCAAGGTCTCCTCTCCTAACTACTTTGTTTTAAATGATTTGCCACACGAGTTACTTTGCCCCAACAGCACTAACAGTTACATCTAAGGGAGACAGAATTCCTCATATCGGGGACATCAGAATCCCAGGAGACCACTATTTCTGGTTTACTTCCTTATGAACAAACATGAAGCATGAGCACCAATTGCACATTTGTTTCTAATTTTGTTTCATGTTTCTCGTTTGATTCCCTGCTATGACTAAACTCTGTGTCTGGATGGTTGACAGGCTGGGAGATCGTGGGTTGGGTCTCAATTGAGAATGTTTTATTGTTCTGGAAGGTATAAAAGGCAGAGGTCAAAGCTTCAGCAGAAATCCAGCAGAGCTGAGAACGGACGAACATCTTACTCTGTGGGAACAGGGAGATCACAGAGGACAGAGAAATCCGGACCTGAAATCTGAGCTGACACCAGACTACCCTGTGATCACTGCTTTGATTAGCAGGGCCAACCCTCTACCTTTACCTCGCTTCAGATTTGACTACCCCTCGATATTCAGGATCCAATCTTTGTCATCCTGAAGCCGTGTCTCTGTAAGGACTCTCAGATCATAATTATTTTCTTCAATGCGGACAGATAATTCATTCACATTTGTTACAATACATTCAGACACACCCTTTTTAATTTCAACTTTTGTATCTTTAGAATCCAATCTTGAGTGCTGGTACATTTAATCTCCCTGTTCCTTTCTATCATACTCTGATGTTCATTTTTCACATTGCTCACTGATCTTGATTTGGATTGGCCATGCTAAGTTGCCCAGAGTGTCCAAGGATGTGCAGGTTAGGTGGGTTAGCCATGGGAAATGCAGGGTTATAGTAATAGAAGCAGGAGTAGGCCATTTTTTTTTTGACCCATCCTGCCTGCTCTGCCATTCATTAAGATCATGGTTGATCTATCCATCATCTCAGCTGCACCTCCCTGCATTGTACCAACTATCCTTCATTCCCCTACCATGCAAAAACCCATTCAACAGTGTCCTGAATATACTTCATGAAGCTGCCTCTACTGCTTCCTTGGGCAAAGATTTCCATGGATTCACGACTCACCGGGAAAAGGAGCTCCTCTCCACCTTCATACCGAATGCCGCCTTCTCTATCCTGCCTACCTGAGACTCCACTTTCAAGGAACTATGAACCTGCACTCCAAGGGCTCTTTGTTCTGCAATACTCCACTTAACTGTGTCAGTCCCGCCAGCATTACTTGACAAAAATGCACCTCAATTTCTCTAAATTCAACTCCATCTGCCACTCTTCAGACCACTGGCCCATCTGATCAATCCTAATTTAAAGCAAATCTCTTTCCTCTCTTATTCTCTAGAAGCTGACAATCTCCATCCCACATTCTCACTTTGCTGAACCTAATCCCTGCTGTACCTCATCCTGAAGGGTCTGGTTCATGCTGATTAACAGG
The DNA here is from genome assembly GCF_047496795.1 of Chiloscyllium punctatum. Classification (NCBI taxonomy): domain Eukaryota; kingdom Metazoa; phylum Chordata; class Chondrichthyes; order Orectolobiformes; family Hemiscylliidae; genus Chiloscyllium; species Chiloscyllium punctatum. The sequence goes on from NC_092774.1 coordinate 74,936,840, forward strand.
CCCACACTCAGGGAGGATCTAATTGAAACATACAGAATACTGAATGGCCTGTACAGAGTGGATGTTGGGAAGATGTTTCCATTGAGAGGAGAGACTAGGACTCGAGGCCCAGCCTTAAAGTGAAGGGACCCCCTTTCAGAATGGAGATAATGAGAAACCCACAGAAGGCAGTGCAGGTCAGGTCACTGAGGATATTTAAGACTGAGATAGATAGGTTAGAGTAGAAAGGGGGATCAAGAGTTACAGGGAGCAAGTGGGAGAATGGGGTTGAGAAACCTAGCAGCCATGACTGAATGGCGGATCAAATTCCTCTCCATCTAAACCCATAACACTATGGCAGTCCCAGTCTATGTTTGGAAAGTTCAAATCCCCGGCCATAACCACCCTATTATTCTTACAGATAGCGGAGATCACCTTACAAGTTTGTTTCTCAATTTCCCTCCGACTATTAGGAGGTCTATAATACAATCTCAGCTATCTGTAAGAATAATAGGGTGGTTATGGTCAGGGATTTTAACTTTCGAAACATAGACTGGGACTGTCATAGTGTTAAGGGTTTAGATGGAGAGGAATTTGTTAAGTGTGTACAAGACAATTTTCTGATTCAGTCTGTGGATGTACCTACTAGAGAAGGTGCAAAACTTGACCTACTCTTGGGAAATAAGGCAGGGCAGCTGACTGAGGTGTCAGTGGGGGGAGCATTTTGGGGGAGTGACCATAATTCTATTAGTTTTAAAATAGTGATTGGAAAGGATAGACCAGATCTAAATTGGAGAAAGGCCAATTTTGACGGTATTAGACAAGAACTTTCAAAAGCTAATTGGGGCAGATGTTCACAGGTAAAGGGACGGCTGGAAAATGGGAAGCCTTCAGAAATGAGATAACAAGAATCCAGAGAAAGTATATTCCTGTTTGGGTGAAAGGAAAGGCTGGTAGGAATAGGGAATGCTGGATGACTACAGAAATTGAGGTGAAAATGTGTTGCTGGAAAAGCGCAGCAGGTCAGGCAGCATCCAAAGAGCAGGAGAATCGACGTTTCAGGCATGAGCCCTTCTTCAGGAATGAAGAAATTGAGGGTTAAAGAAATTGAGGGTATGGTTAAGAAAAAGAAGGAAGCATATGTAAGGTATAGACAGGATAGATTCAGTGAATCCTTCGAGGAGTATAAAGGCAGTCGGAGTATACATTAAGAGGGAAATCAAGAGGGCAAAAAAGGGACATGAAATAGTTTTGGCAAATAGAATTATGGAGAATCCCAAGGGTTTTCACAAATATATTAAGGACAAAAGGGTAACTAGGGAAATAATAGGGCCCCTCAAAGATTAGCAAGACCGCCTTTGTGAGGAGCTGCAGAAAATGGGGGAGATGCTAAATAAGTATTTTGCATCAGTATTTACTGTGGAAAAGGATATGGAAGATATACAGTGGAGGGAAATAGATGATGACACCCTTGCAAAATATGTCCAGATTACAGAGGAGGAAGTGCTGGATGTCTTGAAACGCATAGAGGTGGATAAATTCCCAGGACCTGATCAAGTGTACCCTAGAACTCTGTGGGAAGCGAGAGAAGTGATTGCTGGGCCTCTTGCTGAGATATTTGAATCACTGATAGTCACAGGTGAGGTGCCGGAAGACTGGAGGTTGGCTAATATGGTGCCACTGTTTAAGAAGGGAGGTAAGGACAAGCCAGGGAACTATAGAGCTGTGAGCCTGACATCGGTGGTGGGCAAGTTGTTGGAGGGAATCCTGAGGGACAGGATGTACATGTATTTGGAAAGGAAAGGACTGATTTGGGATAGTCAACATGGCTTTGTGCGTGGGAAATCATGTCTCACAAACTTGATTGAGTTTTTTGAAGAAGTAACAAAGAGAATTGATGAGGGCAGAGCAGTAGATGTGACTAATATGGACTTCAGTAAGGCGTTTGACAAGGTTCCCCATGGGAGACTGATTCACAAGGTTAGATCTCATGAAATACAGAGGGAACTAGCCATTTGGATACAAAACTGGCTCAAAGGTAGAAGACAGAGGGTGGTGGTGGAGGGTTGTTTTTCAGACTGGAGGCCTGTGACCAGTGGAGTGCCACAAGGATCGGTGCTGGGTCCTCTACTTTTTGTCATTTACATAAATGATTTGGATGCGAGCATAAGAGGTACAGTTAGTAAGTTTGCAGTTGACACCAAAATTGGAGGAGGTGTAGTGGACAGCGAAGAAGGTTACCTCAGATTACAACAGGATCGTGACCGGATGGGCCAATGGGCTGAGAAGTGGCAGATGGAATTTAATTCAGATAAATGCGAGGTGCTGCATTTTGGGAAAGCAAATCTTAGCAGGACTTATACACTGAATGGTAAGGTGGTAGGGAGTGTTGCTGAACTAAGAGACCTTGGAGTGCAGGTTCATAGCTCCTTGACAGTAGAGTCGCAGGTAGATAAGATAGTGAAGGTGGTGTTTGGTATGCTTTCCTTTATTGGCCAGAGTATTGAGTACAGGAGTTGGGAGGTCATATTGCAGCTGTACAGGACATTGGTGAGGCCACTGTTGGAGTATTGCGTGCAGTTCTGGTCTCCTTCCTATTGGAAGGATGTTGTGAAACTTGAAAGGGTTCAGAAAAGATTCCAAAGGATGTTGCCAGGGTTGGAGGATTAGAGCTATAGGGAGAGGCTGAACAGGCTGGGGCTACTTTCCCTGAAGTGTCGGAGGCTGAGGGGTGACCTTATAGAGGTTTACAAAATTATGAGGGGCATGGATAGGCTAAATAGACAAAGTCTTTTCCCTGGGGTCGGGGAGTCCAGAACTAGAGGGCACAGATTTAGGATGAGAGGGGAAAGATATAAAAGAGACCTAAGGGGCAACTTTTTCACCCAGAGGGTGGTACGTGTATGGAATGAGCTGCCAGAGGAAGTGGTAAAGGCTGGTACAATTGCAACATTTAAGAGGCATTTAGATGGGTATATAAACAGGAAGGGTTTGGAGGGATATGGGCCGGGTGCTGGCAGATGGGACTAGATTGGGTGAGGATATCTGTTCGGCATGGAAGGGTTGGACTGAAGGGTCTGTTTCCATGCTGTACATCTCTATGACTCGATGACAGTCAATGGGATGAATGGCCTAATTTCTGCTCCTATGTCCTATCTCTTGCTGTCCTGGACTCAGTGAGAGTGGGAACAGGAGAAGGTCATTGGTCTTTTGAGCTTGCACCAGCATTGAACAGATCATAATGGGATATTAATCTACCAACACCTCAGTGGATAGGCTGGGACTTTTTTCACTGGAGCACAGGAGGTTGAGAGGTGACCTTACAGAGGTGTATAAAATCATGAGGGACATCGAGGAGGTGACCACCGGGTATCCTTTCCCTAGAGGGGGGTAACAAGATTATGCAGCAAATTTGAATTAGAGGGGAGAAAGATTTTAAAAAGGCATGAGGGACACCTTTATTTTTTACACAGAGAATAGTTGATGTGTGGAATGAATATCCAGGGGAAGGTGATGGATGCAGGTCCAGTAACAACATTTAAAAGACATTTGGATAAGTACATGAATAGGAAACGTTCAGAGGGATATGGGCCACACACAGGTAGGTGGGGCTAGTTTAGTTTGTGAATATAGTCAGCATGGATTAGTTGGACTGAAGGGTCTGTGCTGTCTGATACTATAAATGTTCTTTCCTGGTCTTAAAATCATTTTCTTGCCTTCCCCCGTAACCATCTACTTCTTTGCTGTTCAAAACCCAGATGAACTCAGCCTTGAAAATATTCAACCACCCCCTAACTGCAGAAAGGCATCCCCACCTCTGAACTCAATTCCTCTTGCTAATATACCACTTGTTTTGCTGATTGCTTGCTGCACCTGTCTGACAACTGGCATTGACTGGTGTAGAAAGGACGCTGAGGTCCCTCTATACATCCACACATCATTCCTGAAGAAGAACCCGTGCCCAAAATGTTGACTCTTCTGCTCCTTGGATGCTGCCTAAGCTACTATGCTTTCCAGTACCACACTTTTTGAATCTGATCTCCAGTATCTGCAATTCTCACTTTCTCCACATCCCAATACATCATCATTTAAGTAATACACCTCCTTTCTGCTTTTTTTTCACAACAAAGGCTAAATCTTCACATGGTGCTACTGCATTTGCCACGTGTTTGCAAATTGTGGTCTTCAGTCCATTGGGGAGACCAAGTGTAAACTTGGATAATGATAATAGACAATAGACAATAGGTTCTGCCCTTCGAGCCTGCACCGCCATTCATTATGATCATGGCTGATCATCCTCAATCAGTATCCTGTTCCTGCCTTATCTCCATAACCCTTGATTCCACTATCCTTGAGAGCGCTATCCAACTCTTTCTTAAACAAATCCAGAGACTGGGCCTCCACTGCCTTCTGGGGCAGAGCATTCCACACACCCACCACTCTCTGGGTGAAGAAGTTTCTCCTCCTCTCTGTCCTAAATGGCCTACCCCTTATTTTTAAGCTGTGTCCTCTGTTTTGGGACTCACCCATCAGTGGAAACATGTTTCCTTCCTCCAGAGTGTCCAATCCTTTATTAATCTTATATGCCTCAATCAGATCCCCTCTCAGTCTTCTAAACTCAAGGGTACACAAGCCCAATCGCTCCAATCTTTCAACATAAGATCGTCCCGCCATTCAAGGAATTGACCTCGTGAACCTACGCTGCACTCCCTCAATAGCCAGAATGTCTTTCCTCAAATTTGGAGACCAGAACTGCACACAATATCCCACGTGCGGTCTCACCAGGGCCCTGTACAGCTGCAGAAGAACCTTTTTGCTTCAATACTCAATCCCTCCTGTTATGAAGGCCAGCATGCTATTAGCTTTATTCACTACCTGCTGTACCTGCATGCTTGCCTTCATTGACTGGTGTACAAGAACACCCAGCTCTCTCTGTACTGCCCCTTTACCTAACTGCACTCCATTTAGGTAGTAATCTGCCTTCCTGTTCTTGCCACCAAAGTGGATAACCATACATTTATCCACATTAAACTGCATCTGCCATACATCTGTCCACTCACCTAACCTGTCCAGGTCACCCTGTAATCTCCTAGCGTCCTCATCACATTTCACCCTGCCAACAAGCTTTGTATCATCAGCAAATTTGCTAATGTTACTATTAATGCTATCTTCTATATCATTAATATATATTGTAAAAAGCTGCGGTCCCAGCACTAATCCCTGCGGTACCCCACTGGTCACCGCCTGCCATTCCGAAAGGGAGCTGTTTATCACTACTCTTTGTTTCCTATCAGCCAACCAATTTTCAATCCAAGTCAGTACTTTGCCCCCAATACCATGTGCCCTAATTTTGCTCACTAACCTCCTATGTGGGACTTTATCAAAGGCTTTCTGTAAGTCCAAGTACACTACATCCACTGGATCTCCCTTGCCCATCTTCAGAGTTACATCTTCAAACAATTTTGGATTCGCTGAGTGTGGCAGCTGGATCGGCAGAGGCCGAACAGACCTCCCAGTCACCACCCATTTTAATTCCCCCTCCCACTCTCTTTCTGACATGACCATCTTTGGCCTCTTCCATTGTCACAACGAACCAAACCGCAAATTGGAGGAACAACACCTCATCCTCCACCTGCGCAGTTTACAGCTCGGAGGACTCAACATTGATATCTCCACTTTCAAATAATCTCCCTTCCTATTCCCGACTCTCTTCTTAGCCTGGACCGCTCATTTCCACTGGTCCATGCCACCAACTAAGTCATACCCTCAGCCTGTCTTCACATATCCCCACTTCACCACCCTGCCCCCAGCACTCCCTTTATCTGCATCTCCCCCTACACCTGCCCCCAGTCCTGAAGAAGGGTTACACCCGAAATGTCGACTTCTCCACCTCCTGATGCTGCCTGGCTGGTGTGTTCTTCAAGTCTCCTGCCAGTCTATTTTGCTAATTGAGACACAGACCTGCACCAACGTTTCCAGAGTCTGTCCCCTCCCGGATTCACTCCTTTTCCTATCAATTGCTGCAAGTCAATAATTGAATCCCAAAATGGAAAAGAGAGTGCTGTACTCACAGATCTTGGACAGAGGAAGGAATTTGCCGTCTGGATGAAGCTCAATCTTTACTCAGAGACAGGAACAGGAGTAGAAGCTTCAAAAGCTCATGGACCAACGTCCACATTCAGACAATGGGGTGGCTCTGATTGGCAGGAGGACCAGACTCCTTCCGGTCCTCCAGGTTTCTCTATTGGTCAATCAAGAAAAGGTCGCGCGCCTTTTTTTGCGGACAGCGATGAGCATGCCCAGTATTTTGCTGACACTGGTGGGCATGCGCACAGCTTTGCTGACACCGGCAAACATGCGCAGTATGCTCTACGTGGATGGTGTTACTGGCAAATTTTAAGAGTCCAAATGCCGAAAGAAAATAAAAAGGACAGAGCCACAATTTTTTGCCCCGTGGTTCGACATGTTATTGCTTTTTCATTTTGTCTCGTTGCTCAACGTTTGTATGTCTTTTCCCCTTGTTGAGAGAGAGTGTCCTAGTGAGCTGACTGTGGGAAGGAGCTGTAACCAGTTACACAGACTGAAGAGCCCTTACACTATTCGCAGCAGGAGGTAACTGTATGTACTTCCTGAGTGTGATCACAGTTTCAATTGTTCATCGGAAACAGAGAGACAAAAGGACACCAGAACTGCGGAGAAGTTGTGGAAAAGTGGAGACTAGGGATTCCATTCCCTGTCGGTACTTTAGATTCATCAGCTCAGTCGCAGTGGGGAGAGGCCGTTCTTCAAAACATTATTACAACATTATTTCCCATTGACAAAAACATATTCACGCTGCCTGATAACCTTGAACTTATACGAGTGCCCTGTCATAAAATCTTTAATAATAGCTTTGAACATTTTCCCTATGACACAGTTTCCTGTTCTTGGTCTCTCTTATTGAAGAAAGGAGTTTTCCAATCTAAAGAAACCTTCCCTGAAACTCATGTGGTTTGGAAAATTAAAACCAATGCATTAACTATTTCACTAGCCAGTTTTTCTTTGAGTGTCGGATGAAATCCTTCGGATACCTGGGACTTGTCAACCCGTAGTTCCAACAGTTTACTCAGTTCTACTTCCCTGGTAATTGTAATTTTCTTCAGTTCCTCCCTCCCTTTCAATTCCTGATTTACAACTAGTACCAGGGTGTTTCTTGTATCCTCTCTAGTAAAGACATTCAAGCTCTTTTCAATTCATCTGTCGTCTCTTTATCCTGTTATTGAGTCCCCAGACTCATTTTCTACAGAACCAACACTTATTTTGTGGGCAAATCTTTCCTCTCCAGAAAGTCTTGGTACTGAACACGATAAAATTCACTTTGAAATATTGTTCATTCAAACTTTACCAAGCACACCCTACAGATTTAAAATCCCACAGTGACACCCAGTTTTGTTATGATTGATTCTGAAGAGAAATTTGAATACCAGTGATTAACTGGAAGAACTGTACACTAAGTTTTCACATTTTTAAACAAAAAAAATTACCAATTAATTGGAATAACTTAGCAGAATAGCATGTTTGGCCTTAAATTGCAAATCTAGTTTTCTTTCATGTGTCGGAGCAGGTCCACACCAGGGAGAGGCCGTTCACCTGCTCCGTGTGCGGGAAGGGATTCATTGATTGGTCTTCCCGGCGGAGACACCAGCCTGTCCACACTGGGGAAGAGACCGTTCACCTGCCCCGAGTGCGTGAAGGGATTCAGTCAGTCATCCCATCTGTTCAGACAACAATCCAGTCACACCGAGTAGAGAATGTTTGGAAGCTTTGTGGGTGTGACTTCTATTAGTTTTCAAGAGGACATACATTCCTTGGTGAATTGAACACCTATTTAAGACACACTTACTGATTTGGAACAAGCAATAGGGTTGGGAGGTGCATACGCATCATGTTTATCTCTGTGAAGAAGTTTACTCTGTGTAAAGATTGGCCCCGCTTTCTCCCTTTCCATGAGGCTGTGAGGACGATAACATGATGTGAGATGTTAGAACATAGAACATAGAACGATACAGCACAGAACAGGCCCTTCGTCCCACGATGTTGTGCCGAACTTCTATCCTAGATTAAGCACCCATCCATGTACCTATCCAATTGCCACTTAAAGGTCGCCAATGATTCTGACTCTACCACTCCCACGGGCAGCGCATTCCATGCCCCCACCACTCTCTGGGTAAAGAACCCACCCCTGACATCTCCCCTATACCTTCTACCCTTCACCTTAAATTTATGCCCCCTTGTAACATTCTGTTGTACCCGGGGAAAAAGTTTCTGACTGTCTACTCTATCTATTCCTCTGATCATCTTATAAACCTCTATTAAGTCACCCCTCATCCTTCGCTGTTCCAACGAGAAAAGGCCGAGAACTCTCAACCTATCCTCGTACGACCTATTCTCCATTCCAGGCAACATCCTGGTAAATCTTCTCTGCACCCTCTCCAAAGCTTCCACATCTTTCCTAAAGTGAGGCGACCAGAACTGCACACAGTACCCCAAATGTGGCCTAACCAAAGTCCTGTACAGCTGCAACATCACTTCACAACTCTTGAATTCAATCCCTCTGCTAATGAACGATAATACACCATTGGCCTTCTTACAAACTCTATCCACCTGAGTGGCAACTTTCAAAGATCTATGTACATCGACCCCAAGATCCCTCTGTTCCTCCAACTGACGAAGAACCCTACTATTAACCCTGTATTCCGCATTCTTATTTGTTCTTCCAAAATGGACAACCTCACACTTGGCAGAGTTGAACTCCATCTGCCACTCCTCAGCCCAGCTCTGCATCATATCTAAGTCCCTTTGCAAACGACAAATGCCCTCTTCACTGTCCACATCTCCACCAATCTTCGTATCATCTGCAAATTTACTGACCCACCCTTCGACTCCCTCATCCAAGTCATTAATAAAAATTACAAACAGCAGAGGACCCAGAACTGATCCCTGCGGAACTCCACTTGTAACTGGGCTCCAGGCTGAATATTTACCATCTACCACCACTCTCTGACTTCGACCGGTTAGCCAGTTTTCTATCCAATTGGCCAAATTTCCCTCTATCTCATGCCTCCTGACTTTCCGCATAAGCCTACCATGGGGAACCTTATCAAATGCCTTACTAAAATCCATGTACACTACATCCACTGCTCTACCCTCATCCACATGCTTGGTCACCTCCTCGAAGAATTTAATAAGACTTGTAAGGCAAGACCTACCCTTCACAAATCTGTGCTGGCTGTCCCTAATCAAGCAGTGTCTTTCCAGATACTCATAAATCCTATCCCTCAGTACCCTTTCCATTACTTTGCCTACCACAGAAGTAAAACTAACTGGCCTGTAATTTCCGGGGTTATCCCTATTCCCTTTTTTGAACAGGGGCACAACATTCACTACTCTCCAGTCCCCTGGTACCACCCCCGTTGACAGTGAAGACGAGAAGATCATTGCCAACGGTACTGCAATTTCCTCTCTTGCTTCCCACATAATCCTAGGACATATCCCGTCAGGCCCGGGGGTCTTGTCTATCCTCAAGTTGTTCAAAATGTCCAACACATCTTCCTTCCTAACAAGTATCTCTTCTAGCTTACCAGTCCGTTTCACACTCTCCTCTTCAACAATACAGTCCCTCTCGTTCGTAAATACTGAAGAGAAGTACTTGTTCAAGACCTCTCCTATCTCTTCCGACTCAATACACAATCTCCCACTACTGTCCTTGATCGGACCTACCCTCGTTCTCGTCATTCTCAGGTTTCTCACATATGCATAAAATGCCTTGGGGTTATCCTTGATCCTATCCGCCAAGGATTTTTCATGCCCTCTCTTAGCTCTCCTAATCCCTTTCTTTAGGTCCCTTCTGGCTATCCTGTATCCCTCCACTGCTCTGTCTGAACCTTGTTTCCTCAACCTTATGTAAGCCTCCTTCTTCCTCTTTACTAGACATTCAACCTCCCTCATCAACCAAGGCTCCCTCACATGACCATTTCTTTCCTGCTTGATAGGTACATACATATCAAGGACACGTCATATCTGCTCCTTGAAAAAGTTCCACATTTCCACCACATCCTTCCCTGACAGCCTATGCTCCCAACTTATGCTCCTCAAATCCTGTCTTACAGGATCGTAATTTCCCTTCCCCCAATTGTAAAATCTACCTTGTTGTGCGCACCTATCTCTCTCCATAACCAAGGTGAAAGTCACAGAATTGTGGTCACCATCACCAAAATGTTCACCCACTAACAAGCCCACCACTTGTCCCGGTTCATTACCGAGTACCAAATCCAATATGGCCTCCCCTCTGGTTGGACAATCTACATACTGAGTTAGAAAAGCTTCCTGGACACACTGCACAAACACCGCCCCATCCAATCTACTTGATCTAAAGAGTTTCCAATCAATATTTGGGAAGTTGAAGTCGCCCATGACTACGACCCTGTGGCTTCTGCACCTTTCCAAAATCTGTTTCCCAATCTGTTTCTCCACATCTCTGCTGCTATTGGGGGGCCTATAGTAAACACCCAACAAGGTGATTGCACCTTTCCTATTTCTGACTTCAGCCCATACTACCTCCAAAGGCAGATCCCCCTCAAACTGCCTTTCTGCAGCTGTTATACCATTTCTAATTAGCAACGCCACCCCCTCTAATCTTACTGAAACATCTGTAACCAGGAACCTCCAACAGCCATTCCTGTCTCTCTTCTATCCACGTTTCCGTGATGGCCACAACATTGTAGTCCCAGGTACCGATCCACGCCTTAAGTTCACCCACCTTATTTCTGATACTCCTTGCGTTGAAGTATACGCACTTGAGCCCATCTCTGTGTCCGCAAGAATTCCCTGTCAGTGCTACCTTCTCCACAGCCTCCCTACAGTCTTGGACATCCCGACACACAGCTAGCTTACTTGCTGGACTACAAGTCCGATCCCATCCCCCTGCCAAATTAGTTTAAATCCCCCTGAAGAGTGCTAGCAAACCTACCTCCCAGGATAGTGGTGCCCTTCTGGTTCAGGTGTAACCCGTCCTGCTTGTACAGGTCCCACCTTCCCCAGAATGCAGTCCAATTGTCCAAATACCTGAAGCCCTCCCTCCTACACCATCCTTGCAGCCACGTGTTCAACTGCACTCTCTCCCTATTCCTTGCCTCACTGTCACGTGGCACCAGCAACAACCCAGAGATGACGACTCTGTCTGTCCTAGCTTTTAGCTTCCAGCCTAACTCCCTGAGCTCTTGAATGACATCCCCACCCCTCTTCCTACCAATGTCGTTGGTGCCAATGTGTACCACGACTTCTGGCTGCACACCCTCCCCCTTAAGGATTCTGAAGACACGGTCCAAGACGTCTCGGACCCTGGCACCCGGGAGGCAACAAACCATCCGAGAGTCTCGCCCATGTCCACAGAACCGCCTGTCCGTCCCTCTAACTAGAGAGTCTCCTATAACTAGCGCTCTCCTCCTCTCCCCCTTTCCCTTCTGAGTCTCAGAGCCAGACCTCACGCCACAGATCCCTTCACTGCAGCTTACACCTGCAAGGCTGTCCAATGTTGTATTATAAAGTGGTCTCTTTACTAACCCACTCACAACGCTTTCTATTTACTCATTCATAAGTCTTTTCTAACCTGTTCACAAGTGCCCTATATCTAATAATACTGCATTCGCGTTTGATTCATTCATAACTCCTTCCTATAATGTGGCTTCATTCATTCATAAAACCGCGGTTTTGTAGTCTATTTATAAAATAGACTAAATTAAAACACCTTTCAAGTCATTCCTGCTTTTTCACACCTTCAACCCTTAACAGCTCTTGTTACAAGCAGTTATTTCTACATCAACAGCTAACTCTGAACGCAGTAATGTATTCAGAACAATACCATCCCATGCCATCTTGTCTCCATGAAAAATTATGATATTAATCAGTCCTTACCAACCACCTCTCGGGACCTGCACAGATACAGAGCATCAAACAGTTTCCTCAACTCGCAGCCACTGTTCCTTTAAGAAACTGACTATCTGGACTGCACTTCTGTGAAATTGCAGGAATAAATGAAACTCACGCTGGCAAATACTAAAGAAATTTCATGACCCAGCTGCAGTAAGCAGTTTAATATCCTTTATTCTTTTATTCAGTGCAGGTACAATGTCCAACTTATTTAGAGCATGCAGGCCTAGGGTTTTTACTGACATTTGCTAGATTAAAAGACTAAAGGACTAACACCTCTTAATTCTGCAAGCAGACCACACAGACAATCTCAATCCTATCAGGAGTAGCAGCCAGCGTTTGTGTCCAATAGATAAAACAATGAGACACCATAGTGACGGAGTGTTAATCTCTGTAAGAACTGTGTGTAAAGAGGCTGCTGTAAGGACAGTATTTCAGGATTCCGTCACCACCTCAAACTTGTGCAACTTGCAGTTGCTGAATAAAGAGGCTATTTTCGCCAGTCGCTGATTTTGGTCGCTATTTGAACACGATCCCACAACGGGTACAGAGAATACTCGCCCAGTGCTGAAGGTTGGACAGAAAGGACAACTAAAGTTTCTGACAGCGGCTGACAATCTGAGTGATGCTTGTGAGAAATGCCCGGAGCTATGTGGAAATTGTCAGGGTCTGGGTGACCCAATGATGTTGTGTAGGTCAGAGCCTGGGAACAAGTGGCAGGGTGGAGGGGGGAATGTGGACACAGGTTATGTCCCCACCATTGAGCTGGAGAGTACGGAAACTGACCTTTCCATCCAACATGGCCACTCTGATTAAATTGAAATTAATCTCATCCTATTTGCCAGAATTTGTACCATCTATCTCTCAACTCATGTATCCATCCAAATAACTTTGAAATATTATAATTGTCCCAGTCCCACCACTCCCTCCGGTAGCTCATCCCATACATGTATCACCTTCTGTGTGAAAAGGTTACCCCTTAGATCCCCCTTCCCCTCTCACCTTAAACCTATGCCCTCTAGTTTTGGACCCCAAAGAGTCCGGTTCCATGCTGTACAGCTGTATGAATCTAGTGTAAGTGGCAATATTTTGGTGGTACACACTTGATGGGCCAAAGGGCCTTTTCTGTACTGTATGATTCTGTGATCAGAAAACTCCCGTAGGGTTCCACAAAAAGCATGCCTCACTGTGCTTCATGATTTTATAAACCTCTGCAAGGTCACCTCTCAACCTCCTCCAATGAAAAGGTCCCAGACTGTCCAACTAGATGTATTCAGTTATGATCAGTTGAATGCTGGTGCAGACTCGAAAGACCAAATGGCTTACTCCTGCTCCCAATTCTTACACTGTGTCCAGGACAGCAATAGACCATAAGAGATCGGAGCAGAAATTAGGCCATTCAGCCCGTCAGGTCTGCTCCACTATTCAATAATGGCTGATAAGTTTCTCCCTGAAAATGTGTTGCTGGAAAAGCGCAGCAGGTCAGGCAGCATCCAAGGAGCAGGAGAATTGACGTTTCGGGCATGAGCCCTTCTTCAGGAGGGCTTCCTGAAGAAGGGCTCATGCCCGAAACATCGATTCTCCTGCTCCTTGGATGCTGCCTGACCTGCTGCGCTTTTCCAGCAACACATTTTCAGCTCTGATCCCCAGCATCTGCAGTCCTCACTTTCTCCTCCTGATAAGTTTCTCCACCCCATTTTCCCACTTTCTCCCCATAACCCTGGATCCGCTTGATACTCAGGAACATTTCCATCTCAGTCTTAAATATCCTCACTGACCTGGCCTCCACAGCCTTCTGTGACATCCACAGATTCACTGCTCTCTGGCTGAAGAAATTTCTCCTTATCTCCATTCTAAAAGGTCTTCCCTTTACTCGGGCGACGGTCTGTGAGGAGATTGCACATTCTCCCTGTGTCTGCATGGGTTTCCTCCAGGTGCTCTGGTTTCCTCCCACAGACTAAAGATATGCAGGTTAGGTGAATTGATCATGTTAAATTGCCCATAGGTATAAATATGGGGGAATGGGACCGAGCGGGTTACTCTTCGGAGGGTCGGTGTGGACTAGTTAGGCCAAAGGGCCAGTTTCCACACTGTCGGGAATCTAATCTAACCTACTCTAAGGTTGTGACCACTGGTTCTAGTCCCGATAGTTATAGAACTCGATATTGAAGACCGGAGGGCTGTAAGGTCTCCAAGTGGAAAATGAGATGTTGTTCTTCCATCTGGAGCTAGAACACTGCTGCAAGCCTGAGACAGGGATGCTGGCCAGGGAACAGGGTGATGTGTTAAAGTGGCAGGCAACCGCAAGGTCAGGGCCTTTAGTTTCTGCGGGCAGAAGCGGGATGTTCTGCGAAGCAGTCACCCAGTTTATCCTTCATGCTACGTTGGGGAAACGACACTGTGAGCAGCGAATGCGGTGGAATGAAATAGCAGCAGGGAGACTGGATGAGAAGCAGCTGTTCGGGAAAGTCTTTGCCGCTTGCAATTCTGAGAGCAATCTCAAATGTATTTCATACTGAGCATGTCTCAGGTCGCTCAAGAGGTGTGGGGCATTGCCTGCGTGCGTGCTTTCTGGCTCGTTGGTCTAGGCGTATGATTCTCGCTTAGGGTCTGTTACTGCGCTGATTTGCGAGAGGTCCCGGGTTCAAATCCCGGACGAGCCCCTGTTTTTTAACTTGACTTGTGCCTGATTAACTTTCTCAAAAAGCACCTTCGTGAAACCAGCGTGGGCTGCCTGGAGTACGAATGAGGAAGAAAACAGAGAAATGAAATGGTTGGAGATCGTGTTCAACAAGCTACTTGGATGCTGCCTGAACTGCTGTGCTCTTCCAGCACCACTAATCCACAATCTGGTTTCCAGCATCTGCAGTCATTGTTTTTACCATAGTGCTCAACAGGTTGACGTGAGTGGTGCGGTGTTTGAGGAATGTCAGCAATCAAGGTAGATTGGAAAATTGGGACAGCTCTCCTCGGAGAACCGAACTTTTCCAAGTCATGAGGGACCTAGAAACAGGAAATAATGTTGTGAAAATGCTCCCACGCCTGAAAGGATCCATAACGATTCGGCAGAATTTTAAGTCACGAGGAAAAGAAGTAAAAGTGACATTAGGAAGAACGTTTTCGTACAGGGAGTGGTGAGGGTCAGTAAGTCCCTGTCTGACATTGACAAAGAGGAAGATTCAATGGACCCAAAAGGGAATTCGGTGGTCACGTTCAGATGTGCACATTTACGCTGAGAAGGCGAGAGAATGAAACGACTAGAGTCACACGTTTACTTAAGTGTAGAACCAGCAGAGCGAAGGTGGGCCGCAGAGCCTCCGTCTGCGCTGTGACACATGTTGTGATTCAGTGTGAAATCACAGTTCGACCGACAGAATGTGGGAATTTAGAAAAAAGTTTATATTTACACAGCCTCCATACGTCTGCGAAACAGCATATCACACGACAGCAGTGGAGGTCTTTGACACCAGGCTCGAAGGTGCCTTCAGCGTGCCAGACAAAAGCCTGAAGTGTTCTGTGCAACCAGCTCCCCAAGCGGCAGCAGAGTGGCGCAGCGGGAGCGTGCTGGGCCCATAACCCAGAGGTCGATGGATCGAAACCATCCTCTGCTATCGTTCACTGTCACCTTGATCTGCTTTCTTCAGCAAGCTGCCTTTGCATCTACTTGCCGATATGTTCATATCGATCCACTCCATTCAAACGGCATGGGTTTTAGAGGTCTCAGTGGTATTCTGTTCTTGGTCGGTTTCCTCTGAACTGAATCGCAAAACCGGTTCTCTACGATGCTCATGAGCTGTTAAAGTTGAAACTCAGACATCGTCCCCCACTTTTTGGACGGATACCACCGATTGTGAATAACCTCAGAGAGAGAGAGAGAGACAAGTGACAGACAGTCGCCGTGGAATCCAGGGGCTGAATGGCTTCTGTCTGCGCGAGAATGATGCTACGTGTTGCTGAGGGAGCAAAAATGGTTCATTTTTAACCGTCCCTTCCGTGTTGGACTGCCTGCAGTCCCTCAGCTCAGGGCGGTGGGGATGACTCTCAGTGAGTGAAGGTTTCACTCGGATTCTCTTCATCTGGGACACTTGGGGCTCAGATGTTAACTGCTGCGCGGTCGCAGCAAAGAAAGCGATGCCCGCTTTGCAATAGACTTTCTGTAAGATTGCTGCGTGAAGACGATTTCTGAACACCAAGCAGGCTGCACAACAATGTGAATTTACCTGGGCGAAGAGTCCTCGGTGTTCATTTCTCTCTGTCCTGCCAGCACAGCATCTTTCTGTCTCTCCGATAACAGACCTTTGGAGAAAGTTCACAATCAAAGTTGTTCATGTTCCCCGCATTAATGTAACTGACACCTCTCACCCCAAGAGTTTCAGAGAGAGAGAGAGAGAGAAAGAGGGAGAGAAAGCAGAAGAGCGAATGGACTCTTACCCTCCCCCAACCCTACATTCCCCCACCCCCCTCCCCCCAGAACAACGTGCAAGTAGAAATCAAATGGTTTAATTATCCGCCAGTGGAGATAGTCCAGTTCCTGGGGATGAGACAAACATCAGCCCCCCCGGGGACAGAATGACAAGCAGATGTTCTGGAAAGGCTTTGCTGCTTGCAATTCTTGCAGCAATGTGGAATGTACTTCACACTGAGCAAGTTTCAGCTGGCTCAGAGTCTCCAATGTTCATTGCTGTGTTTGCCGCCAGCTCAGAGAGAGAACAATAGGCAGGACGTAGGAGTGAATAACGATCCGCGTGAGAATGCGAATAACTGTTAATGGAGACTGTTAGTGGCTAACAATACGTCGTGTGTCATAGCAGACGAGGTGATAAACAGGAGTCTTTTGTGTGGTAGGGGTCAAGGACATGGGGGAGTTCAGGCCCTATAGTTATAGAACTCGATATTGAAGACCGGAGGGCTGTCAGGTCTCCAAGTGGAAAATGAGATGTTGTTCTTTCATCTGGAGCTCGAACACTGCTGCAAGCCTGAGACAGGGATGTTGGCCAGGGAACAGGGTGATGTGTTAAAGTGGCAGGCAACCGCAAGGTCAGGGCCTTGAGTTTCTGCGGGCAGAAGCGGGATGTTCTGCGAAGCAGTCACCCAGTTTATGCTTCATGCTACGTTGGGCAAACGACACTGTGAGCAGCGAATGCGGTGGAATGAAATAGCAGCAGGGAGACTGGATGAGAAGCAACTGTTCGGGAAAGTCTTTGCCGCTTGCAATTCTGAGAGCAATCTCAAATGTACTTCATACTGAGCATGTCTCAGGTCGCTCAAGAGGTCTGGGGCATTACTTACGCGCGTGCTTTCTGGCTCGTTGGTCTAGGCGTATGATTCTCGCTTAGGGTCTGTTCCTGCGCTGATTTGCGAGAGGTCCCGGGTTCAAATCCCGGACGAGCCCGTGTTTTTTTTTTTTTAAACTTGACTTGTGCAAAACTGCCTGATTAACTTTCTCAAAAAGCACCTTCGTGAAACCAGCGTGGGCTGCCTGGAGTACGAATGAGGCAGAAAACAGAGAAATAAAATGGTTGGAGATCGTGTTCAACAAGCTACTTGGATGCTGCCTGAACTGCTGTGCTCTTCCAGCACCACTAATACAGAATCTGGTTTCCAGCATCTGCAGTCATTGTTTTTACCATAGTGCTCAACAGGTTGACGTGAGTGGTGCGGTGTTTGAGGAATGTCAGCAATCAAGGTAGATTGGAAAATTGGGACAGCTCTCCTCGGAGAACCGAGCTTTTCCAAGTCATGAGGGACCTAGAAACAGGAAATAATGTTGTGAAAATGCTCCCACGCCTGAAAGGATCCATAACGATTCGGCAGAATTTTAAGTCACGAGGAAAAGAAGTAAAAGTGACATTAGGAAGAACGTTTTCGTACAGGGAGTGGTGAGGGTCAGTAAGTCCCTGTCTGACATTGACAAAGAGGAAGATTCAATGGACCCAAAAGGGAATTCGGTGGTCACGTTCAGATGTGCAGATTTCCGCTGAGAAGGCGAGAGAATGAAACGACTAGAGTCACACGTTTACTTAAGTGTAGAACCAGCAGAGCGAAGGTGGGCCGCAGAGCCTCCGTCTGCGCTGTGACACATGTTGTGATTCAGTGTGAAATCACAGTTCGACCGACAGAATGTGGGAATTTAGAAAAAAGTTTATATTTACACAGCCTCCATACGTCTGCGAAACAGCATATCACACGACAGCAGTGGAGGTCTTTGACATCAGGCTCGAAGGTGCCTGCAGCGTGCCAGACAAAAGCCTGAAGTGTTCTGTGCAACCAGCTCACCACGCGGCAGCAGAGTGGCGCAGCGGGAGCGTGCTGGGCCCATAACCCAGAGGTCGATGGATCGAAACCATCCTCTGCTATCGTTCACTGTCACCTTGATCTGCTTTCTTCAGCAAGCTGCCTTTGCATCTACTTGCCGATATGTTCATATCGATCCACTCCATTCAAACGGCATGGGTTTTAGAGGTCTCAGTGGTATTCTGTTCTTGGTCGGTTTCCTCTGAACTGAATCGCAAAACCGGTTCTCTACGATGCTAATGAGCTGTTAAAGTTGAAACTCAGACATCGTCCCCCACTTTTTGGACGGATACCACCGATTGTGAATAACCTCAGAGAGAGAGAGAGAGACAAGTGACAGACAGTCGCCGTGGAATCCATGGGCTGAATGGCTTCTGTCTGCGCGAGAATGATGCTACGTGTTGCTGAGGGAGCAAAAATGGTTCATTTTTAACCGTCCCTTCCGTGTTGGACTGCCTGCAGTCCCTCAGCTCAGGGCGGTGGGGATGACTCTCAGTGAGTGAAGGTTTCACTCGGATTCTCTTCATCTGGGACACTTGGGGCTCAGATGTTAACTGCTGCGCGGTCGCAGCAAAGAAAGCGATGCCCGCTTTGCAATAGACTTTCTGTAAGATTGCTGCGTGAAGACGATTTCTGAACACCAAGCAGGCTGCACAACAATGTGAATTTACCTGGGCGAAGAGTCCTCGGTGTTCATTTCTCTCTGTCCTGCCAGCACAGCATCTTTCTGTCTCTCCGATAACAGACCTTTGGAGAAAGTTCACAATCTAAGTTGTTCATGTTCCCCGCATTAATGTAACTGACACCTCTCACCCCAAGAGTTTCAGAGAGAGAGAGAGAGAGAAAGAGGGAGAGAAAGCAGAAGAGCGAATGGACTCTTACCCTCCCCCAACCCTACATTCCCCCACCCCCCTCCCCCCAGAACAACGTGCAAGTAGAAATAAAATGGTTTAATTATCCGCCAGTGGAGATAGTCCAGTTCCTGGGGATGAGACAAACATCAGCCCCCCCGGGGACAGAATGACAAGCAGATGTTCTGGAAAGGCTTTGCTGCTTGCAATTCTTGCAGCAATGTGGAATGTACTTCACACTGAGCAAGTTTCAGCTGGCTCAGAGTCTCCAATGTTCATTGCTGTGTTTGCCGCCAGCTCAGAGAGAGAACAATAGGCAGGACGTAGGAGTGAATAACGATCCGCGTGAGAATGCGAATAACTGTTAATGGAGACTGTTAGTGGCTAACAATACGTCGTGTGTCATAGCAGACGAGGTGATAAACAGGAGTCTTTTGTGTGGTAGGGGTCAAGGACATGGGGGAGTTCAGGCCCTATAGTTATAGAACTCGATATTGAAGACCGGAGGGCTGTCAGGTCTCCAAGTGGAAAATGAGATGTTGTTCTTTCATCTGGAGCTCGAACACTGCTGCAAGCCTGAGACAGGGATGTTGGCCAGGGAACAGGGTGATGTGTTAAAGTGGCAGGCAACCGCAAGGTCAGGGCCTTGAGTTTCTGCGGGCAGAAGCGGGATGTTCTGCGAAGCAGTCACCCAGTTTATGCTTCATGCTACGTTGGGCAAACGACACTGTGAGCAGCGAATGCGGTGGAATGAAATAGCAGCAGGGAGACTGGATGAGAAGCAACTGTTCGGGAAAGTCTTTGCCGCTTGCAATTCTGAGAGCAATCTCAAATGTACTTCATACTGAGCATGTCTCAGGTCGCTCAAGAGGTCTGGGGCATTACTTACGCGCGTGCTTTCTGGCTCGTTGGTCTAGGCGTATGATTCTCGCTTAGGGTCTGTTCCTGCGCTGATTTGCGAGAGGTCCCGGGTTCAAATCCCGGACGAGCCCGTGTTTTTTTTTTTAAACTTGACTTGTGCAAAACTGCCTGATTAACTTTCTCAAAAAGCACCTTCGTGAAACCAGCGTGGGCTGCCTGGAGTACGAATGAGGCAGAAAACAGAGAAATAAAATGGTTGGAGATCGTGTTCAACAAGCTACTTGGATGCTGCCTGAACTGCTGTGCTCTTCCAGCACCACTAATACAGAATCTGGTTTCCAGCATCTGCAGTCATTGTTTTTACCATAGTGCTCAACAGGTTGACGTGAGTGGTGCGGTGTTTGAGGAATGTCAGCAATCAAGGTAGATTGGAAAATTGGGACAGCTCTCCTCGGAGAACCGAACTTTTCCAAGTCATGAGGGACCTAGAAACAGGAAATAATGTTGTGAAAATGCTCCCACGCCTGAAAGGATCCATAACGATTCGGCAGAATTTTAAGTCACGAGGAAAAGAAGTAAAAGTGACATTAGGAAGAACGTTTTCGTACAGGGAGTGGTGAGGGTCAGTAAGTCCCTGTCTGACATTGACAAAGAGGAAGATTCAATGGACCCAAAAGGGAATTCGGTGGTCACGTTCAGATGTGCAGATTTCCGCTGAGAAGGCGAGAGAATGAAACGACTAGAGTCACACGTTTACTTAAGTGTAGAACCAGCAGAGCGAAGGTGGGCCGCAGAGCCTCCGTCTGCGCTGTGACACATGTTGTGATTCAGTGTGAAATCACAGTTCGACCGACAGAATGTGGGAATTTAGAAAAAAGTTTATATTTACACAGCCTCCATACGTCTGCGAAACAGCATATCACACGACAGCAGTGGAGGTCTTTGACATCAGGCTCGAAGGTGCCTGCAGCGTGCCAGACAAAAGCCTGAAGTGTTCTGTGCAACCAGCTCACCACGCGGCAGCAGAGTGGCGCAGCGGGAGCGTGCTGGGCCCATAACCCAGAGGTCGATGGATCGAAACCATCCTCTGCTATCGTTCACTGTCACCTTGATCTGCTTTCTTCTGCAAGCTGCCTTTGCATCTACTTGCCGATATGTTCATATCGATCCACTCCATTAAAACGGCATGGGTTTTAGAGGTCTCAGTGGTATTCTGTTCTTGGTCGGTTTCCTCTGAACTGAATCGCAAAACCGGTTCTCTACGATGCTAATGAGCTGTTAAAGTTGAAACTCAGACATCGTCCCCCACTTTTTGGACGGATACCACCGATTGTGAATAACCTCAGAGAGAGAGAGAGAGACAAGTGACAGACAGTCGCCGTGGAATCCAGGGGCTGAATGGCTTCTGTCTGCGCGAGAATGATGCTACGTGTTGCTGAGGGAGCAAAAATGGTTCATTTTTAACCGTCCCTTCCGTGTTGGACTGCCTGCAGTCCCTCAGCTCAGGGCGGTGGGGATGACTCTCAGTGAGTGAAGGTTTCACTCGGATTCTCTTCATCTGGGACACTTGGGGCTCAGATGTTAACTGCTGCGCGGTCGCAGCAAAGAAAGCGATGCCCGCTTTGCAATA
Source organism: Chiloscyllium punctatum (assembly GCF_047496795.1). Lineage (NCBI taxonomy): Eukaryota > Metazoa > Chordata > Chondrichthyes > Orectolobiformes > Hemiscylliidae > Chiloscyllium > Chiloscyllium punctatum. The sequence goes on from NC_092774.1 coordinate 74,958,422, forward strand.
GACTTTCTGTAAGATTGCTGCGTGAAGACGATTTCTGAACACCAAGCAGGCTGCACAACAATGTGAATTTACCTGGGCGAAGAGTCCTCGGTGTTCATTTCTCTCTGTCCTGCCAGCACAGCATCTTTCTGTCTCTCCGATAACAGACCTTTGGAGAAAGTTCACAATCAAAGTTGTTCATGTTCCCCGCATTAATGTAACTGACACCTCTCACCCCAAGAGTTTCAGAGAGAGAGAGAGAGAGAAAGAGGGAGAGAAAGCAGAAGAGCGAATGGACTCTTACCCTCCCCCAACCCTACATTCCCCCACCCCCCTCCCCCCAGAACAACGTGCAAGTAGAAATAAAATGGTTTAATTATCCGCCAGTGGAGATAGTCCAGTTCCTGGGGATGAGACAAACATCAGCCCCCCCGGGGACAGAATGACAAGCAGATGTTCTGGAAAGGCTTTGCTGCTTGCAATTCTTGCAGCAATGTGGAATGTACTTCACACTGAGCAAGTTTCAGCTGGCTCAGAGTCTCCAATGTTCATTGCTGTGTTTGCCGCCAGCTCAGAGAGAGAACAATAGGCAGGACGTAGGAGTGAATAACGATCCGCGTGAGAATGCGAATAACTGTTAATGGAGACTGTTAGTGGCTAACAATACGTCGTGTGTCATAGCAGACGAGGTGATAAACAGGAGTCTTTTGTGTGGTAGGGGTCAAGGACATGGGGGAGTTCAGGCCCTATAGTTATAGAACTCGATATTGAAGACCGGAGGGCTGTAAGGTCTCCAAGTGGAAAATGAGATGTTGTTCTTTCATCTGGAGCTCGAACACTGCTGCAAGCCTGAGACAGGGATGTTGGCCAGGGAACAGGGTGATGTGTTAAAGTGGCAGGCAACCGCAAGGTCAGGGCCTTGAGTTTCTGCGGGCAGAAGCGGGATGTTCTGCGAAGCAGTCACCCAGTTTATGCTTCATGCTACGTTGGGCAAACGACACTGTGAGCAGCGAATGCGGTGGAATGAAATAGCAGCAGGGAGACTGGATGAGAAGGAACTGTTCGGGAAAGTCTTTGCCGCTTGCAATTCTGAGAGCAATCTCAAATGTACTTCATACTGAGCATGTCTCAGGTCGCTCAAGAGGTCTGGGGCATTACCTTCGCGCGTGCTTTCTGGCTCGTTGGTCTAGGCGTATGATTCTCGCTTAGGGTCTGTTCCTGCGCTGATTTGCGAGAGGTCCCTGGTTCAAATCCCGGACGAGCCCGTGTTTTTTTTTTTTTAAACTTGACTTGTGCAAAACTGCCTGATTAACTTTCTCAAAAAGCACCTTCGTGAAACCAGCGTGGGCTGCCTGGAGTACGAATGAGGCAGAAAACAGAGAAATGAAATGGTTGGAGATCGTGTTCAACAAGCTACTTGGATGCTGCCTGAACTGCTGTGCTCTTCCAGCACCACTAATCCAGAATCTGGTTTCCAGCATCTGCAGTCATTGTTTTTACCATAGTGCTCAACCGGTTGACGTGAGTGGTGCGGTGTTTGAGGAATGTCAGCAATCAAGGTAGATTGGAAAATTGGGACAGCTCTCCTCGGAGAACCGAACTTTTCCAAGTCATGAGGGACCTAGAAACAGGAAATAATGTTGTGAAAATGCTCCCACGCCTGAAAGGATCCATAACGATTCGGCAGAATTTTAAGTCACGAGGAAAAGAAGTAAAAGTGACATTAGGAAGAACGTTTTCGTACAGGGAGTGGTGAGGGTCAGTAAGTCCCTGTCTGACATTGACAAAGAGGAAGATTCAATGGACCCAAAAGGGAATTCGGTGGTCACGTTCAGATGTGCAGATTTCCGCTGAGAAGGCGAGAGAATGAAACGACTAGAGTCACACGTTTACTTAAGTGTAGAACCAGCAGAGCGAAGGTGGGCCGCAGAGCCTCCGTCTGCGCTGTGACACATGTTGTGATTCAGTGTGAAATCACAGTTCGACCGACAGAATGTGGGAATTTAGAAAAAAGTTTATATTTACACAGCCTCCATACGTCTGCGAAACAGCATATCACACGACAGCAGTGGAGGCCTTTGACATCAGGCTCGAAGGTGCCTGCAGCGTGCCAGACAAAAGCCTGAAGTGTTCTGTGCAACCAGCTCACCAAGCGGCAGCAGAGTGGCGCAGCGGGAGCGTGCTGGGCCCATAACCCAGAGGTCGATGGATCGAAACCATCCTCTGCTATCGTTCACTATCACCTTGATCTGCTTTCTTCAGCAAGCTGCCTTTGCATCTACTTGTCGATATGTTCATATCGATCCACTCCATTCAAACGGCATGGGTTTTAGAGGTCTCAGTGGTATTCTGTTCTTGGTCGGTTTCCTCTGAACTGAATCGCAAAACCGGTTCTCTACGATGCTAATGAGCTGTTAAAGTTGAAACTCAGACATCGTCCCCCACTTTTTGGACGGATACCACCGATTGTGAATAACCTCAGAGAGAGAGAGAGAGAGACAAGTGACAGACAGTCGCCGTGGAATCCAGGGGCTGAATGGCTTCTGTCTGCGCGAGAATGATGCTACGTGTTGCTGAGGGAGCAAAAATGGTTCATTTTTAACCGTCCCTTCCGTGTTGGACTGCCTGCAGTCCCTCAGCTCAGGGCGGTGGGGATGACTCTCAGTGAGTGAAGGTTTCACTCGGATTCTCTTCATCTGGGACACTTGGGGCTCAGATGTTAACTGCTGCGCGGTCGCAGCAAAGAAAGCGATGCCCGCTTTGCAATAGACTTTCTGTAAGATTGCTGCGTGAAGACGATTTCTGAACACCAAGCAGGCTGCACAACAATGTGAATTTACCTGGGCGAAGAGTCCTCGCTGTTCATTTCTCTCTGTCCTGCCAGCACAGCATCTTTCTGTCTCTCCGATAACAGACCTTTGGAGAAAGTTCACAATCAAAGTTGTTCATGTTCCCCGCATTAATGTAACTGACACCTCTCACCCCAAGAGTTTCAGAGAGAGAGAGAGAGAGAAAGAGGGAGAGAAAGCAGAAGAGCGAATGGACTCTTACCCTCCCCCAACCCTACATTCCCCCACCCCCCTCCCCCCAGAACAACGTGCAAGTAGAAATCAAATGGTTTAATTATCCGCCAGTGGAGATAGTCCAGTTCCTGGGGATGAGACAAACATCAGCCCCCCCGGGGACAGAATGACAAGCAGATGTTCTGGAAAGGCTTTGCTGCTTGCAATTCTTGCAGCAATGTGGAATGTACTTCACACTGAGCAAGTTTCAGCTGGCTCAGAGTCTCCAATGTTCATTGCTGTGTTTGCCGCCAGCTCAGAGAGAGAACAATAGGCAGGACGTAGGAGTGAATAACGATCCGCGTGAGAATGCGAATAACTGTTAATGGAGACTGTTAGTGGCTAACAATACGTCGTGTGTCATAGCAGACGAGGTGATAAACAGGAGTCTTTTGTGTGGTAGGGGTCAAGGACATGGGGGAGTTCAGGCCCTATAGTTATAGAACTCGATATTGAAGACCGGAGGGCTGTAAGGTCTCCAAGTGGAAAATGAGATGTTGTTCTTTCATCTGGAGCTCGAACACTGCTGCAAGCCTGAGACAGGGATGTTGGCCAGGGAACAGGGTGATGTGTTAAAGTGGCAGGCAACCGCAAGGTCAGGGCCTTGAGTTTCTGCGGGCAGAAGCGGGATGTTCTGCGAAGCAGTCACCCAGTTTATGCTTCATGCTACGTTGGGCAAACGACACTGTGAGCAGCGAATGCGGTGGAATGAAATAGCAGCAGGGAGACTGGATGAGAAGCAGCTGTTCGGGAAAGTCTTTGCCGCTTGCAATTCTGAGAGCAATCTCAAATGTATTTCATACTGAGCATGTCTCAGGTCGCTCAAGAGGTCTGGGGCATTCCCTGCGCGCGTGCTTTCTGGCTCGTTGGTCTAGGCGTATGATTCTCGCTTAGGGTCTGTTACTGCGCTGATTTGCGAGAGGTCCCTGGTTCAAATCCCGGACGAGCCCGTGTTTTTTTTTTTAACTTGACTTGTGCAAAACTGCCTGATTAACTTTCTCAAAAAGCACCTTCGTGAAACCAGCGTGGGCTGCCTGGAGTACGAATGAGGCAGAAAACAGAGAAATGAAATGGTTGGAGATCGTGTTCAACAAGCTACTTGGATGCTGCCTGAACTGCTGTGCTCTTCCAGCACCACTAATCCAGAATCTGGTTTCCAGCATCTGCAGTCATTGTTTTTACCATAGTGCTCAACCGGTTGACGTGAGTGGTGCGGTGTTTGAGGAATGTCAGCAATCAAGGTAGATTGGAAAATTGGGACAGCTCTCCTCGGAGAACCGAACTTTTCCAAGTCATGAGGGACCTAGAAACAGGAAATAATGTTGTGAAAATGCTCCCACGCCTGAAAGGATCCATAACGATTCGGCAGAATTTTAAGTCACGAGGAAAAGAAGTAAAAGTGACATTAGGAAGAACGTTTTCGTACAGGGAGTGGTGAGGGTCAGTAAGTCCCTGTCTGACATTGACAAAGAGGAAGATTCAATGGACCCAAAAGGGAATTCGGTGGTCACGTTCAGATGTGCAGACTTCCGCTGAGAAGGCGAGAGAATGAAACGACTAGAGTCACACGTTTACTTAAGTGTAGAACCAGCAGAGCGAAGGTGGGCCGCAGAGCCTCCGTCTGCGCTGTGACACATGTTGTGATTCAGTGTGAAATCACAGTTCGACCGACAGAATGTGGGAATTTAGAAAAAAGTTTATATTTACACAGCCTCCATACGTCTGCGAAACAGCATATCACACGACAGCAGTGGAGGTCTTTGACACCAGGCTCGAAGGTGCCTTCAGCGTGCCAGACAAAAGCCTGAAGTGTTCTGTGCAACCAGCTCCCCAAGCGGCAGCAGAGTGGCGCAGCGGGAGCGTGCTGGGCCCATAACCCAGAGGTCGATGGATCGAAACCATCCTCTGCTATCGTTCACTGTCACCTTGATCTGCTTTCTTCAGCAAGCTGCCTTTGCATCTACTTGCCGATATGTTCATATCGATCCACTCCATTCAAACGGCATGGGTTTTAGAGGTCTCAGTGGTATTCTGTTCTTGGTCGGTTTCCTCTGAATTGAATCGCAAAACCGGTTCTCTACGATGCTAATAAGCTGTTAAAGTTGAAACTCAGACATCGTCCCCCACTTTTTGGACGGATACCACCGATTGTGAATAACCTCAGAGAGAGAGAGAGAGACAAGTGACAGACAGTCGCCGTGGAATCCAGGGGCTGAATGGCTTCTGTCTGCGCGAGAATGATGCTACGTGTTGCTGAGGGAGCAAAAATGGTTCATTTTTAACCGTCCCTTCCGTGTTGGACTGCCTGCAGTCCCTCAGCTCAGGGCGGTGGGGATGACTCTCAGTGAGTGAAGGTTTCACTCGGATTCTCTTCATCTGGGACACTTGGGGCTCAGATGTTAACTGCTGCGCGGTCGCAGCAAAGAAAGCGATGCCCGCTTTGCAATAGACTTTCTGTAAGATTGCTGCGTGAAGACGATTTCTGAACACCAAGCAGGCTGCACAACAATGTGAATTTACCTGGGCGAAGAGTCCTCGGTGTTCATTTCTCTCTGTCCTGCCAGCACAGCATCTTTCTGTCTCTCCGATAACAGACCTTTGGAGAAAGTTCACAATCAAAGTTGTTCATGTTCCCCGCATTAATGTAACTGACACCTCTCACCCCAAGAGTTTCAGAGAGAGAGAGAGAGAGAAAGAGGGAGAGAAAGCAGAAGAGCGAATGGACTCTTACCCTCCCCCAACCCTACATTCCCCCACCCCCCTCCCCCCAGAACAACGTGCAAGTAGAAATCAAATGGTTTAATTATCCGCCAGTGGAGATAGTCCAGTTCCTGGGGATGAGACAAACATCAGCCCCCCCGGGGACAGAATGACAAGCAGATGTTCTGGAAAGGCTTTGCTGCTTGCAATTCTTGCAGCAATGTGGAATGTACTTCACACTGAGCAAGTTTCAGCTGGCTCAGAGTCTCCAATGTTCATTGCTGTGTTTGCCGCCAGCTCAGAGAGAGAACAATAGGCAGGACGTAGGAGTGAATAACGATCCGCGTGAGAATGCGAATAACTGTTAATGGAGACTGTTAGTGGCTAACAATACGTCGTGTGTCATAGCAGACGAGGTGATAAACAGGAGTCTTTTGTGTGGTAGGGGTCAAGGACATGGGGGAGTTCAGGCCCTATAGTTATAGAACTCGATATTGAAGACCGGAGGGCTGTCAGGTCTCCAAGTGGAAAATGAGATGTTGTTCTTTCATCTGGAGCTCGAACACTGCTGCAAGCCTGAGACAGGGATGTTGGCCAGGGAACAGGGTGATGTGTTAAAGTGGCAGGCAACCGCAAGGTCAGGGCCTTGAGTTTCTGCGGGCAGAAGCGGGATGTTCTGCGAAGCAGTCACCCAGTTTATGCTTCATGCTACGTTGGGCAAACGACACTGTGAGCAGCGAATGCGGTGGAATGAAATAGCAGCAGGGAGACTGGATGAGAAGCAACTGTTCGGGAAAGTCTTTGCCGCTTGCAATTCTGAGAGCAATCTCAAATGTACTTCATACTGAGCATGTCTCAGGTCGCTCAAGAGGTCTGGGGCATTACTTACGCGCGTGCTTTCTGGCTCGTTGGTCTAGGCGTATGATTCTCGCTTAGGGTCTGTTCCTGCGCTGATTTGCGAGAGGTCCCGGGTTCAAATCCCGGACGAGCCCGTGTTTTTTTTTTTAAACTTGACTTGTGCAAAACTGCCTGATTAACTTTCTCAAAAAGCACCTTCGTGAAACCAGCGTGGGCTGCCTGGAGTACGAATGAGGCAGAAAACAGAGAAATAAAATGGTTGGAGATCGTGTTCAACAAGCTACTTGGATGCTGCCTGAACTGCTGTGCTCTTCCAGCACCACTAATACAGAATCTGGTTTCCAGCATCTGCAGTCATTGTTTTTACCATAGTGCTCAACAGGTTGACGTGAGTGGTGCGGTGTTTGAGGAATGTCAGCAATCAAGGTAGATTGGAAAATTGGGACAGCTCTCCTCGGAGAACCGAACTTTTCCAAGTCATGAGGGACCTAGAAACAGGAAATAATGTTGTGAAAATGCTCCCACGCCTGAAAGGATCCATAACGATTCGGCAGAATTTTAAGTCACGAGGAAAAGAAGTAAAAGTGACATTAGGAAGAACGTTTTCGTACAGGGAGTGGTGAGGGTCAGTAAGTCCCTGTCTGACATTGACAAAGAGGAAGATTCAATGGACCCAAAAGGGAATTCGGTGGTCACGTTCAGATGTGCAGATTTCCGCTGAGAAGGCGAGAGAATGAAACGACTAGAGTCACACGTTTACTTAAGTGTAGAACCAGCAGAGCGAAGGTGGGCCGCAGAGCCTCCGTCTGCGCTGTGACACATGTTGTGATTCAGTGTGAAATCACAGTTCGACCGACAGAATGTGGGAATTTAGAAAAAAGTTTATATTTACACAGCCTCCATACGTCTGCGAAACAGCATATCACACGACAGCAGTGGAGGTCTTTGACATCAGGCTCGAAGGTGCCTGCAGCGTGCCAGACAAAAGCCTGAAGTGTTCTGTGCAACCAGCTCACCACGCGGCAGCAGAGTGGCGCAGCGGGAGCGTGCTGGGCCCATAACCCAGAGGTCGATGGATCGAAACCATCCTCTGCTATCGTTCACTGTCACCTTGATCTGCTTTCTTCAGCAAGCTGCCTTTGCATCTACTTGCCGATATGTTCATATCGATCCACTCCATTAAAACGGCATGGGTTTTAGAGGTCTCAGTGGTATTCTGTTCTTGGTCGGTTTCCTCTGAACTGAATCGCAAAACCGGTTCTCTACGATGCTAATGAGCTGTTAAAGTTGAAACTCAGACATCGTCCCCCACTTTTTGGACGGATACCACCGATTGTGAATAACCTCAGAGAGAGAGAGAGAGACAAGTGACAGACAGTCGCCGTGGAATCCAGGGGCTGAATGGCTTCTGTCTGCGCGAGAATGATGCTACGTGTTGCTGAGGGAGCAAAAATGGTTCATTTTTAACCGTCCCTTCCGTGTTGGACTGCCTGCAGTCCCTCAGCTCAGGGCGGTGGGGATGACTCTCAGTGAGTGAAGGTTTCACTCGGATTCTCTTCATCTGGGACACTTGGGGCTCAGATGTTAACTGCTGCGCGGTCGCAGCAAAGAAAGCGATGCCCGCTTTGCAATAGACTTTCTGTAAGATTGCTGCGTGAAGACGATTTCTGAACACCAAGCAGGCTGCACAACAATGTGAATTTACCTGGGCGAAGAGTCCTCGGTGTTCATTTCTCTCTGTCCTGCCAGCACAGCATCTTTCTGTCTCTCCGATAACAGACCTTTGGAGAAAGTTCACAATCAAAGTTGTTCATGTTCCCCGCATTAATGTAACTGACACCTCTCACCCCAAGAGTTTCAGAGAGAGAGAGAGAGAGAAAGAGGGAGAGAAAGCAGAAGAGCGAATGGACTCTTACCCTCCCCCAACCCTACATTCCCCCACCCCCCTCCCCCCAGAACAACGTGCAAGTAGAAATCAAATGGTTTAATTATCCGCCAGTGGAGATAGTCCAGTTCCTGGGGATGAGACAAACATCAGTCCCCCCGGGGACAGAATGACAAGCAGATGTTCTGGAAAGGCTTTGCTGCTTGCAATTCTTGCAGCAATGTGGAATGTACTTCACACTGAGCAAGTTTCAGCTGGCTCAGAGTCTCCAATGTTCATTGCTGTGTTTGCCGCCAGCTCAGAGAGAGAACAATAGGCAGGACGTAGGAGTGAATAACGATCCGCGTGAGAATGCGAATAACTGTTAATGGAGACTGTTAGTGGCTAACAATACGTCGTGTGTCATAGCAGACGAGGTGATAAACAGGAGTCTTTTGTGTGGTAGGGGTCAAGGACATGGGGGAGTTCAGGCCCTATAGTTATAGAACTCGATATTGAAGACCGGAGGGCTGTAAGGTCTCCAAGTGGAAAATGAGATGTTGTTCTTTCATCTGGAGCTCGAACACTGCTGCAAGCCTGAGACAGGGATGTTGGCCAGGGAACAGGGTGATGTGTTAAAGTGGCAGGCAACCGCAAGGTCAGGGCCTTGAGTTTCTGCGGGCAGAAGCGGGATGTTCTGCGAAGCAGTCACCCAGTTTATGCTTCATGCTACGTTGGGCAAACGACACTGTGAGCAGCGAATGCGGTGGAATGAAATAGCAGCAGGGAGACTGGATGAGAAGGAACTGTTCGGGAAAGTCTTTGCCGCTTGCAATTCTGAGAGCAATCTCAAATGTACTTCATACTGAGCATGTCTCAGGTCGCTCAAGAGGTCTGGGGCATTACCTTCGCGCGTGCTTTCTGGCTCGTTGGTCTAGGCGTATGATTCTCGCTTAGGGTCTGTTCCTGCGCTGATTTGCGAGAGGTCCCTGGTTCAAATCCCGGACGAGCCCGTGTTTTTTTTTTTTTAAACTTGACTTGTGCAAAACTGCCTGATTAACTTTCTCAAAAAGCACCTTCGTGAAACCAGCGTGGGCTGCCTGGAGTACGAATGAGGCAGAAAACAGAGAAATGAAATGGTTGGAGATCGTGTTCAACAAGCTACTTGGATGCTGCCTGAACTGCTGTGCTCTTCCAGCACCACTAATCCAGAATCTGGTTTCCAGCATCTGCAGTCATTGTTTTTACCATAGTGCTCAACCGGTTGACGTGAGTGGTGCGGTGTTTGAGGAATGTCAGCAATCAAGGTAGATTGGAAAATTGGGACAGCTCTCCTCGGAGAACCGAACTTTTCCAAGTCATGAGGGACCTAGAAACAGGAAATAATGTTGTGAAAATGCTCCCACGCCTGAAAGGATCCATAACGATTCGGCAGAATTTTAAGTCACGAGGAAAAGAAGTAAAAGTGACATTAGGAAGAACGTTTTCGTACAGGGAGTGGTGAGGGTCAGTAAGTCCCTGTCTGACATTGACAAAGAGGAAGATTCAATGGACCCAAAAGGGAATTCGGTGGTCACGTTCAGATGTGCAGATTTCCGCTGAGAAGGCGAGAGAATGAAACGACTAGAGTCACACGTTTACTTAAGTGTAGAACCAGCAGAGCGAAGGTGGGCCGCAGAGCCTCCGTCTGCGCTGTGACACATGTTGTGATTCAGTGTGAAATCACAGTTCGACCGACAGAATGTGGGAATTTAGAAAAAAGTTTATATTTACACAGCCTCCATACGTCTGCGAAACAGCATATCACACGACAGCAGTGGAGGCCTTTGACATCAGGCTCGAAGGTGCCTGCAGCGTGCCAGACAAAAGCCTGAAGTGTTCTGTGCAACCGGCTCACCAAGCGGCAGCAGAGTGGCGCAGCGGGAGCGTGCTGGGCCCATAACCCAGAGGTCGATGGATCGAAACCATCCTCTGCTTTCGTTCACTATCACCTTGATCTGCTTTCTTCAGCAAGCTGCCTTTGCATCTACTTGTCGATATGTTCATATCGATCCACTCCATTCAAACGGCATGGGTTTTAGAGGTCTCAGTGGTATTCTGTTCTTGGTCGGTTTCCTCTGAACTGAATCGCAAAACCGGTTCTCTACGATGCTAATGAGCTGTTAAAGTTGAAACTCAGACATCGTCCCCCACTTTTTGGACGGATACCACCGATTGTGAATAACCTCAGAGAGAGAGAGAGAGAGACAAGTGACAGACAGTCGCCGTGGAATCCAGGGGCTGAATGGCTTCTGTCTGCGCGAGAATGATGCTACGTGTTGCTGAGGGAGCAAAAATGGTTCATTTTTAACCGTCCCTTCCGTGTTGGACTGCCTGCAGTCCCTCAGCTCAGGGCGGTGGGGATGACTCTCAGTGAGTGAAGGTTTCACTCGGATTCTCTTCATCTGGGACACTTGGGGCTCAGATGTTAACTGCTGCGCGGTCGCAGCAAAGAAAGCGATGCCCGCTTTGCAATAGACTTTCTGTAAGATTGCTGCGTGAAGACGATTTCTGAACACCAAGCAGGCTGCACAACAATGTGAATTTACCTGGGCGAAGAGTCCTCGGTGTTCATTTCTCTCTGTCCTGCCAGCACAGCATCTTTCTGTCTCTCCGATAACAGACCTTTGGAGAAAGTTCACAATCAAAGTTGTTCATGTTCCCCGCATTAATGTAACTGACACCTCTCACCCCAAGAGTTTCAGAGAGAGAGAGAGAGAGAAAGAGGGAGAGAAAGCAGAAGAGCGAATGGACTCTTACCCTCCCCCAACCCTACATTCCCCCACCCCCCTCCCCCCAGAACAACGTGCAAGTAGAAATCAAATGGTTTAATTATCCGCCAGTGGAGATAGTCCAGTTCCTGGGGATGAGACAAACATCAGCCCCCCCGGGGACAGAATGACAAGCAGATGTTCTGGAAAGGCTTTGCTGCTTGCAATTCTTGCAGCAATGTGGAATGTACTTCACACTGAGCAAGTTTCAGCTGGCTCAGAGTCTCCAATGTTCATTGCTGTGTTTGCCGCCAGCTCAGAGAGAGAACAATAGGCAGGACGTAGGAGTGAATAACGATCCGCGTGAGAATGCGAATAACTGTTAATGGAGACTGTTAGTGGCTAACAATACGTCGTGTGTCATAGCAGACGAGGTGATAAACAGGAGTCTTTTGTGTGGTAGGGGTCAAGGACATGGGGGAGTTCAGGCCCTATAGTTATAGAACTCGATATTGAAGACCGGAGGGCTGTAAGGTCTCCAAGTGGAAAATGAGATGTTGTTCTTTCATCTGGAGCTCGAACACTGCTGCAAGCCTGAGACAGGGATGTTGGCCAGGGAACAGGGTGATGTGTTAAAGTGGCAGGCAACCGCAAGGTCAGGGCCTTGAGTTTCTGCGGGCAGAAGCGGGATGTTCTGCGAAGCAGTCACCCAGTTTATGCTTCATGCTACGTTGGGCAAACGACACTGTGAGCAGCGAATGCGGTGGAATGAAATAGCAGCAGGGAGACTGGATGAGAAGCAGCTGTTCGGGAAAGTCTTTGCCGCTTGCAATTCTGAGAGCAATCTCAAATGTATTTCATACTGAGCATGTCTCAGGTCGCTCAAGAGGTCTGGGGCATTTCCTGCGCGCGTGCTTTCTGGCTCGTTGGTCTAGGCGTATGATTCTCGCTTAGGGTCTGTTACTGCGCTGATTTGCGAGAGGTCCCTGGTTCAAATCCCGGACGAGCCCGTGTTTTTTTTTTTAACTTGACTTGTGCAAAACTGCCTGATTAACTTTCTCAAAAAGCACCTTCGTGAAACCAGCGTGGGCTGCCTGGAGTACGAATGAGGCAGAAAACAGAGAAATGAAATGGTTGGAGATCGTGTTCAACAAGCTACTTGGATGCTGCCTGAACTGCTGTGCTCTTCCAGCACCACTAATCCAGAATCTGGTTTCCAGCATCTGCAGTCATTGTTTTTACCATAGTGCTCAACCGGTTGACGTGAGTGGTGCGGTGTTTGAGGAATGTCAGCAATCAAGGTAGATTGGAAAATTGGGACAGCTCTCCTCGGAGAACCGAACTTTTCCAAGTCATGAGGGACCTAGAAACAGGAAATAATGTTGTGAAAATGCTCCCACGCCTGAAAGGATCCATAACGATTCGGCAGAATTTTAAGTCACGAGGAAAAGAAGTAAAAGTGACATTAGGAAGAACGTTTTCGTACAGGGAGTGGTGAGGGTCAGTAAGTCCCTGTCTGACATTGACAAAGAGGAAGATTCAATGGACCCAAAAGGGAATTCGGTGGTCACGTTCAGATGTGCAGATTTCCGCTGAGAAGGCGAGAGAATGAAACGACTAGAGTCACACGTTTACTTAAGTGTAGAACCAGCAGAGCGAAGGTGGGCCGCAGAGCCTCCGTCTGCGCTGTGACACATGTTGTGATTCAGTGTGAAATCACAGTTCGACCGACAGAATGTGGGAATTTAGAAAAAAGTTTATATTTACACAGCCTCCATACGTCTGCGAAACAGCATATCACACGACAGCAGTGGAGGTCTTTGACACCAGGCTCGAAGGTGCCTTCAGCGTGCCAGACAAAAGCCTGAAGTGTTCTGTGCAACCAGCTCACCAAGCGGCAGCAGAGTGGCGCAGCGGGAGCGTGCTGGGCCCATAACCCAGAGGTCGATGGATCGAAACCATCCTCTGCTATCGTTCACTGTCACCTTGATCTGCTTTCTTCAGCAAGCTGCCTTTGCATCTACTTGCCGATATGTTCATATCGATCCACTCCATTCAAACGGCATGGGTTTTAGAGGTCTCAGTGGTATTCTGTTCTTGGTCGGTTTCCTCTGAACTGAATCGCAAAACCGGTTCTCTACGATGCTAATGAGCTGTTAAAGTTGAAACTCAGACATCGTCCCCCACTTTTTGGACGGATACCACCGATTGTAGGAGTGAATAACGATCCGCGTGAGAATGCGAATAACTGTTAATGGAGACTGTTAGTGGCTAACAATACGTCGTGTGTCATAGCAGACGAGGTGATAAACAGGAGTCTTTTGTGTGGTAGGGGTCAAGGACATGGGGGAGTTCAGGCCCTATAGTTATAGAACTCGATATTGAAGACCGGAGGGCTGTAAGGTCTCCAAGTGGAAAATGAGATGTTGTTCTTTCATCTGGAGCTCGAACACTGCTGCAAGCCTGAGACAGGGATGTTGGCCAGGGAACAGGGTGATGTGTTAAAGTGGCAGGCAACCGCAAGGTCAGGGCCTTGAGTTTCTGCGGGCAGAAGCGGGATGTTCTGCGAAGCAGTCACCCAGTTTATGCTTCATGCTACGTTGGGCAAACGACACTGTGAGCAGCGAATGCGGTGGAATGAAATAGCAGCAGGGAGACTGGATGAGAAGCAACTGTTCGGGAAAGTCTTTGCCGCTTGCAATTCTGAGAGCAATCTCAAATGTACTTCATACTGAGCATGTCTCAGGTCGCTCAAGAGGTCTGGGGCATTACTTACACGCGTGCTTTCTGGCTCGTTGGTCTAGGCGTATGATTCTCGCTTAGGGTCTGTTCCTGCGCTGATTTGCGAGAGGTCCCGGGTTCAAATCCCGGACGAGCCCGTGTTTTTTTTTTTAAACTTGACTTGTGCAAAACTGCCTGATTAACTTTCTCAAAAAGCACCTTCGTGAAACCAGCGTGGGCTGCCTGGAGTACGAATGAGGCAGAAAACAGAGAAATAAAATGGTTGGAGATCGTGTTCAACAAGCTACTTGGATGCTGCCTGAACTGCTGTGCTCTTCCAGCACCACTAATACAGAATCTGGTTTCCAGCATCTGCAGTCATTGTTTTTACCATAGTGCTCAACAGGTTGACGTGAGTGGTGCGGTGTTTGAGGAATGTCAGCAATCAAGGTAGATTGGAAAATTGGGACAGCTCTCCTCGGAGAACCGAACTTTTCCAAGTCATGAGGGACCTAGAAACAGGAAATAATGTTGTGAAAATGCTCCCACGCCTGAAAGGATCCATAACGATTCGGCAGAATTTTAAGTCACGAGGAAAAGAAGTAAAAGTGACATTAGGAAGAACGTTTTCGTACAGGGAGTGGTGAGGGTCAGTAAGTCCCTGTCTGACATTGACAAAGAGGAAGATTCAATGGACCCAAAAGGGAATTCGGTGGTCACGTTCAGATGTGCAGATTTCCGCTGAGAAGGCGAGAGAATGAAACGACTAGAGTCACACGTTTACTTAAGTGTAGAACCAGCAGAGCGAAGGTGGGCCGCAGAGCCTCCGTCTGCGCTGTGACACATGTTGTGATTCAGTGTGAAATCACAGTTCGACCGACAGAATGTGGGAATTTAGAAAAAAGTTTATATTTACACAGCCTCCATACGTCTGCGAAACAGCATATCACACGACAGCAGTGGAGGTCTTTGACATCAGGCTCGAAGGTGCCTGCAGCGTGCCAGACAAAAGCCTGAAGTGTTCTGTGCAACCAGCTTACCAAGCGGCAGCAGAGTGGCGCAGCGGGAGCGTGCTGGGCCCATAACCCAGAGGTCGATGGATCGAAACCATCCTCTGCTATCGTTCACTATCACCTTGATCTGCTTTCTTCAGCAAGCTGCCTTTGCATCTACTTGCCGATATGTTCATATCGATCCACTCCATTCAAACGGCATGGGTTTTAGAGGTCTCAGTGGTATTCTGTTCTTGGTCGGTTTCCTCTGAACTGAATCGCAAAACCGGTTCTCTACGATGCTAATGAGCTGTTAAAGTTGAAACTCAGACATCGTCCCCCACTTTTTGGACGGATACCACCGATTGTGAATAACCTCAGAGAGAGAGAGAGAGAGACAAGTGACAGACAGTCGCCGTGGAATCCAGGGGCTGAATGGCTTCTGTCTGCGCGAGAATGATGCTACGTGTTGCTGAGGGAGCAAAAATGGTTCATTTTTAACCGTCCCTTCCGTGTTGGACTGCCTGCAGTCCCTCAGCTCAGGGCGGTGGGGATGACTCTCAGTGAGTGAAGGTTTCACTCGGATTCTCTTCATCTGGGACACTTGGGGCTCAGATGTTAACTGCTGCGCGGTCGCAGCAAAGAAAGCGATGCCCGCTTTGCAATAGACTTTCTGTAAGATTGCTGCGTGAAGACGATTTCTGAACACCAAGCAGGCTGCACAACAATGTGAATTTACCTGGGCGAAGAGTCCTCGGTGTTCATTTCTCTCTGTCCTGCCAGCACAGCATCTTTCTGTCTCTCCGATAACAGACCTTTGGAGAAAGTTCACAATCAAAGTTGTTCATGTTCCCCGCATTAATGTAACTGACACCTCTCACCCCAAGAGTTTCAGAGAGAGAGAGAGAGAGAAAGAGGGAGAGAAAGCAGAAGAGCGAATGGACTCTTACCCTCCCCCAACCCTACATTCCCCCACCCCCCTCCCCCCAGAACAACGTGCAAGTAGAAATCAAATGGTTTAATTATCCGCCAGTGGAGATAGTCCAGTTCCTGGGGATGAGACAAACATCAGCCCCCCCGGGGACAGAATGACAAGCAGATGTTCTGGAAAGGCTTTGCTGCTTGCAATTCTTGCAGCAATGTGGAATGTACTTCACACTGAGCAAGTTTCAGCTGGCTCAGAGTCTCCAATGTTCATTGCTGTGTTTGCCGCCAGCTCAGAGAGAGAACAATAGGCAGGACGTAGGAGTGAATAACGATCCGCGTGAGAATGCGAATAACTGTTAATGGAGACTGTTAGTGGCTAACAATACGTCGTGTGTCATAGCAGACGAGGTGATAAACAGGAGTCTTTTGTGTGGTAGGGGTCAAGGACATGGGGGAGTTCAGGCCCTATAGTTATAGAACTCGATATTGAAGACCGGAGGGCTGTAAGGTCTCCAAGTGGAAAATGAGATGTTGTTCTTTCATCTGGAGCTCGAACACTGCTGCAAGCCTGAGACAGGGATGTTGGCCAGGGAACAGGGTGATGTGTTAAAGTGGCAGGCAACCGCAAGGTCAGGGCCTTGAGTTTCTGCGGGCAGAAGCGGGATGTTCTGCGAAGCAGTCACCCAGTTTATGCTTCATGCTACGTTGGGCAAACGACACTGTGAGCAGCGAATGCGGTGGAATGAAATAGCAGCAGGGAGACTGGATGAGAAGCAACTGTTCGGGAAAGTCTTTGCCGCTTGCAATTCTGAGAGCAATCTCAAATGTACTTCATACTGAGCATGTCTCAGGTCGCTCAAGAGGTCTGGGGCATTACTTACACGCGTGCTTTCTGGCTCGTTGGTCTAGGCGTATGATTCTCGCTTAGGGTCTGTTCCTGCGCTGATTTGCGAGAAGTCCCGGGTTCAAATCCCGGACGAGTCCGTGTTTTTTTTTTTTTAAACTTGACT
Organism: Chiloscyllium punctatum; assembly: GCF_047496795.1. Classification (NCBI taxonomy): domain Eukaryota; kingdom Metazoa; phylum Chordata; class Chondrichthyes; order Orectolobiformes; family Hemiscylliidae; genus Chiloscyllium; species Chiloscyllium punctatum. The sequence goes on from NC_092774.1 coordinate 74,975,285, forward strand.
TGTGCAAAACTGCCTGATTAACTTTCTCAAAAAGCACCTTCGTGAAACCAGCGTGGGCTGCCTGGAGTACGAATGAGGCAGAAAACAGAGAAATAAAATGGTTGGAGATCGTGTTCAACAAGCTACTTGGATGCTGCCTGAACTGCTGTGCTCTTCCAGCACCACTAATACAGAATCTGGTTTCCAGCATCTGCAGTCATTGTTTTTACCATAGTGCTCAACAGGTTGACGTGAGTGGTGCGGTGTTTGAGGAATGTCAGCAATCAAGGTAGATTGGAAAATTGGGACAGCTCTCCTCGGAGAACCGAACTTTTCCAAGTCATGAGGGACCTAGAAACAGGAAATAATGTTGTGAAAATGCTCCCACGCCTGAAAGGATCCATAACGATTCGGCAGAATTTTAAGTCACGAGGAAAAGAAGTAAAAGTGACATTAGGAAGAACGTTTTCGTACAGGGAGTGGTGAGGGTCAGTAAGTCCCTGTCTGACATTGACAAAGAGGAAGATTCAATGGACCCAAAAGGGAATTCGGTGGTCACGTTCAGATGTGCAGATTTCCGCTGAGAAGGCGAGAGAATGAAACGACTAGAGTCACACGTTTACTTAAGTGTAGAACCAGCAGAGCGAAGGTGGGCCGCAGAGCCTCCGTCTGCGCTGTGACACATGTTGTGATTCAGTGTGAAATCACAGTTCGACCGACAGAATGTGGGAATTTAGAAAAAAGTTTATATTTACACAGCCTCCATACGTCTGCGAAACAGCATATCACACGACAGCAGTGGAGGTCTTTGACATCAGGCTCGAAGGTGCCTGCAGCGTGCCAGACAAAAGCCTGAAGTGTTCTGTGCAACCAGCTCACCACGCGGCAGCAGAGTGGCGCAGCGGGAGCGTGCTGGGCCCATAACCCAGAGGTCGATGGATCGAAACCATCCTCTGCTATCGTTCACTATCACCTTGATCTGCTTTCTTCAGCAAGCTGCCTTTGCATCTACTTGCCGATATGTTCATATCGATCCACTCCATTCAAACGGCATGGGTTTTAGAGGTCTCAGTGGTATTCTGTTCTTGGTCGGTTTCCTCTGAACTGAATCGCAAAACCGGTTCTCTACGATGCTAATGAGCTGTTAAAGTTGAAACTCAGACATCGTCCCCCACTTTTTGGACGGATACCACCGATTGTGAATAACCTCAGAGAGAGAGAGAGAGAGACAAGTGACAGACAGTCGCCGTGGAATCCAGGGGCTGAATGGCTTCTGTCTGCGCGAGAATGATGCTACGTGTTGCTGAGGGAGCAAAAATGGTTCATTTTTAACCGTCCCTTCCGTGTTGGACTGCCTGCAGTCCCTCAGCTCAGGGCGGTGGGGATGACTCTCAGTGAGTGAAGGTTTCACTCGGATTCTCTTCATCTGGGACACTTGGGGCTCAGATGTTAACTGCTGCGCGGTCGCAGCAAAGAAAGCGATGCCCGCTTTGCAATAGACTTTCTGTAAGATTGCTGCGTGAAGACGATTTCTGAACACCAAGCAGGCTGCACAACAATGTGAATTTACCTGGGCGAAGAGTCCTCGGTGTTCATTTCTCTCTGTCCTGCCAGCACAGCATCTTTCTGTCTCTCCGATAACAGACCTTTGGAGAAAGTTCACAATCAAAGTTGTTCATGTTCCCCGCATTAATGTAACTGACACCTCTCACCCCAAGAGTTTCAGAGAGAGAGAGAGAGAGAAAGAGGGAGAGAAAGCAGAAGAGCGAATGGACTCTTACCCTCCCCCAACCCTACATTCCCCCACCCCCCTCCCCCCAGAACAACGTGCAAGTAGAAATCAAATGGTTTAATTATCCGCCAGTGGAGATAGTCCAGTTCCTGGGGATGAGACAAACATCAGCCCCCCCGGGGACAGAATGACAAGCAGATGTTCTGGAAAGGCTTTGCTGCTTGCAATTCTTGCAGCAATGTGGAATGTACTTCACACTGAGCAAGTTTCAGCTGGCTCAGAGTCTCCAATGTTCATTGCTGTGTTTGCCGCCAGCTCAGAGAGAGAACAATAGGCAGGACGTAGGAGTGAATAACGATCCGCGTGAGAATGCGAATAACTGTTAATGGAGACTGTTAGTGGCTAACAATACGTCGTGTGTCATAGCAGACGAGGTGATAAACAGGAGTCTTTTGTGTGGTAGGGGTCAAGGACATGGGGGAGTTCAGGCCCTATAGTTATAGAACTCGATATTGAAGACCGGAGGGCTGTAAGGTCTCCAAGTGGAAAATGAGATGTTGTTCTTTCATCTGGAGCTCGAACACTGCTGCAAGCCTGAGACAGGGATGTTGGCCAGGGAACAGGGTGATGTGTTAAAGTGGCAGGCAACCGCAAGGTCAGGGCCTTGAGTTTCTGCGGGCAGAAGCGGGATGTTCTGCGAAGCAGTCACCCAGTTTATGCTTCATGCTACGTTGGGCAAACGACACTGTGAGCAGCGAATGCGGTGGAATGAAATAGCAGCAGGGAGACTGGATGAGAAGCAGCTGTTCGGGAAAGTCTTTGCCGCTTGCAATTCTGAGAGCAATCTCAAATGTATTTCATACTGAGCATGTCTCAGGTCGCTCAAGAGGTCTGGGGCATTTCCTGCGCGCGTGCTTTCTGGCTCGTTGGTCTAGGCGTATGATTCTCGCTTAGGGTCTGTTACTGCGCTGATTTGCGAGAGGTCCCTGGTTCAAATCCCGGACGAGCCCGTGTTTTTTTTTTTAACTTGACTTGTGCAAAACTGCCTGATTAACTTTCTCAAAAAGCACCTTCGTGAAACCAGCGTGGGCTGCCTGGAGTACGAATGAGGCAGAAAACAGAGAAATGAAATGGTTGGAGATCGTGTTCAACAAGCTACTTGGATGCTGCCTGAACTGCTGTGCTCTTCCAGCACCACTAATCCAGAATCTGGTTTCCAGCATCTGCAGTCATTGTTTTTACCATAGTGCTCAACAGGTTGACGTGAGTGGTGCGGTGTTTGAGGAATGTCAGCAATCAAGGTAGATTGGAAAATTGGGACAGCTCTCCTCGGAGAACCGAACTTTTCCAAGTCATGAGGGACCTAGAAACAGGAAATAATGTTGTGAAAATGCTCCCACGCCTGAAAGGATCCATAACGATTCGGCAGAATTTTAAGTCACGAGGAAAAGAAGTAAAAGTGACATTAGGAAGAACGTTTTCGTACAGGGAGTGGTGAGGGTCAGTAAGTCCCTGTCTGACATTGACAAAGAGGAAGATTCAATGGACCCAAAAGGGAATTCGGTGGTCACGTTCAGATGTGCAGATTTCCGCTGAGAAGGCGAGAGAATGAAACGACTAGAGTCACACGTTTACTTAAGTGTAGAACCAGCAGAGCGAAGGTGGGCCGCAGAGCCTCCGTCTGCGCTGTGACACATGTTGTGATTCAGTGTGAAATCACAGTTCGACCGACAGAATGTGGGAATTTAGAAAAAAGTTTATATTTACACAGCCTCCATACGTCTGCGAAACAGCATATCACACGACAGCAGTGGAGGTCTTTGACATCAGGCTCGAAGGTGCCTGCAGCGTGCCAGACAAAAGCCTGAAGTGTTCTGTGCAACCAGCTTACCAAGCGGCAGCAGAGTGGCGCAGCGGGAGCGTGCTGGGCCCATAACCCAGAGGTCGATGGATCGAAACCATCCTCTGCTATCGTTCACTATCACCTTGATCTGCTTTCTTCAGCAAGCTGCCTTTGCATCTACTTGCCGATATGTTCATATCGATCCACTCCATTCAAACGGCATGGGTTTTAGAGGTCTCAGTGGTATTCTGTTCTTGGTCGGTTTCCTCTGAACTGAATCGCAAAACCGGTTCTCTACGATGCTAATGAGCTGTTAAAGTTGAAACTCAGACATCGTCCCCCACTTTTTGGACGGATACCACCGATTGTGAATAACCTCAGAGAGAGAGAGAGAGAGACAAGTGACAGACAGTCGCCGTGGAATCCAGGGGCTGAATGGCTTCTGTCTGCGCGAGAATGATGCTACGTGTTGCTGAGGGAGCAAAAATGGTTCATTTTTAACCGTCCCTTCCGTGTTGGACTGCCTGCAGTCCCTCAGCTCAGGGCGGTGGGGATGACTCTCAGTGAGTGAAGGTTTCACTCGGATTCTCTTCATCTGGGACACTTGGGGCTCAGATGTTAACTGCTGCGCGGTCGCAGCAAAGAAAGCGATGCCCGCTTTGCAATAGACTTTCTGTAAGATTGCTGCGTGAAGACGATTTCTGAACACCAAGCAGGCTGCACAACAATGTGAATTTACCTGGGCGAAGAGTCCTCGGTGTTCATTTCTCTCTGTCCTGCCAGCACAGCATCTTTCTGTCTCTCCGATAACAGACCTTTGGAGAAAGTTCACAATCAAAGTTGTTCATGTTCCCCGCATTAATGTAACTGACACCTCTCACCCCAAGAGTTTCAGAGAGAGAGAGAGAGAGAAAGAGGGAGAGAAAGCAGAAGAGCGAATGGACTCTTACCCTCCCCCAACCCTACATTCCCCCACCCCCCTCCCCCCAGAACAACGTGCAAGTAGAAATCAAATGGTTTAATTATCCGCCAGTGGAGATAGTCCAGTTCCTGGGGATGAGACAAACATCAGCCCCCCCGGGGACAGAATGACAAGCAGATGTTCTGGAAAGGCTTTGCTGCTTGCAATTCTTGCAGCAATGTGGAATGTACTTCACACTGAGCAAGTTTCAGCTGGCTCAGAGTCTCCAATGTTCATTGCTGTGTTTGCCGCCAGCTCAGAGAGAGAACAATAGGCAGGACGTAGGAGTGAATAACGATCCGCGTGAGAATGCGAATAACTGTTAATGGAGACTGTTAGTGGCTAACAATACGTCGTGTGTCATAGCAGACGAGGTGATAAACAGGAGTCTTTTGTGTGGTAGGGGTCAAGGACATGGGGGAGTTCAGGCCCTATAGTTATAGAACTCGATATTGAAGACCGGAGGGCTGTAAGGTCTCCAAGTGGAAAATGAGATGTTGTTCTTTCATCTGGAGCTCGAACACTGCTGCAAGCCTGAGACAGGGATGTTGGCCAGGGAACAGGGTGATGTGTTAAAGTGGCAGGCAACCGCAAGGTCAGGGCCTTGAGTTTCTGCGGGCAGAAGCGGGATGTTCTGCGAAGCAGTCACCCAGTTTATGCTTCATGCTACGTTGGGCAAACGACTCTGTGAGCAGCGAATGCGGTGGAATGAAATAGCAGCAGGGAGACTGGATGAGAAGCAACTGTTCGGGAAAGTCTTTGCCGCTTGCAATTCTGAGAGCAATCTCAAATGTACTTCATACTGAGCATGTCTCAGGTCGCTCAAGAGGTCTGGGGCATTACTTACGCGCGTGCTTTCTGGCTCGTTGGTCTAGGCGTATGATTCTCGCTTAGGGTCTGTTCCTGCGCTGATTTGCGAGAGGTCCCGGGTTCAAATCCCGGACGAGCCCGTGTTTTTTTTTTTAAACTTGACTTGTGCAAAACTGCCTGATTAACTTTCTCAAAAAGCACCTTCGTGAAACCAGCGTGGGCTGCCTGGAGTACGAATGAGGCAGAAAACAGAGAAATGAAATGGTTGGAGATCGTGTTCAACAAGCTACTTGGATGCTGCCTGAACTGCTGTGCTCTTCCAGCACCACTAATCCAGAATCTGGTTTCCAGCATCTGCAGTCATTGTTTTTACCATAGTGCTCAACCGGTTGACGTGAGTGGTGCGGTGTTTGAGGAATGTCAGCAATCAAGGTAGATTGGAAAATTGGGACAGCTCTCCTCGGAGAACCGAACTTTTCCAAGTCATGAGGGACCTAGAAACAGGAAATAATGTTGTGAAAATGCTCCCACGCCTGAAAGGATCCATAACGATTCGGCAGAATTTTAAGTCACGAGGAAAAGAAGTAAAAGTGACATTAGGAAGAACGTTTTCGTACAGGGAGTGGTGAGGGTCAGTAAGTCCCTGTCTGACATTGACAAAGAGGAAGATTCAATGGACCCAAAAGGGAATTCGGTGGTCACGTTCAGATGTGCAGATTTCCGCTGAGAAGGCGAGAGAATGAAACGACTAGAGTCACACGTTTACTTAAGTGTAGAACCAGCAGAGCGAAGGTGGGCCGCAGAGCCTCCGTCTGCGCTGTGACACATGTTGTGATTCAGTGTGAAATCACAGTTCGACCGACAGAATGTGGGAATTTAGAAAAAAGTTTATATTTACACAGCCTCCATACGTCTGCGAAACAGCATATCACACGACAGCAGTGGAGGTCTTTGACATCAGGCTCGAAGGTGCCTGCAGCGTGCCAGACAAAAGCCTGAAGTGTTCTGTGCAACCAGCTTACCAAGCGGCAGCAGAGTGGCGCAGCGGGAGCGTGCTGGGCCCATAACCCAGAGGTCGATGGATCGAAACCATCCTCTGCTATCGTTCACTATCACCTTGATCTGCTTTCTTCAGCAAGCTGCCTTTGCATCTACTTGCCGATATGTTCATATCGATCCACTCCATTCAAACGGCATGGGTTTTAGAGGTCTCAGTGGTATTCTGTTCTTGGTCGGTTTCCTCTGAACTGAATCGCAAAACCGGTTCTCTACGATGCTAATGAGCTGTTAAAGTTGAAACTCAGACATCGTCCCCCACTTTTTGGACGGATACCACCGATTGTGAATAACCTCAGAGAGAGAGAGAGAGAGACAAGTGACAGACAGTCGCCGTGGAATCCAGGGGCTGAATGGCTTCTGTCTGCGCGAGAATGATGCTACGTGTTGCTGAGGGAGCAAAAATGGTTCATTTTTAACCGTCCCTTCCGTGTTGGACTGCCTGCAGTCCCTCAGCTCAGGGCGGTGGGGATGACTCTCAGTGAGTGAAGGTTTCACTCGGATTCTCTTCATCTGGGACACTTGGGGCTCAGATGTTAACTGCTGCGCGGTCGCAGCAAAGAAAGCGATGCCCGCTTTGCAATAGACTTTCTGTAAGATTGCTGCGTGAAGACGATTTCTGAACACCAAGCAGGCTGCACAACAATGTGAATTTACCTGGGCGAAGAGTCCTCGGTGTTCATTTCTCTCTGTCCTGCCAGCACAGCATCTTTCTGTCTCTCCGATAACAGACCTTTGGAGAAAGTTCACAATCAAAGTTGTTCATGTTCCCCGCATTAATGTAACTGACACCTCTCACCCCAAGAGTTTCAGAGAGAGAGAGAGAGAGAAAGAGGGAGAGAAAGCAGAAGAGCGAATGGACTCTTACCCTCCCCCAACCCTACATTCCCCCACCCCCCTCCCCCCAGAACAACGTGCAAGTAGAAATCAAATGGTTTAATTATCCGCCAGTGGAGATAGTCCAGTTCCTGGGGATGAGACAAACATCAGCCCCCCCGGGGACAGAATGACAAGCAGATGTTCTGGAAAGGCTTTGCTGCTTGCAATTCTTGCAGCAATGTGGAATGTACTTCACACTGAGCAAGTTTCAGCTGGCTCAGAGTCTCCAATGTTCATTGCTGTGTTTGCCGCCAGCTCAGAGAGAGAACAATAGGCAGGACGTAGGAGTGAATAACGATCCGCGTGAGAATGCGAATAACTGTTAATGGAGACTGTTAGTGGCTAACAATACGTCGTGTGTCATAGCAGACGAGGTGATAAACAGGAGTCTTTTGTGTGGTAGGGGTCAAGGACATGGGGGAGTTCAGGCCCTATAGTTATAGAACTCGATATTGAAGACCGGAGGGCTGTAAGGTCTCCAAGTGGAAAATGAGATGTTGTTCTTTCATCTGGAGCTCGAACACTGCTGCAAGCCTGAGACAGGGATGTTGGCCAGGGAACAGGGTGATGTGTTAAAGTGGCAGGCAACCGCAAGGTCAGGGCCTTGAGTTTCTGCGGGCAGAAGCGGGATGTTCTGCGAAGCAGTCACCCAGTTTATGCTTCATGCTACGTTGGGCAAACGACACTGTGAGCAGCGAATGCGGTGGAATGAAATAGCAGCAGGGAGACTGGATGAGAAGCAACTGTTCGGGAAAGTCTTTGCCGCTTGCAATTCTGAGAGCAATCTCAAATGTACTTCATACTGAGCATGTCTCAGGTCGCTCAAGAGGTCTGGGGCATTACTTACACGCGTGCTTTCTGGCTCGTTGGTCTAGGCGTATGATTCTCGCTTAGGGTCTGTTCCTGCGCTGATTTGCGAGAAGTCCCGGGTTCAAATCCCGGACGAGTCCGTGTTTTTTGTTTTTTAAACTTGACTTGTGCAAAACTGCCTGATTAACTTTCTCAAAAAGCACCTTCGTGAAACCAGCGTGGGCTGCCTGGAGTACGAATGAGGCAGAAAACAGAGAAATAAAATGGTTGGAGATCGTGTTCAACAAGCTACTTGGATGCTGCCTGAACTGCTGTGCTCTTCCAGCACCACTAATACAGAATCTGGTTTCCAGCATCTGCAGTCATTGTTTTTACCATAGTGCTCAACAGGTTGACGTGAGTGGTGCGGTGTTTGAGGAATGTCAGCAATCAAGGTAGATTGGAAAATTGGGACAGCTCTCCTCGGAGAACCGAACTTTTCCAAGTCATGAGGGACCTAGAAACAGGAAATAATGTTGTGAAAATGCTCCCACGCCTGAAAGGATCCATAACGATTCGGCAGAATTTTAAGTCACGAGGAAAAGAAGTAAAAGTGACATTAGGAAGAACGTTTTCGTACAGGGAGTGGTGAGGGTCAGTAAGTCCCTGTCTGACATTGACAAAGAGGAAGATTCAATGGACCCAAAAGGGAATTCGGTGGTCACGTTCAGATGTGCAGATTTCCGCTGAGAAGGCGAGAGAATGAAACGACTAGAGTCACACGTTTACTTAAGTGTAGAACCAGCAGAGCGAAGGTGGGCCGCAGAGCCTCCGTCTGCGCTGTGACACATGTTGTGATTCAGTGTGAAATCACAGTTCGACCGACAGAATGTGGGAATTTAGAAAAAAGTTTATATTTACACAGCCTCCATACGTCTGCGAAACAGCATATCACACGACAGCAGTGGAGGTCTTTGACATCAGGCTCGAAGGTGCCTGCAGCGTGCCAGACAAAAGCCTGAAGTGTTCTGTGCAACCAGCTTACCAAGCGGCAGCAGAGTGGCGCAGCGGGAGCGTGCTGGGCCCATAACCCAGAGGTCGATGGATCGAAACCATCCTCTGCTATCGTTCACTATCACCTTGATCTGCTTTCTTCAGCAAGCTGCCTTTGCATCTACTTGCCGATATGTTCATATCGATCCACTCCATTCAAACGGCATGGGTTTTAGAGGTCTCAGTGGTATTCTGTTCTTGGTCGGTTTCCTCTGAACTGAATCGCAAAACCGGTTCTCTACGATGCTAATGAGCTGTTAAAGTTGAAACTCAGACATCGTCCCCCACTTTTTGGACGGATACCACCGATTGTGAATAACCTCAGAGAGAGAGAGAGAGAGACAAGTGACAGACAGTCGCCGTGGAATCCAGGGGCTGAATGGCTTCTGTCTGCGCGAGAATGATGCTACGTGTTGCTGAGGGAGCAAAAATGGTTCATTTTTAACCGTCCCTTCCGTGTTGGACTGCCTGCAGTCCCTCAGCTCAGGGCGGTGGGGATGACTCTCAGTGAGTGAAGGTTTCACTCGGATTCTCTTCATCTGGGACACTTGGGGCTCAGATGTTAACTGCTGCGCGGTCGCAGCAAAGAAAGCGATGCCCGCTTTGCAATAGACTTTCTGTAAGATTGCTGCGTGAAGACGATTTCTGAACACCAAGCAGGCTGCACAACAATGTGAATTTACCTGGGCGAAGAGTCCTCGGTGTTCATTTCTCTCTGTCCTGCCAGCACAGCATCTTTCTGTCTCTCCGATAACAGACCTTTGGAGAAAGTTCACAATCAAAGTTGTTCATGTTCCCCGCATTAATGTAACTGACACCTCTCACCCCAAGAGTTTCAGAGAGAGAGAGAGAGAGAAAGAGGGAGAGAAAGCAGAAGAGCGAATGGACTCTTACCCTCCCCCAACCCTACATTCCCCCACCCCCCTCCCCCCAGAACAACGTGCAAGTAGAAATCAAATGGTTTAATTATCCGCCAGTGGAGATAGTCCAGTTCCTGGGGATGAGACAAACATCAGCCCCCCCGGGGACAGAATGACAAGCAGATGTTCTGGAAAGGCTTTGCTGCTTGCAATTCTTGCAGCAATGTGGAATGTACTTCACACTGAGCAAGTTTCAGCTGGCTCAGAGTCTCCAATGTTCATTGCTGTGTTTGCCGCCAGCTCAGAGAGAGAACAATAGGCAGGACGTAGGAGTGAATAACGATCCGCGTGAGAATGCGAATAACTGTTAATGGAGACTGTTAGTGGCTAACAATACGTCGTGTGTCATAGCAGACGAGGTGATAAACAGGAGTCTTTTGTGTGGTAGGGGTCAAGGACATGGGGGAGTTCAGGCCCTATAGTTATAGAACTCGATATTGAAGACCGGAGGGCTGTAAGGTCTCCAAGTGGAAAATGAGATGTTGTTCTTTCATCTGGAGCTCGAACACTGCTGCAAGCCTGAGACAGGGATGTTGGCCAGGGAACAGGGTGATGTGTTAAAGTGGCAGGCAACCGCAAGGTCAGGGCCTTGAGTTTCTGCGGGCAGAAGCGGGATGTTCTGCGAAGCAGTCACCCAGTTTATGCTTCATGCTACGTTGGGCAAACGACACTGTGAGCAGCGAATGCGGTGGAATGAAATAGCAGCAGGGAGACTGGATGAGAAGCAGCTGTTCGGGAAAGTCTTTGCCGCTTGCAATTCTGAGAGCAATCTCAAATGTATTTCATACTGAGCATGTCTCAGGTCGCTCAAGAGGTCTGGGGCATTTCCTGCGCGCGTGCTTTCTGGCTCGTTGGTCTAGGCGTATGATTCTCGCTTAGGGTCTGTTACTGCGCTGATTTGCGAGAGGTCCCTGGTTCAAATCCCGGACGAGCCCGTGTTTTTTTTTTTAACTTGACTTGTGCAAAACTGCCTGATTAACTTTCTCAAAAAGCACCTTCGTGAAACCAGCGTGGGCTGCCTGGAGTACGAATGAGGCAGAAAACAGAGAAATGAAATGGTTGGAGATCGTGTTCAACAAGCTACTTGGATGCTGCCTGAACTGCTGTGCTCTTCCAGCACCACTAATCCAGAATCTGGTTTCCAGCATCTGCAGTCATTGTTTTTACCATAGTGCTCAACCGGTTGACGTGAGTGGTGCGGTGTTTGAGGAATGTCAGCAATCAAGGTAGATTGGAAAATTGGGACAGCTCTCCTCGGAGAACCGAACTTTTCCAAGTCATGAGGGACCTAGAAACAGGAAATAATGTTGTGAAAATGCTCCCACGCCTGAAAGGATCCATAACGATTCGGCAGAATTTTAAGTCACGAGGAAAAGAAGTAAAAGTGACATTAGGAAGAACGTTTTCGTACAGGGAGTGGTGAGGGTCAGTAAGTCCCTGTCTGACATTGACAAAGAGGAAGATTCAATGGACCCAAAAGGGAATTCGGTGGTCACGTTCAGATGTGCAGATTTCCGCTGAGAAGGCGAGAGAATGAAACGACTAGAGTCACACGTTTACTTAAGTGTAGAACCAGCAGAGCGAAGGTGGGCCGCAGAGCCTCCGTCTGCGCTGTGACACATGTTGTGATTCAGTGTGAAATCACAGTTCGACCGACAGAATGTGGGAATTTAGAAAAAAGTTTATATTTACACAGCCTCCATACGTCTGCGAAACAGCATATCACACGACAGCAGTGGAGGTCTTTGACACCAGGCTCGAAGGTGCCTTCAGCGTGCCAGACAAAAGCCTGAAGTGTTCTGTGCAACCAGCTCACCAAGCGGCAGCAGAGTGGCGCAGCGGGAGCGTGCTGGGCCCATAACCCAGAGGTCGATGGATCGAAACCATCCTCTGCTATCGTTCACTGTCACCTTGATCTGCTTTCTTCAGCAAGCTGCCTTTGCATCTACTTGCCGATATGTTCATATCGATCCACTCCATTCAAACGGCATGGGTTTTAGAGGTCTCAGTGGTATTCTGTTCTTGGTCGGTTTCCTCTGAACTGAATCGCAAAACCGGTTCTCTACGATGCTAATGAGCTGTTAAAGTTGAAACTCAGACATCGTCCCCCACTTTTTGGACGGATACCACCGATTGTAGGAGTGAATAACGATCCGCGTGAGAATGCGAATAACTGTTAATGGAGACTGTTAGTGGCTAACAATACGTCGTGTGTCATAGCAGACGAGGTGATAAACAGGAGTCTTTTGTGTGGTAGGGGTCAAGGACATGGGGGAGTTCAGGCCCTATAGTTATAGAACTCGATATTGAAGACCGGAGGGCTGTAAGGTCTCCAAGTGGAAAATGAGATGTTGTTCTTTCATCTGGAGCTCGAACACTGCTGCAAGCCTGAGACAGGGATGTTGGCCAGGGAACAGGGTGATGTGTTAAAGTGGCAGGCAACCGCAAGGTCAGGGCCTTGAGTTTCTGCGGGCAGAAGCGGGATGTTCTGCGAAGCAGTCACCCAGTTTATGCTTCATGCTACGTTGGGCAAACGACACTGTGAGCAGCGAATGCGGTGGAATGAAATAGCAGCAGGGAGACTGGATGAGAAGCAACTGTTCGGGAAAGTCTTTGCCGCTTGCAATTCTGAGAGCAATCTCAAATGTACTTCATACTGAGCATGTCTCAGGTCGCTCAAGAGGTCTGGGGCATTACTTACGCGCGTGCTTTCTGGCTCGTTGGTCTAGGCGTATGATTCTCGCTTAGGGTCTGTTCCTGCGCTGATTTGCGAGAGGTCCCGGGTTCAAATCCCGGACGAGCCCGTGTTTTTTTTTTAAACTTGACTTGTGCAAAACTGCCTGATTAACTTTCTCAAAAAGCACCTTCGTGAAACCAGCGTGGGCTGCCTGGAGTACGAATGAGGCAGAAAACAGAGAAATAAAATGGTTGGAGATCGTGTTCAACAAGCTACTTGGATGCTGCCTGAACTGCTGTGCTCTTCCAGCACCACTAATACAGAATCTGGTTTCCAGCATCTGCAGTCATTGTTTTTACCATAGTGCTCAACAGGTTGACGTGAGTGGTGCGGTGTTTGAGGAATGTCAGCAATCAAGGTAGATTGGAAAATTGGGACAGCTCTCCTCGGAGAACCGAACTTTTCCAAGTCATGAGGGACCTAGAAACAGGAAATAATGTTGTGAAAATGCTCCCACGCCTGAAAGGATCCATAACGATTCGGCAGAATTTTAAGTCACGAGGAAAAGAAGTAAAAGTGACATTAGGAAGAACGTTTTCGTACAGGGAGTGGTGAGGGTCAGTAAGTCCCTGTCTGACATTGACAAAGAGGAAGATTCAATGGACCCAAAAGGGAATTCGGTGGTCACGTTCAGATGTGCAGATTTCCGCTGAGAAGGCGAGAGAATGAAACGACTAGAGTCACACGTTTACTTAAGTGTAGAACCAGCAGAGCGAAGGTGGGCCGCAGAGCCTCCGTCTGCGCTGTGACACATGTTGTGATTCAGTGTGAAATCACAGTTCGACCGACAGAATGTGGGAATTTAGAAAAAAGTTTATATTTACACAGCCTCCATACGTCTGCGAAACAGCATATCACACGACAGCAGTGGAGGTCTTTGACATCAGGCTCGAAGGTGCCTGCAGCGTGCCAGACAAAAGCCTGAAGTGTTCTGTGCAACCAGCTCACCAAGCGGCAGCAGAGTGGCGCAGCGGGAGCGTGCTGGGCCCATAACCCACAGGTCGATGGATCGAAACCATCCTCTGCTATCGTTCACTATCACCTTGATCTGCTTTCTTCAGCAAGCTGCCTTTGCATCTACTTGCCGATATGTTCATATCGATCCACTCCATTCAAACGGCATGGGTTTTAGAGGTCTCAGTGGTATTCTGTTCTTGGTCGGTTTCCTCTGAACTGAATCGCAAAACCGGTTCTCTACGATGCTAATGAGCTGTTAAAGTTGAAACTCAGACATCGTCCCCCACTTTTTGGACGGATACCACCGATTGTGAATAACCTCAGAGAGAGAGAGAGAGAGACAAGTGACAGACAGTCGCCGTGGAATCCAGGGGCTGAATGGCTTCTGTCTGCGCGAGAATGATGCTACGTGTTGCTGAGGGAGCAAAAATGGTTCATTTTTAACCGTCCCTTCCGTGTTGGACTGCCTGCAGTCCCTCAGCTCAGGGCGGTGGGGATGACTCTCAGTGAGTGAAGGTTTCACTCGGATTCTCTTCATCTGGGACACTTGGGGCTCAGATGTTAACTGCTGCGCGGTCGCAGCAAAGAAAGCGATGCCCGCTTTGCAATAGACTTTCTGTAAGATTGCTGCGTGAAGACGATTTCTGAACACCAAGCAGGCTGCACAACAATGTGAATTTACCTGGGCGAAGAGTCCTCGGTGTTCATTTCTCTCTGTCCTGCCAGCACAGCATCTTTCTGTCTCTCCGATAACAGACCTTTGGAGAAAGTTCACAATCAAAGTTGTTCATGTTCCCCGCATTAATGTAACTGACACCTCTCACCCCAAGAGTTTCAGAGAGAGAGAGAGAGAGAAAGAGGGAGAGAAAGCAGAAGAGCGAATGGACTCTTACCCTCCCCCAACCCTACATTCCCCCACCCCCCTCCCCCCAGAACAACGTGCAAGTAGAAATCAAATGGTTTAATTATCCGCCAGTGGAGATAGTCCAGTTCCTGGGGATGAGACAAACATCAGCCCCCCCGGGGACAGAATGACAAGCAGATGTTCTGGAAAGGCTTTGCTGCTTGCAATTCTTGCAGCAATGTGGAATGTACTTCACACTGAGCAAGTTTCAGCTGGCTCAGAGTCTCCAATGTTCATTGCTGTGTTTGCCGCCAGCTCAGAGAGAGAACAATAGGCAGGACGTAGGAGTGAATAACGATCCGCGTGAGAATGCGAATAACTGTTAATGGAGACTGTTAGTGGCTAACAATACGTCGTGTGTCATAGCAGACGAGGTGATAAACAGGAGTCTTTTGTGTGGTAGGGGTCAAGGACATGGGGGAGTTCAGGCCCTATAGTTATAGAACTCGATATTGAAGACCGGAGGGCTGTAAGGTCTCCAAGTGGAAAATGAGATGTTGTTCTTTCATCTGGAGCTCGAACACTGCTGCAAGCCTGAGACAGGGATGTTGGCCAGGGAACAGGGTGATGTGTTAAAGTGGCAGGCAACCGCAAGGTCAGGGCCTTGAGTTTCTGCGGGCAGAAGCGGGATGTTCTGCGAAGCAGTCACCCAGTTTATGCTTCATGCTACGTTGGGCAAACGACACTGTGAGCAGCGAATGCGGTGGAATGAAATAGCAGCAGGGAGACTGGATGAGAAGCAGCTGTTCGGGAAAGTCTTTGCCGCTTGCAATTCTGAGAGCAATCTCAAATGTATTTCATACTGAGCATGTCTCAGGTCGCTCAAGAGGTCTGGGGCATTTCCTGCACGCGTGCTTTCTGGCTCGTTGGTCTAGGCGTATGATTCTCGCTTAGGGTCTGTTACTGCGCTGATTTGCGAGAGGTCCCTGGTTCAAATCCCGGACGAGCCCGTGTTTTTTTTTTTAACTTGACTTGTGCAAAACTGCCTGATTAACTTTCTCAAAAAGCACCTTCGTGAAACCAGCGTGGGCTGCCTGGAGTACGAATGAGGCAGAAAACAGAGAAATGAAATGGTTGGAGATCGTGTTCAACAAGCTACTTGGATGCTGCCTGAACTGCTGTGCTCTTCCAGCACCACTAATCCAGAATCTGGTTTCCAGCATCTGCAGTCATTGTTTTTACCATAGTGCTCAACCGGTTGACGTGAGTGGTGCGGTGTTTGAGGAATGTCAGCAATCAAGGTAGATTGGAAAATTGGGACAGCTCTCCTCGGAGAACCGAACTTTTCCAAGTCATGAGGGACCTAGAAACAGGAAATAATGTTGTGAAAATGCTCCCACGCCTGAAAGGATCCATAACGATTCGGCAGAATTTTAAGTCACGAGGAAAAGAAGTAAAAGTGACATTAGGAAGAACGTTTTCGTACAGGGAGTGGTGAGGGTCAGTAAGTCCCTGTCTGACATTGACAAAGAGGAAGATTCAATGGACCCAAAAGGGAATTCGGTGGTCACGTTCAGATGTGCAGATTTCCGCTGAGAAGGCGAGAGAATGAAACGACTAGAGTCACACGTTTACTTAAGTGTAGAACCAGCAGAGCGAAGGTGGGCCGCAGAGCCTCCGTCTGCGCTGTGACACATGTTGTGATTCAGTGTGAAATCACAGTTCGACCGACAGAATGTGGGAATTTAGAAAAAAGTTTATATTTACACAGCCTCCATACGTCTGCGAAACAGCATATCACACGACAGCAGTGGAGGTCTTTGACACCAGGCTCGAAGGTGCCTTCAGCGTGCCAGACAAAAGCCTGAAGTGTTCTGTGCAACCAGCTCACCAAGCGGCAGCAGAGTGGCGCAGCGGGAGCGTGCTGGGCCCATAACCCAGAGGTCGATGGATCGAAACCATCCTCTGCTATCGTTCACTGTCACCTTGATCTGCTTTCTTCAGCAAGCTGCCTTTGCATCTACTTGCCGATATGTTCATATCGATCCACTCCATTCAAACGGCATGGGTTTTAGAGGTCTCAGTGGTATTCTGTTCTTGGTCGGTTTCCTCTGAACTGAATCGCAAAACCGGTTCTCTACGATGCTAATGAGCTGTTAAAGTTGAAACTCAGACATCGTCCCCCACTTTTTGGACGGATACCACCGATTGTAGGAGTGAATAACGATCCGCGTGAGAATGCGAATAACTGTTAATGGAGACTGTTAGTGGCTAACAATACGTCGTGTGTCATAGCAGACGAGGTGATAAACAGGAGTCTTTTGTGTGGTAGGGGTCAAGGACATGGGGGAGTTCAGGCCCTATAGTTATAGAACTCGATATTGAAGACCGGAGGGCTGTAAGGTCTCCAAGTGGAAAATGAGATGTTGTTCTTTCATCTGGAGCTCGAACACTGCTGCAAGCCTGAGACAGGGATGTTGGCCAGGGAACAGGGTGATGTGTTAAAGTGGCAGGCAACCGCAAGGTCAGGGCCTTGAGTTTCTGCGGGCAGAAGCGGGATGTTCTGCGAAGCAGTCACCCAGTTTATGCTTCATGCTACGTTGGGCAAACGACACTGTGAGCAGCGAATGCGGTGGAATGAAATAGCAGCAGGGAGACTGGATGAGAAGCAACTGTTCGGGAAAGTCTTTGCCGCTTGCAATTCTGAGAGCAATCTCAAATGTACTTCATACTGAGCATGTCTCAGGTCGCTCAAGAGGTCTGGGGCATTACTTACGCGCGTGCTTTCTGGCTCGTTGGTCTAGGCGTATGATTCTCGCTTAGGGTCTGTTCCTGCGCTGATTTGCGAGAGGTCCCGGGTTCAAATCCCGGACGAGCCCGTGTTTTTTTTTTAAACTTGACTTGTGCAAAACTGCCTGATTAACTTTCTCAAAAAGCACCTTCGTGAAACCAGCGTGGGCTGCCTGGAGTACGAATGAGGCAGAAAACAGAGAAATGAAATGGTTGGAGATCGTGTTCAACAAGCTACTTGGATGCTGCCTGAACTGCTGTGCTCTTCCAGCACCACTAATCCAGAATCTGGTTTCCAGCATCTGCAGTCATTGTTTTTACCATAGTGCTCAACAGGTTGACGTGAGTGGTGCGGTGTTTGAGGAATGTCAGCAATCAAGGTAGATTGGAAAATTGGGACAGCTCTCCTCGGAGAACCGAACTTTTCCAAGTCATGAGGGACCTAGAAACAGGAAATAATGTTGTGAAAATGCTCCCACGCCTGAAAGGATCCATAACGATTCGGCAGAATTTTAAGTCACGAGGAAAAGAAGTAAAAGTGACATTAGGAAGAACGTTTTCGTACAGGGAGTGGTGAGGGTCAGTAAGTCCCTGTCTGACATTGACAAAGAGGAAGATTCAATGGACCCAAAAGGGAATTCGGTGGTCACGTTCAGATGTGCAGATTTCCGCTGAGAAGGCGAGAGAATGAAACGACTAGAGTCACACGTTTACTTAAGTGTAGAACCAGCAGAGCGAAGGTGGGCCGCAGAGCCTCCGTCTGCGCTGTGACACATGTTGTGATTCAGTGTGAAATCACAGTTCGACCGACAGAATGTGGGAATTTAGAAAAAAGTTTATATTTACACAGCCTCCATACGTCTGCGAAACAGCATATCACACGACAGCAGTGGAGGTCTTTGACATCAGGCTCGAAGGTGCCTGCAGCGTGCCAGACAAAAGCCTGAAGTGTTCTGTGCAACCAGCTCACCAAGCGGCAGCAGAGTGGCGCAGCGGGAGCGTGCTGGGCCCCTAACCCAGAGGTCGATGGATCGAAACCCTCCTCTGCTATCGTTCACTGTCACCTTGGTCTGCTTTCTTCAACAAGCTGCCTTTGCATCTACTTGCCGATATGTTCATATCGATCCACTCCATTCAAACGGCATGGGTTTTAGAGGTCTCAGTGGTATTCTGTTCTTGGTCGGTTTCCTCTGAACTGAATCGCAAAACCGGTTCTCTACGATGCTAATGAGCTGTTAAAGTTGAAACTCAGACATCGTCCCCCACTTTTTGGACGGATACCACCGATTGTGAATAACCTCAGAGAGAGAGAGAGAGACAAGTGACAGACAGTCGCCGTGGAATCCATGGGCTGAATGGCTTCTGTCTGCGCGAGAATGATGCTACGTGTTGCTGAGGGAGCAAAAATGGTTCATTTTTAACCGTCCCTTCCGTGTTGGACTGCCTGCAGTCCCTCAGCTCAGGGCGGTGGGGATGACTCTCAGTGAGTGAAGGTTTCACACGGATTCTCTTCATCTGGGACACTTGGGGCTCAGATGTTAACTGCTGCGCGGTCGCAGCAAAGAAAGCGATGCCCGCTTTGCAATAGACTTTCTGTAAGATTGCTGCGTGAAGACGATTTCTGAACACCAAGCAGGCTGCACAACAATGTGAATTTACCTGGGCGAAGAGTCCTCGGTGTTCATTTCTCTCTGTCCTGCCAGCACAGCATCTTTCTGTCTCTCCGATAACAGACCTTTGGAGAAAGTTCACAATCAAAGTTGTTCATGTTCCCCGCATTAATGTAACTGACACCTCTCACCCCAAGAGTTTCAGAGAGAGAGAGAGAGAGAAAGAGGGAGAGAAAGCAGAAGAGCGAATGGACTCTTACCCTCCCCCAACCCTACATTCCCCCACCCCCCTCCCCCCAGAACAACGTGCAAGTAGAAATCAAATGGTTTAATTATCCGCCAGTGGAGATAGTCCAGTTCCTGGGGATGAGACAAACATCAGCCCCCCCGGGGACAGAATGACAAGCAGATGTTCTGGAAAGGCTTTGCTGCTTGCAATTCTTGCAGCAATGTGGAATGTACTTCACACTGAGCAAGTTTCAGCTGGCTCAGAGTCTCCAATGTTCATTGCTGTGTTTGCCGCCAGCTCAGAGAGAGAACAATAGGCAGGACGTAGGAGTGAATAACGATCCGCGTGAGAATGCGAATAACTGTTAATGGAGACTGTTAGTGGCTAACAATACGTCGTGTGTCATAGCAGACGAGGTGATAAACAGGAGTCTTTTGTGTGGTAGGGGTCAAGGACATGGGGGAGTTCAGGCCCTATAGTTATAGAACTCGATATTGAAGACCGGAGGGCTGTAAGGTCTCCAAGTGGAAAATGAGATGTTGTTCTTTCATCTGGAGCTCGAACACTGCTGCAAGCCTGAGACAGGGATGTTGGCCAGGGAACAGGGTGATGTGTTAAAGTGGCAGGCAACCGCAAGGTCAGGGCCTTGAGTTTCTGCGGGCAGAAGCGGGATGTTCTGCGAAGCAGTCACCCAGTTTATGCTTCATGCTACGTTGGGCAAACGACACTGTGAGCAGCGAATGCGGTGGAATGAAATAGCAGCAGGGAGACTGGATGAGAAGCAGCTGTTCGGGAAAGTCTTTGCCGCTTGCAATTCTGAGAGCAATCTCAAATGTATTTCATACTGAGCATGTCTCAGGTCGCTCAAGAGGTCTGGGGCATTTCCTGCACGCGTGCTTTCTGGCTCGTTGGTCTAGGCGTATGATTCTCGCTTAGGGTCTGTTACTGCGCTGATTTGCGAGAGGTCCCTGGTTCAAATCCCGGACGAGCCCGTGTTTTTTTTTTTAACTTGACTTGTGCAAAACTGCCTGATTAACTTTCTCAAAAAGCACCTTCGTGAAACCAGCGTGGGCTGCCTGGAGTACGAATGAGGCAGAAAACAGAGAAATGAAATGGTTGGAGATCGTGTTCAACAAGCTACTTGGATGCTGCCTGAACTGCTGTGCTCTTCCAGCACCACTAATCCAGAATCTGGTTTCCAGCATCTGCAGTCATTGTTTTTACCATAGTGCTCAACCGGTTGACGTGAGTGGTGCGGTGTTTGAGGAATGTCAGCAATCAAGGTAGATTGGAAAATTGGGACAGCTCTCCTCGGAGAACCGAACTTTTCCAAGTCATGAGGGACCTAGAAACAGGAAATAATGTTGTGAAAATGCTCCCACGCCTGAAAGGATCCATAACGATTCGGCAGAATTTTAAGTCACGAGGAAAAGAAGTAAAAGTGACATTAGGAAGAACGTTTTCGTACAGGGAGTGGTGAGGGTCAGTAAGTCCCTGTCTGACATTGACAAAGAGGAAGATTCAATGGACCCAAAAGGGAATTCGGTGGTCACGTTCAGATGTGCAGATTTCCGCTGAGAAGGCGAGAGAATGAAACGACTAGAGTCACACGTTTACTTAAGTGTAGAACCAGCAGAGCGAAGGTGGGCCGCAGAGCCTCCGTCTGCGCTGTGACACATGTTGTGATTCAGTGTGAAATCACAGTTCGACCGACAGAATGTGGGAATTTAGAAAAAAGTTTATATTTACACAGCCTCCATACGTCTGCGAAACAGCATATCACACGACAGCAGTGGAGGTCTTTGACACCAGGCTCGAAGGTGCCTTCAGCGTGCCAGACAAAAGCCTGAAGTGTTCTGTGCAACCAGCTCACCAAGCGGCAGCAGAGTGGCGCAGCGGGAGCGTGCTGGGCCCATAACCCAGAGGTCGATGGATCGAAACCATCCTCTGCTATCGTTCACTGTCACCTTGATCTGCTTTCTTCAGCAAGCTGCCTTTGCATCTACTTGCCGATATGTTCATATCGATCCACTCCATTCAAACGGCATGGGTTTTAGAGGTCTCAGTGGTATTCTGTTCTTGGTCGGTTTCCTCTGAACTGAATCGCAAAACCGGTTCTCTACGATGCTAATGAGCTGTTAAAGTTGAAACTCAGACATCGTCCCCCACTTTTTGGACGGATACCACCGATTGTAGGAGTGAATAACGATCCGCGTGAGAATGCGAATAACTGTTAATGGAGACTGTTAGTGGCTAACAATACGTCGTGTGTCATAGCAGACGAGGTGATAAACAGGAGTCTTTTGTGTGGTAGGGGTCAAGGACATGGGGGAGTTCAGGCCCTATAGTTATAGAACTCGATATTGAAGACCGGAGGGCTGTAAGGTCTCCAAGTGGAAAATGAGATGTTGTTCTTTCATCTGGAGCTCGAACACTGCTGCAAGCCTGAGACAGGGATGTTGGCCAGGGAACAGGGTGATGTGTTAAAGTGGCAGGCAACCGCAAGGTCAGGGCCTTGAGTTTCTGCGGGCAGAAGCGGGATGTTCTGCGAAGCAGTCACCCAGTTTATGCTTCATGCTACGTTGGGCAAACGACACTGTGAGCAGCGAATGCGGTGGAATGAAATAGCAGCAGGGAGACTGGATGAGAAGCAACTGTTCGGGAAAGTCTTTGCCGCTTGCAATTCTGAGAGCAATCTCAAATGTACTTCATACTGAGCATGTCTCAGGTCGCTCAAGAGGTCTGGGGCATTACTTACGCGCGTGCTTTCTGGCTCGTTGGTCTAGGCGTATGATTCTCGCTTAGGGTCTGTTCCTGCGCTGATTTGCGAGAGGTCCCGGGTTCAAATCCCGGACGAGCCCGTGTTTTTTTTTTAAACTTGACTTGTGCAAAACTGCCTGATTAACTTTCTCAAAAAGCACCTTCGTGAAACCAGCGTGGGCTGCCTGGAGTACGAATGAGGCAGAAAACAGAGAAATGAAATGGTTGGAGATCGTGTTCAACAAGCTACTTGGATGCTGCCTGAACTGCTGTGCTCTTCCAGCACCACTAATCCAGAATCTGGTTTCCAGCATCTGCAGTCATTGTTTTTACCATAGTGCTCAACAGGTTGACGTGAGTGGTGCGGTGTTTGAGGAATGTCAGCAATCAAGGTAGATTGGAAAATTGGGACAGCTCTCCTCGGAGAACCGAACTTTTCCAAGTCATGAGGGACCTAGAAACAGGAAATAATGTTGTGAAAATGCTCCCACGCCTGAAAGGATCCATAACGATTCGGCAGAATTTTAAGTCACGAGGAAAAGAAGTAAAAGTGACATTAGGAAGAACGTTTTCGTACAGGGAGTGGTGAGGGTCAGTAAGTCCCTGTCTGACATTGACAAAGAGGAAGATTCAATGGACCCAAAAGGGAATTCGGTGGTCACGTTCAGATGTGCAGATTTCCGCTGAGAAGGCGAGAGAATGAAACGACTAGAGTCACACGTTTACTTAAGTGTAGAACCAGCAGAGCGAAGGTGGGCCGCAGAGCCTCCGTCTGCGCTGTGACACATGTTGTGATTCAGTGTGAAATCACAGTTCGACCGACAGAATGTGGGAATTTAGAAAAAAGTTTATATTTACACAGCCTCCATACGTCTGCGAAACAGCATATCACACGACAGCAGTGGAGGTCTTTGACATCAGGCTCGAAGGTGCCTGCAGCGTGCCAGACAAAAGCCTGAAGTGTTCTGTGCAACCAGCTCACCAAGCGGCAGCAGAGTGGCGCAGCGGGAGCGTGCTGGGCCCCTAACCCAGAGGTCGATGGATCGAAACCCTCCTCTGCTATCGTTCACTGTCACCTTGGTCTGCTTTCTTCAACAAGCTGCCTTTGCATCTACTTGCCGATATGTTCATATCGATCCACTCCATTCAAACGGCATGGGTTTTAGAGGTCTCAGTGGTATTCTGTTCTTGGTCGGTTTCCTCTGAACTGAATCGCAAAACCGGTTCTCTACGATGCTAATGAGCTGTTAAAGTTGAAACTCAGACATCGTCCCCCACTTTTTGGACGGATACCACCGATTGTGAATAACCTCAGAGAGAGAGAGAGAGACAAGTGACAGACAGTCGCCGTGGAATCCATGGGCTGAATGGCTTCTGTCTGCGCGAGAATGATGCTACGTGTTGCTGAGGGAGCAAAAATGGTTCATTTTTAACCGTCCCTTCCGTGTTGGACTGCCTGCAGTCCCTCAGCTCAGGGCGGTGGGGATGACTCTCAGTGAGTGAAGGTTTCACACGGATTCTCTTCATCTGGGACACTTGGGGCTCAGATGTTAACTGCTGCGCGGTCGCAGCAAAGAAAGCGATGCCCGCTTTGCAATAGACTTTCTGTAAGATTGCTGCGTGAAGACGATTTCTGAACACCAAGCAGGCTGCACAACAATGTGAATTTACCTGGGCGAAGAGTCCTCGGTGTTCATTTCTCTCTGTCCTGCCAGCACAGCATCTTTCTGTCTCTCCGATAACAGACCTTTGGAGAAAGTTCACAATCAAAGTTGTTCATGTTCCCCGCATTAATGTAACTGACACCTCTCACCCCAAGAGTTTCAGAGAGAGAGATAGAGAAAGAGGGAGAGAAAGCAGAAGAGCGAATGGACTCTTACCCTCCCCCAACCCTACATTCCCCCACCCCCCTCCCCCCAGAACAACGTGCAAGTAGAAATAAAATGGTTTAATTATCCGCCAGTGGAGATAGTCCAGTTCCTGGGGATGAGACAAACATCAGCCCCCCCGGGGACAGAATGACAAGCAGATGTTCTGGAAAGGCTTTGCTGCTTGCAATTCTTGCAGCAATGTGGAATGTACTTCACACTGAGCAAGTTTCAGCTGGCTCAGAGTCTCCAATGTTCATTGCTGTGTTTGCCGCCAGCTCAGAGAGAGAACAATAGGCAGGACGTAGGAGTGAATAACGATCCGCGTGAGAATGCGAATAACTGTTAATGGAGACTGTTAGTGGCTAACAATACGTCGTGTGTCATAGCAGACGAGGTGATAAACAGGAGTCTTTTGTGTGGTAGGGGTCAAGGACATGGGGGAGGTCAGGCCCTATAGTTATAGAACTCGATATTGAAGACCGGAGGGCTGTAAGGTCTCCAAGTGGAAAATGAGATGTTGTTCTTTCATCTGGAGCTCGAACACTGCTGCAAGCCTGAGACAGGGATGTTGGCCAGGGAACAGGGTGATGTGTTAAAGTGGCAGACAACCGCAAGGTCAGGGCCTTGAGTTTCTGCGGGCAGAAGCGGGATGTTCTGCGAAGCAGTCACCCAGTTTATGCTTCATGCTACGTTGGGCAAACGACACTGTGAGCAGCGAATGCGGTGGAATGAAATAGCAGCAGGGAGACTGGATGAGAAGCAGCTGTTCGGGAAAGTCTTTGCCGCTTGCAATTCTGAGAGCAATCTCAAATGTATTTCATACTGAGCATGTCTCAGGTCGCTCAAGAGGTCTGGGGCATTTCCTGCGCGCGTGCTTTCTGGCTCGTTGGTCTAGGCGTATGATTCTCGCTTAGGGTCTGTTACTGCGCTGATTTGCGAGAGGTCCCTGGTTCAAATCCCGGACGAGTCCGTGTTTTTTTTTAACTTGACTTGTGCAAAACTGCCTGATTAACTTTCTCAAAAAGCACCTTCGTGAAACCAGCGTGGGCTGCCTGGAGTACGAATGAGGCAGAAAACAGAGAAATGAAATGGTTGGAGATCGTGTTCAACAAGCTACTTGGATGCTGCCTGAACTGCTGTGCTCTTCCAGCACCACTAATCCAGAATCTGGTTTCCAGCATCTGCAGTCATTGTTTTTACCATAGTGCTCAACCGGTTGACGTGAGTGGTGCGGTGTTTGAGGAATGTCAGCAATCAAGGTAGATTGGAAAATTGGGACAGCTCTCCTCGGAGAACCGAACTTTTCCAAGTCATGAGGGACCTAGAAACAGGAAATAATGTTGTGAAAATGCTCCCACGCCTGAAAGGATCCATAACGATTCGGCAGAAATTTAAGTCACGAGGAAAAGAAGTAAAAGTGACATTAGGAAGAACGTTTTCGTACAGGGAGTGGTGAGGGTCAGTAAGTCCCTGTCTGACATTGACAAAGAGGAAGATTCAATGGACCCAAAAGGGAATTCGGTGGTCACGTTCAGATGTGCAGATTTCCGCTGAGAAGGCGAGAGAATGAAACGACTAGAGTCACACGTTTACTTAAGTGTAGAACCAGCAGAGCGAAGGTGGGCCGCAGAGCCTCCGTCTGCGCTGTGACACATGTTGTGATTCAGTGTGAAATCACAGTTCGACCGACAGAATGTGGGAATTTAGAAAAAAGTTTATATTTACACAGCCTCCATACGTCTGCGAAACAGCATATCACACGACAGCAGTGGAGGTCTTTGACATCAGGCTCGAAGGTGCCTGCCGCGTGCCAGACAAAAGCCTGAAGTGTTCTGTGCAACCGGCTACCCAAGCGGCAGCAGAGTGGCGCAGCGGGAGCGTGCTGGGCCCATAACCCAGAAGTCGATGGATCGAAACCATCCTCTACTATCGTTCACTGTCACCTTGATCTGCTTTCTTCAGCAAGCTGCCTTTGCATCTACTTGCCGATATGTTCATATTGATCCACTCCATTCAAACGGCATGGGTTTTAGAGGTCTCAGTGGTATTCTGTTCTTGGTCGGTTTCCTCTGAACTGAATCGCAAAACCGGTTCTCTACGATGCTAATGAGCTGTTAAAGTTGAAACTCAGACATCGTCCCCCACTTTTTGGACGGATACCACCGATTGTGAATAACCTCAGAGAGAGAGAGAGAGAGACAAGTGACAGACAGTCGCCGTGGAATCCATGGGCTGAATGGCTTCTGTCTGCGCGAGAATGATGCTACGTGTTGCTGAGGGAGCAAAAATGGTTCATTTTTAACCGTCCCTTCCGTGTTGGACTGCCTGCAGTCCCTCAGCTCAGGGCGGTGGGGATGACTCTCAGTGAGTGAAGGTTTCACACGGATTCTCTTCATCTGGGACACTTGGGGCTCAGATGTTAACTGCTGCGCGGTCGCAGCAAAGAAAGCGATGCCCGCTTTGCAATAGACTTTCTGTAAGATTGCTGCGTGAAGACGATTTCTGAACACCAAGCAGGCTGCACAACAATGTGAATTTACCTGGGCGAAGAGTCCTCGGTGTTCATTTCTCTCTGTCCTGCCAGCACAGCATCTTTCTGTCTCTCCGATAACAGACCTTTGGAGAAAGTTCACAATCAAAGTTGTTCATGTTCCCCGCATTAATGTAACTGACACCTCTCACCCCAAGAGTTTCAGAGAGAGAGAGAGAGAGAAAGAGGGAGAGAAAGCAGAAGAGCGAATGGACTCTTACCCTCCCCCAACCCTACATTCCCCCACCCCCCTCCCCCCAGAACAACGTGCAAGTAGAAATAAAATGGTTTAATTATCCGCCAGTGGAGATAGTCCAGTTCCTGGGGATGAGACAAACATCAGCCCCCCCGGGGACAGAATGACAAGCAGATGTTCTGGAAAGGCTTTGCTGCTTGCAATTCTTGCAGCAATGTGGAATGTACTTCACACTGAGCAAGTTTCAGCTGGCTCAGAGTCTCCAATGTTCATTGCTGTGTTTGCCGCCAGCTCAGAGAGAGAACAATAGGCAGGACGTAGGAGTGAATAACGATCCGCGTGAGAATGCGAATAACTGTTAATGGAGACTGTTAGTGGCTAACAATACGTCGTGTGTCATAGCAGACGAGGTGATAAACAGGAGTCTTTTGTGTGGTAGGGGTCAAGGACATGGGGGAGTTCAGGCCCTATAGTTATAGAACTCGATATTGAAGACCGGAGGGCTGTAAGGTCTCCAAGTGGAAAATGAGATGTTGTTCTTTCATCTGGAGCTCGAACACTGCTGCAAGCCTGAGACAGGGATGTTGGCCAGGGAACAGGGTGATGTGTTAAAGTGGCAGGCAACCGCAAGGTCAGGGCCTTGAGTTTCTGCGGGCAGAAGCGGGATGTTCTGCGAAGCAGTCACCCAGTTTATGCTTCATGCTACGTTGGGCAAACGACACTGTGAGCAGCGAATGCGGTGGAATGAAATAGCAGCAGGGAGACTGGATGAGAAGCAACTGTTCGGGAAAGTCTTTGCCGCTTGCAATTCTGAGAGCAATCTCAAATGTACTTCATACTGAGCATGTCTCAGGTCGCTCAAGAGGTCTGGGGCATTACTTACGCGCGTGCTTTCTGGCTCGTTGGTCTAGGCGTATGATTCTCGCTTAGGGTCTGTTCCTGCGCTGATTTGCGAGAGGTCCCGGGTTCAAATCCCGGACGAGCCCGTGTTTTTTTTTTAAACTTGACTTGTGCAAAACTGCCTGATTAACTTTCTCAAAAAGCACCTTCGTGAAACCAGCGTGGGCTGCCTGGAGTACGAATGAGGCAGAAAACAGAGAAATGAAATGGTTGGAGATCGTGTTCAACAAGCTACTTGGATGCTGCCTGAACTGCTGTGCTCTTCCAGCACCACTAATCCAGAATCTGGTTTCCAGCATCTGCAGTCATTGTTTTTACCATAGTGCTCAACAGGTTGACGTGAGTGGTGCGGTGTTTGAGGAATGTCAGCAATCAAGGTAGATTGGAAAATTGGGACAGCTCTCCTCGGAGAACCGAACTTTTCCAAGTCATGAGGGACCTAGAAACAGGAAATAATGTTGTGAAAATGCTCCCACGCCTGAAAGGATCCATAACGATTCGGCAGAATTTTAAGTCACGAGGAAAAGAAGTAAAAGTGACATTAGGAAGAACGTTTTCGTACAGGGAGTGGTGAGGGTCAGTAAGTCCCTGTCTGACATTGACAAAGAGGAAGATTCAATGGACCCAAAAGGGAATTCGGTGGTCACGTTCAGATGTGCAGATTTCCGCTGAGAAGGCGAGAGAATGAAACGACTAGAGTCACACGTTTACTTAAGTGTAGAACCAGCAGAGCGAAGGTGGGCCGCAGAGCCTCCGTCTGCGCTGTGACACATGTTGTGATTCAGTGTGAAATCACAGTTCGACCGACAGAATGTGGGAATTTAGAAAAAAGTTTATATTTACACAGCCTCCATACGTCTGCGAAACAGCATATCACACGACAGCAGTGGAGGTCTTTGACACCAGGCTCGAAGGTGCCTTCAGCGTGCCAGACAAAAGCCTGAAGTGTTCTGTGCAACCAGCTCCCCAAGCGGCAGCAGAGTGGCGCAGCGGGAGCGTGCTGGGCCCATAACCCAGAGGTCGATGGATCGAAACCATCCTCTGCTATCGTTCACTGTCACCTTGATCTGCTTTCTTCAGCAAGCTGCCTTTGCATCTACTTGCCGATATGTTCATATCGATCCACTCCATTCAAACGGCTTGGGTTTTAGAGGTCTCAGTGGTATTCTGTTCTTGGTCGGTTTCCTCTGAACTGAATCGCAAAACCGGTTCTCTACGATGCTAATGAGCTGTTAAAGTTGAAACTCAGACATCGTCCCCCACTTTTTGGACGGATACCACCGATTGTGAATAACCTCAGAGAGAGAGAGAGAGAGACAAGTGACAGACAGTCGCCGTGGAATCCAGGGGCTGAATGGCTTCTGTCTGCGCGAGAATGATGCTACGTGTTGCTGAGGGAGCAAAAATGGTTCATTTTTAACCGTCCCTTCCGTGTTGGACTGCCTGCAGTCCCTCAGCTCAGGGCGGTGGGGATGACTCTCAGTGAGTGAAGGTTTCACTCGGATTCTCTTCATCTGGGACACTTGGGGCTCAGATGTTAACTGCTGCGCGGTCGCAGCAAAGAAAGCGATGCCCGCTTTGCAATAGACTTTCTGTAAGATTGCTGCGTGAAGACGATTTCTGAACACCAAGCAGGCTGCACAACAATGTGAATTTACCTGGGCGAAGAGTCCTCGGTGTTCATTTCTCTCTGTCCTGCCAGCACAGCATCTTTCTGTCTCTCCGATAACAGACCTTTGGAGAAAGTTCACAATCAAAGTTGTTCATGTTCCCCGCATTAATGTAACTGACACCTCTCACCCCAAGAGTTTCAGAGAGAGAGAGAGAGAGAAAGAGGGAGAGAAAGCAGAAGAGCGAATGGACTCTTACCCTCCCCCAACCCTACATTCCCCCACCCCCCTCCCCCCAGAACAACGTGCAAGTAGAAATAAAATGGTTTAATTATCCGCCAGTGGAGATAGTCCAGTTCCTGGGGATGAGACAAACATCAGCCCCCCCGGGGACAGAATGACAAGCAGATGTTCTGGAAAGGCTTTGCTGCTTGCAATTCTTGCAGCAATGTGGAATGTACTTCACACTGAGCAAGTTTCAGCTGGCTCAGAGTCTCCAATGTTCATTGCTGTGTTTGCCGCCAGCTCAGAGAGAGAACAATAGGCAGGACGTAGGAGTGAATAACGATCCGCGTGAGAATGCGAATAACTGTTAATGGAGACTGTTAGTGGCTAACAATACGTCGTGTGTCATAGCAGACGAGGTGATAAACAGGAGTCTTTTGTGTGGTAGGGGTCAAGGACATGGGGGAGTTCAGGCCCTATAGTTATAGAACTCGATATTGAAGACCGGAGGGCTGTCAGGTCTCCAAGTGGAAAATGAGATGTTATTCTTTCATCTGGAGCTCGAACACTGCTGCAAGCCTGAGACAGGGATGTTGGCCAGGGAACAGGGTGATGTGTTAAAGTGGCAGGCAACCGCAAGGTCAGGGCCTTGAGTTTCTGCGGGCAGAAGCGGGATGTTCTGCGAAGCAGTCACCCAGTTTATGCTTCATGCTACGTTGGGCAAACGACACTGTGAGCAGCGAATGCGGTGGAATGAAATAGCAGCAGGGAGACTGGATGAGAAGCAACTGTTCGGGAAAGTCTTTGCCGCTTGCAATTCTGAGAGCAATCTCAAATGTACTTCATACTGAGCATGTCTCAGGTCGCTCAAGATGTCTGGGGCATTACTTACGCGCGTGCTTTCTGGCTCGTTGGTCTAGGCGTATGATTCTCGCTTAGGGTCTGTTACTGCGCTGATTTGCGAGAGGTCCCTGGTTCAAATCCCGGACGAGCCCGTGTTTTTTTTTAACTTGACTTGTGCAAAACTGCCTGATTAACTTTCTCAAAAAGCACCTTCGTGAAACCAGCGTGGGCTGCCTGGAGTACGAATGAGGCAGAAAACAGAGAAATGAAATGGTTGGAGATCGTGTTCAACAAGCTACTTGGATGCTGCCTGAACTGCTGTGCTCTTCCAGCACCACTAATCCAGAATCTGGTTTCCAGCATCTGCAGTCATTGTTTTTACCATAGTGCTCAACCGGTTGACGTGAGTGGTGCGGTGTTTGAGGAATGTCAGCAATCAAGGTAGATTGGAAAATTGGGACAGCTCTCCTCGGAGAACCGAACTTTTCCAAGTCATGAGGGACCTAGAAACAGGAAATAATGTTGTGAAAATGCTCCCACGCCTGAAAGGATCCATAACGATTCGGCAGAATTTTAAGTCACGAGGAAAAGAAGTAAAAGTGACATTAGGAAGAACGTTTTCGTACAGGGAGTGGTGAGGGTCAGTAAGTCCCTGTCTGACATTGACAAAGAGGAAGATTCAATGGACCCAAAAGGGAATTCGGTGGTCACGTTCAGATGTGCAGATTTCCGCTGAGAAGGCGAGAGAATGAAACGACTAGAGTCACACGTTTACTTAAGTGTAGAACCAGCAGAGCGAAGGTGGGCCGCAGAGCCTCCGTCTGCGCTGTGACACATGTTGTGATTCAGTGTGAAATCACAGTTCGACCGACAGAATGTGGGAATTTAGAAAAAAGTTTATATTTACACAGCCTCCATACGTCTGCGAAACAGCATATCACACGACAGCAGTGGAGGTCTTTGACATCAGGCTCGAAGGTGCCTGCAGCGTGCCAGACAAAAGCCTGAAGTGTTCTGTGCAACCAGCTCACCACGCGGCAGCAGAGTGGCGCAGCGGGAGCGTGCTGGGCCCATAACCCAGAGGTCGATGGATCGAAACCATCCTCTGCTATCGTTCACTGTCACCTTGATCTGCTTTCTTCAGCAAGCTGCCTTTGCATCTACTTGCCGATATGTTCATATCGATCCACTCCATTCAAACGGCATGGGTTTTAGAGGTCTCAGTGGTATTCTGTTCTTGGTCGGTTTCCTCTGAACTGAATCGCAAAACCGGTTCTCTACGATGCTAATGAGCTGTTAAAGTTGAAACTCAGACATCGTCCCCCACTTTTTGGACGGATACCACCGATTGTGAATAACCTCAGAGAGAGAGAGAGAGACAAGTGACAGACAGTCGCCGTGGAATCCATGGGCTGAATGGCTTCTGTCTGCGCGAGAATGATGCTACGTGTTGCTGAGGGAGCAAAAATGGTTCATTTTTAACCGTCCCTTCCGTGTTGGACTGCCTGCAGTCCCTCAGCTCAGGGCGGTGGGGATGACTCTCAGTGAGTGAAGGTTTCACTCGGATTCTCTTCATCTGGGACACTTGGGGCTCAGATGTTAACTGCTGCGCGGTCGCAGCAAAGAAAGCGATGCCCGCTTTGCAATAGACTTTCTGTAAGATTGCTGCGTGAAGACGATTTCTGAACACCAAGCAGGCTGCACAACAATGTGAATTTACCTGGGCGAAGAGTCCTCGGTGTTCATTTCTCTCTGTCCTGCCAGCACAGCATCTTTCTGTCTCTCCGATAACAGACCTTTGGAGAAAGTTCACAATCAAAGTTGTTCATGTTCCCCGCATTAATGTAACTGACACCTCTCACCCCAAGAGTTTCAGAGAGAGAGAGAGAGAGAAAGAGGGAGAGAAAGCAGAAGAGCGAATGGACTCTTACCCTCCCCCAACCCTACATTCCCCCACCCCCCTCCCCCCAGAACAACGTGCAAGTAGAAATCAAATGGTTTAATTATCCGCCAGTGGAGATAGTCCAGTTCCTGGGGATGAGACAAACATCAGCCCCCCCGGGGACAGAATGACAAGCAGATGTTCTGGAAAGGCTTTGCTGCTTGCAATTCTTGCAGCAATGTGGAATGTACTTCACACTGAGCAAGTTTCAGCTGGCTCAGAGTCTCCAATGTTCATTGCTGTGTTTGCCGCCAGCTCAGAGAGAGAACAATAGGCAGGACGTAGGAGTGAATAACGATCCGCGTGAGAATGCGAATAACTGTTAATGGAGACTGTTAGTGGCTAACAATACGTCGTGTGTCATAGCAGACGAGGTGATAAACAGGAGTCTTTTGTGTGGTAGGGGTCAAGGACATGGGGGAGTTCAGGCCCTATAGTTATAGAACTCGATATTGAAGACCGGAGGGCTGTCAGGTCTCCAAGTGGAAAATGAGATGTTGTTCTTTCATCTGGAGCTCGAACACTGCTGCAAGCCTGAGACAGGGATGTTGGCCAGGGAACAGGGTGATGTGTTAAAGTGGCAGGCAACCGCAAGGTCAGGGCCTTGAGTTTCTGCGGGCAGAAGCGGGATGTTCTGCGAAGCAGTCACCCAGTTTATGCTTCATGCTACGTTGGGCAAACGACACTGTGAGCAGCGAATGCGGTGGAATGAAATAGCAGCAGGGAGACTGGATGAGAAGCAACTGTTCGGGAAAGTCTTTGCCGCTTGCAATTCT
This sequence comes from Chiloscyllium punctatum, assembly GCF_047496795.1. NCBI lineage: Eukaryota > Metazoa > Chordata > Chondrichthyes > Orectolobiformes > Hemiscylliidae > Chiloscyllium > Chiloscyllium punctatum. The sequence goes on from NC_092774.1 coordinate 75,008,127, forward strand.
GAGAGCAATCTCAAATGTACTTCATACTGAGCATGTCTCAGGTCGCTCAAGAGGTCTGGGGCATTACTTACGCGCGTGCTTTCTGGCTCGTTGGTCTAGGCGTATGATTCTCGCTTAGGGTCTGTTCCTGCGCTGATTTGCGAGAGGTCCCGGGTTCAAATCCCGGACGAGCCCGTGTTTTTTTTTTTTTTAAACTTGACTTGTGCAAAACTGCCTGATTAACTTTCTCAAAAAGCACCTTCGTGAAACCAGCGTGGGCTGCCTGGAGTACGAATGAGGCAGAAAACAGAGAAATAAAATGGTTGGAGATCGTGTTCAACAAGCTACTTGGATGCTGCCTGAACTGCTGTGCTCTTCCAGCACCACTAATACAGAATCTGGTTTCCAGCATCTGCAGTCATTGTTTTTACCATAGTGCTCAACAGGTTGACGTGAGTGGTGCGGTGTTTGAGGAATGTCAGCAATCAAGGTAGATTGGAAAATTGGGACAGCTCTCCTCGGAGAACCGAACTTTTCCAAGTCATGAGGGACCTAGAAACAGGAAATAATGTTGTGAAAATGCTCCCACGCCTGAAAGGATCCATAACGATTCGGCAGAATTTTAAGTCACGAGGAAAAGAAGTAAAAGTGACATTAGGAAGAACGTTTTCGTACAGGGAGTGGTGAGGGTCAGTAAGTCCCTGTCTGACATTGACAAAGAGGAAGATTCAATGGACCCAAAAGGGAATTCGGTGGTCACGTTCAGATGTGCAGATTTCCGCTGAGAAGGCGAGAGAATGAAACGACTAGAGTCACACGTTTACTTAAGTGTAGAACCAGCAGAGCGAAGGTGGGCCGCAGAGCCTCCGTCTGCGCTGTGACACATGTTGTGATTCAGTGTGAAATCACAGTTCGACCGACAGAATGTGGGAATTTAGAAAAAAGTTTATATTTACACAGCCTCCATACGTCTGCGAAACAGCATATCACACGACAGCAGTGGAGGTCTTTGACATCAGGCTCGAAGGTGCCTGCAGCGTGCCAGACAAAAGCCTGAAGTGTTCTGTGCAACCAGCTCACCACGCGGCAGCAGAGTGGCGCAGCGGGAGCGTGCTGGGCCCATAACCCAGAGGTCGATGGATCGAAACCATCCTCTGCTATCGTTCACTGTCACCTTGATCTGCTTTCTTCAGCAAGCTGCCTTTGCATCTACTTGCCGATATGTTCATATCGATCCACTCCATTAAAACGGCATGGGTTTTAGAGGTCTCAGTGGTATTCTGTTCTTGGTCGGTTTCCTCTGAACTGAATCGCAAAACCGGTTCTCTACGATGCTAATGAGCTGTTAAAGTTGAAACTCAGACATCGTCCCCCACTTTTTGGACGGATACCACCGATTGTGAATAACCTCAGAGAGAGAGAGAGAGAGACAAGTGACAGACAGTCGCCGTGGAATCCAGGGGCTGAATGGCTTCTGTCTGCGCGAGAATGATGCTACGTGTTGCTGAGGGAGCAAAAATGGTTCATTTTTAACCGTCCCTTCCGTGTTGGACTGCCTGCAGTCCCTCAGCTCAGGGCGGTGGGGATGACTCTCAGTGAGTGAAGGTTTCACTCGGATTCTCTTCATCTGGGACACTTGGGGCTCAGATGTTAACTGCTGCGCGGTCGCAGCAAAGAAAGCGATGCCCGCTTTGCAATAGACTTTCTGTAAGATTGCTGCGTGAAGACGATTTCTGAACACCAAGCAGGCTGCACAACAATGTGAATTTACCTGGGCGAAGAGTCCTCGGTGTTCATTTCTCTCTGTCCTGCCAGCACAGCATCTTTCTGTCTCTCCGATAACAGACCTTTGGAGAAAGTTCACAATCAAAGTTGTTCATGTTCCCCGCATTAATGTAACTGACACCTCTCACCCCAAGAGTTTCAGAGAGAGAGAGAGAGAGAAAGAGGGAGAGAAAGCAGAAGAGCGAATGGACTCTTACCCTCCCCCAACCCTACATTCCCCCACCCCCCTCCCCCCAGAACAACGTGCAAGTAGAAATCAAATGGTTTAATTATCCGCCAGTGGAGATAGTCCAGTTCCTGGGGATGAGACAAACATCAGCCCCCCCGGGGACAGAATGACAAGCAGATGTTCTGGAAAGGCTTTGCTGCTTGCAATTCTTGCAGCAATGTGGAATGTACTTCACACTGAGCAAGTTTCAGCTGGCTCAGAGTCTCCAATGTTCATTGCTGTGTTTGCCGCCAGCTCAGAGAGAGAACAATAGGCAGGACGTAGGAGTGAATAACGATCCGCGTGAGAATGCGAATAACTGTTAATGGAGACTGTTAGTGGCTAACAATACGTCGTGTGTCATAGCAGACGAGGTGATAAACAGGAGTCTTTTGTGTGGTAGGGGTCAAGGACATGGGGGAGTTCAGGCCCTATAGTTATAGAACTCGATATTGAAGACCGGAGGGCTGTAAGGTCTCCAAGTGGAAAATGAGATGTTGTTCTTTCATCTGGAGCTCGAACACTGCTGCAAGCCTGAGACAGGGATGTTGGCCAGGGAACAGGGTGATGTGTTAAAGTGGCAGGCAACCGCAAGGTCAGGGCCTTGAGTTTCTGCGGGCAGAAGCGGGATGTTCTGCGAAGCAGTCACCCAGTTTATGCTTCATGCTACGTTGGGCAAACGACACTGTGAGCAGCGAATGCGGTGGAATGAAATAGCAGCAGGGAGACTGGATGAGAAGCAACTGTTCGGGAAAGTCTTTGCCGCTTGCAATTCTGAGAGCAATCTCAAATGTACTTCATACTGAGCATGTCTCAGGTCGCTCAAGAGGTCTGGGGCATTACCTGCGCGCGTGCTTTCTGGCTCGTTGGTCTAGGCGTGTGATTCTCGCTTAGGGTCTGTTCCTGCGCTGATTTGCGAGAGGTCCCTGGTTCAAATCCCGGACGAGCCCGTGTTTTTTTTTTTAACTTGACTTGTGCAAAACTGCCTGATTAACTTTCTCAAAAAGCACCTTCGTGAAACCAGCGTGGGCTGCCTGGAGTACGAATGAGGCAGAAAACAGAGAAATGAAATGGTTGGAGATCGTGTTCAACAAGCTACTTGGATGCTGCCTGAACTGCTGTGCTCTTCCAGCACCACTAATCCAGAATCTGGTTTCCAGCATCTGCAGTCATTGTTTTTACCATAGTGCTCAACCGGTTGACGTGAGTGGTGCGGTGTTTGAGGAATGTCAGCAATCAAGGTAGATTGGAAAATTGGGACAGCTCTCCTCGGAGAACCGAACTTTTCCAAGTCATGAGGGACCTAGAAACAGGAAATAATGTTGTGAAAATGCTCCCACGCCTGAAAGGATCCATAACGATTCGGCAGAATTTTAAGTCACGAGGAAAAGAAGTAAAAGTGACATTAGGAAGAACATTTTCGTACAGGGAGTGGTGAGGGTCAGTAAGTCCCTGTCTGACATTGACAAAGAGGAAGATTCAATGGACCCAAAAGGGAATTCGGTGGTCACGTTCAGATGTGCAGATTTCCGCTGAGAAGGCGAGAGAATGAAACGACTAGAGTCACACGTTTACTTAAGTGTAGAACCAGCAGAGCGAAGGTGGGCCGCAGAGCCTCCGTCTGCGCTGTGACACATGTTGTGATTCAGTGTGAAATCACAGTTCGACCGACAGAATGTGGGAATTTAGAAAAAAGTTTATATTTACACAGCCTCCATACGTCTGCGAAACAGCATATCACACGACAGCAGTGGAGGTCTTTGACATCAGGCTCGAAGGTGCCTTCAGCGTGCCAGACAAAAGCCTGAAGTGTTCTGTGCAACCAGCTCACCAAGCGGCAGCAGAGTGGCGCAGCGGGAGCGTGCTGGGCCCATAACCCAGAGGTCGATGGATCGAAACCATCCTCTGCTATCGTTCACTGTCACCTTGATCTGCTTTCTTCAGCAAGCTGCCTTTGCATCTACTTGCCGATATGTTCATATCGATCCACTCCATTCAAACGGCATGGGTTTTAGAGGTCTCAGTGGTATTCTGTTCTTGGTCGGTTTCCTCTGAACTGAATCGCAAAACCGGTTCTCTACGATGCTAATGAGCTGTTAAAGTTGAAACTCAGACATCGTCCCCCACTTTTTGGACGGATACCACCGATTGTAGGAGTGAATAACGATCCGCGTGAGAATGCGAATAACTGTTAATGGAGACTGTTAGTGGCTAACAATACGTCGTGTGTCATAGCAGACGAGGTGATAAACAGGAGTCTTTTGTGTGGTAGGGGTCAAGGACATGGGGGAGTTCAGGCCCTATAGTTATAGAACTCGATATTGAAGACCGGAGGGCTGTAAGGTCTCCAAGTGGAAAATGAGATGTTGTTCTTTCATCTGGAGCTCGAACACTGCTGCAAGCCTGAGACAGGGATGTTGGCCAGGGAACAGGGTGATGTGTTAAAGTGGCAGACAACCGCAAGGTCAGGGCCTTGAGTTTCTGCGGGCAGAAGCGGGATATTCTGCGAAGCAGTCACCCAGTTTATGCTTCATGCTACGTTGGGCAAACGACACTGTGAGCAGCGAATGCGGTGGAATGAAATAGCAGCAGGGAGACTGGATGAGAAGCAGCTGTTCGGGAAAGTCTTTGCCGCTTGCAATTCTGAGAGCAATCTCAAATGTATTTCATACTGAGCATGTCTCAGGTCGCTCAAGAGGTCTGGGGCATTTCCTGCGCGCGTGCTTTCTGGCTCGTTGGTCTAGGCGTATGATTCTCGCTTAGGGTCTGTTACTGCGCTGATTTGCGAGAGGTCCCTGGTTCAAATCCCGGACGAGCCCGTGTTTTTTTTTAACTTGACTTGTGCAAAACTGCCTGATTAACTTTCTCAAAAAGCACCTTCGTGAAACCAGCGTGGGCTGCCTGGAGTACGAATGAGGCAGAAAACAGAGAAATGAAATGGTTGGAGATCGTGTTCAACAAGCTACTTGGATGCTGCCTGAACTGCTGTGCTCTTCCAGCACCACTAATCCAGAATCTGGTTTCCAGCATCTGCAGTCATTGTTTTTACCATAGTGCTCAACCGGTTGACGTGAGTGGTGCGGTGTTTGAGGAATGTCAGCAATCAAGGTAGATTGGAAAATTGGGACAGCTCTCCTCGGAGAACCGAACTTTTCCAAGTCATGAGGGACCTAGAAACAGGAAATAATGTTGTGAAAATGCTCCCACGCCTGAAAGGATCCATAACGATTCGGCAGAATTTTAAGTCACGAGGAAAAGAAGTAAAAGTGACATTAGGAAGAACGTTTTCGTACAGGGAGTGGTGAGGGTCAGTAAGTCCCTGTCTGACATTGACAAAGAGGAAGATTCAATGGACCCAAAAGGGAATTCGGTGGTCACGTTCAGATGTGCAGATTTCCGCTGAGAAGGCGAGAGAATGAAACGACTAGAGTCACACGTTTACTTAAGTGTAGAACCAGCAGAGCGAAGGTGGGCCGCAGAGCCTCCGTCTGCGCTGTGACACATGTTGTGATTCAGTGTGAAATCACAGTTCGACCGACAGAATGTGGGAATTTAGAAAAAAGTTTATATTTACACAGCCTCCATACGTCTGCGAAACAGCATATCACACGACAGCAGTGGAGGTCTTTGACATCAGGCTCGAAGGTGCCTGCCGCGTGCCAGACAAAAGCCTGAAGTGTTCTGTGCAACCAGCTACCCAAGCGGCAGCAGAGTGGCGCAGCGGGAGCGTGCTGGGCCCATAACCCAGAAGTCGATGGATCGAAACCATCCTCTGCTATCGTCCACTGTCACCTTGATCTGCTTTCTTCAGCAAGCTGCCTTTGCATCTACTTGCCGATATGTTCATATCGATCCACTCCATTCAAACGGCATGGGTTTTAGAGGTCTCAGTGGTATTCTGTTCTTGGTCGTTTTCCTCTGAACTGAATCGCAAAACCGGTTCTCTACGATGCTAATGAGCTGTTAAAGTTGAAACTCAGACATCGTCCCCCACTTTTTGGACGGATACCACCGATTGTGAATAACCTCAGAGAGAGAGAGAGAGACAAGTGACAGACAGTCGCCGTGGAATCCATGGGCTGAATGGCTTCTGTCTGCGCGAGAATGATGCTACGTGTTGCTGAGGGAGCAAAAATGGTTCATTTTTAACCGTCCCTTCCGTGTTGGACTGCCTGCAGTCCCTCAGCTCAGGGCGGTGGGGATGACTCTCAGTGAGTGAAGGTTTCACACGGATTCTCTTCATCTGGGACACTTGGGGCTCAGATGTTAACTGCTGCGCGGTCGCAGCAAAGAAAGCGATGCCCGCTTTGCAATAGACTTTCTGTAAGATTGCTGCGTGAAGACGATTTCTGAACACCAAGCAGGCTGCACAACAATGTGAATTTACCTGGGCGAAGAGTCCTCGGTGTTCATTTCTCTCTGTCCTGCCAGCACAGCATCTTTCTGTCTCTCCGATAACAGACCTTTGGAGAAAGTTCACAATCAAAGTTGTTCATGTTCCCCGCATTAATGTAACTGACACCTCTCACCCCAAGAGTTTCAGAGAGAGAGAGAGAGAGAAAGAGGGAGAGAAAGCAGAAGAGCGAATGGACTCTTACCCTCCCCCAACCCTACATTCCCCCACCCCCCTCCCCCCAGAACAACGTGCAAGTAGAAATCAAATGGTTTAATTATCCGCCAGTGGAGATAGTCCAGTTCCTGGGGATGAGACAAACATCAGCCCCCCCGGGGACAGAATGACAAGCAGATGTTCTGGAAAGGCTTTGCTGCTTGCAATTCTTGCAGCAATGTGGAATGTACTTCACACTGAGCAAGTTTCAGCTGGCTCAGAGTCTCCAATGTTCATTGCTGTGTTTGCCGCCAGCTCAGAGAGAGAACAATAGGCAGGACGTAGGAGTGAATAACGATCCGCGTGAGAATGCGAATAACTGTTAATGGAGACTGTTAGTGGCTAACAATACGTCGTGTGTCATAGCAGACGAGGTGATAAACAGGAGTCTTTTGTGTGGTAGGGGTCAAGGACATGGGGGAGTTCAGGCCCTATAGTTATAGAACTCGATATTGAAGACCGGAGGGCTGTCAGGTCTCCAAGTGGAAAATGAGATGTTGTTCTTTCATCTGGAGCTCGAACACTGCTGCAAGCCTGAGACAGGGATGTTGGCCAGGGAACAGGGTGATGTGTTAAAGTGGCAGGCAACCGCAAGGTCAGGGCCTTGAGTTTCTGCGGGCAGAAGCGGGATGTTCTGCGAAGCAGTCACCCAGTTTATGCTTCATGCTACGTTGGGCAAACGACACTGTGAGCAGCGAATGCGGTGGAATGAAATAGCAGCAGGGAGACTGGATGAGAAGCAACTGTTCGGGAAAGTCTTTGCCGCTTGCAATTCTGAGAGCAATCTCAAATGTACTTCATACTGAGCATGTCTCAGGTCGCTCAAGAGGTCTGGGGCATTACGTACGCGCGTGCTTTCTGGCTCGTTGGTCTAGGCGTATGATTCTCGCTTAGGGTCTGTTCCTGCGCTGATTTGCGAGAGGTCCCGGGTTCAAATCCCGGACGAGCCCGTGTTTTTTTTATTTTAAACTTGACTTGTGCAAAACTGCCTGATTAACTTTCTCAAAAAGCACCTTCGTGAAACCAGCGTGGGCTGCCTGGAGTACGAATGAGGCAGAAAACAGAGAAATAAAATGGTTGGAGATCGTGTTCAACAAGCTACTTGGATGCTGCCTGAACTGCTGTGCTCTTCCAGCACCACTAATACAGAATCTGGTTTCCAGCATCTGCAGTCATTGTTTTTACCATAGTGCTCAACAGGTTGACGTGAGTGGTGCGGTGTTTGAGGAATGTCAGCAATCAAGGTAGATTGGAAAATTGGGACAGCTCTCCTCGGAGAACCGAACTTTTCCAAGTCATGAGGGACCTAGAAACAGGAAATAATGTTGTGAAAATGCTCCCACGCCTGAAAGGATCCATAACGATTCGGCAGAATTTTAAGTCACGAGGAAAAGAAGTAAAAGTGACATTAGGAAGAACGTTTTCGTACAGGGAGTGGTGAGGGTCAGTAAGTCCCTGTCTGACATTGACAAAGAGGAAGATTCAATGGACCCAAAAGGGAATTCGGTGGTCACGTTCAGATGTGCAGATTTCCGCTGAGAAGGCGAGAGAATGAAACGACTAGAGTCACACGTTTACTTAAGTGTAGAACCAGCAGAGCGAAGGTGGGCCGCAGAGCCTCCGTCTGCGCTGTGACACATGTTGTGATTCAGTGTGAAATCACAGTTCGACCGACAGAATGTGGGAATTTAGAAAAAAGTTTATATTTACACAGCCTCCATACGTCTGCGAAACAGCATATCACACGACAGCAGTGGAGGTCTTTGACATCAGGCTCGAAGGTGCCTGCAGCGTGCCAGACAAAAGCCTGAAGTGTTCTGTGCAACCAGCTTACCAAGCGGCAGCAGAGTGGCGCAGCGGGAGCGTGCTGGGCCCATAACCCAGAGGTCGATGGATCGAAACCATCCTCTGCCATCGTTCACTATCACCTTGATCTGCTTTCTTCAGCAAGCTGCCTTTGCATCTACTTGCCGATATGTTCATATCGATCCACTCCATTCAAACGGCATGGGTTTTAGAGGTCTCAGTGGTATTCTGTTCTTGGTCGGTTTCCTCTGAACTGAATCGCAAAACCGGTTCTCTACGATGCTAATGAGCTGTTAAAGTTGAAACTCAGACATCGTCCCCCACTTTTTGGACGGATACCACCGATTGTGAATAACCTCAGAGAGAGAGAGAGAGAGACAAGTGACAGACAGTCGCCGTGGAATCCAGGGGCTGAATGGCTTCTGTCTGCGCGAGAATGATGCTACGTGTTGCTGAGGGAGCAAAAATGGTTCATTTTTAACCGTCCCTTCCGTGTTGGACTGCCTGCAGTCCCTCAGCTCAGGGCGGTGGGGATGACTCTCAGTGAGTGAAGGTTTCACTCGGATTCTCTTCATCTGGGACACTTGGGGCTCAGATGTTAACTGCTGCGCGGTCGCAGCAAAGAAAGCGATGCCCGCTTTGCAATAGACTTTCTGTAAGATTGCTGCGTGAAGACGATTTCTGAACACCAAGCAGGCTGCACAACAATGTGAATTTACCTGGGCGAAGAGTCCTCGGTGTTCATTTCTCTCTGTCCTGCCAGCACAGCATCTTTCTGTCTCTCCGATAACAGACCTTTGGAGAAAGTTCACAATCAAAGTTGTTCATGTTCCCCGCATTAATGTAACTGACACCTCTCACCCCAAGAGTTTCAGAGAGAGAGAGAGAGAGAAAGAGGGAGAGAAAGCAGAAGAGCGAATGGACTCTTACCCTCCCCCAACCCTACATTCCCCCACCCCCCTCCCCCCAGAACAACGTGCAAGTAGAAATCAAATGGTTTAATTATCCGCCAGTGGAGATAGTCCAGTTCCTGGGGATGAGACAAACATCAGCCCCCCCGGGGACAGAATGACAAGCAGATGTTCTGGAAAGGCTTTGCTGCTTGCAATTCTTGCAGCAATGTGGAATGTACTTCACACTGAGCAAGTTTCAGCTGGCTCAGAGTCTCCAATGTTCATTGCTGTGTTTGCCGCCAGCTCAGAGAGAGAACAATAGGCAGGACGTAGGAGTGAATAACGATCCGCGTGAGAATGCGAATAACTGTTAATGGAGACTGTTAGTGGCTAACAATACGTCGTGTGTCATAGCAGACGAGGTGATAAACAGGAGTCTTTTGTGTGGTAGGGGTCAAGGACATGGGGGAGTTCAGGCCCTATAGTTATAGAACTCGATATTGAAGACCGGAGGGCTGTAAGGTCTCCAAGTGGAAAATGAGATGTTGTTCTTTCATCTGGAGCTCGAACACTGCTGCAAGCCTGAGACAGGGATGTCGGCCAGGGAACAGGGTGATGTGTTAAAGTGGCAGGCAACCGCAAGGTCAGGGCCTTGAGTTTCTGCGGGCAGAAGCGGGATGTTCTGCGAAGCAGTCACCCAGTTTATGCTTCATGCTACGTTGGGCAAACGACACTGTGAGCAGCGAATGCGGTGGAATGAAATAGCAGCAGGGAGACTGGATGAGAAGCAACTGTTCGGGAAAGTCTTTGCCGCTTGCAATTCTGAGAGCAATCTCAAATGTACTTCATACTGAGCATGTCTCAGGTCGCTCAAGAGGTCTGGGGCATTACTTACGCGCGTGCTTTCTGGCTCGTTGGTCTAGGCGTATGATTCTCGCTTAGGGTCTGTTCCTGCGCTGATTTGCGAGAGGTCCCGGGTTCAAATCCCGGACGAGCCCGTGTTTTTTTTTTTAACTTGACTTGTGCAAAACTGCCTGATTAACTTTCTCAAAAAGCACCTTCGTGAAACCAGCGTGGGCTGCCTGGAGTACGAATGAGGCAGAAAACAGAGAAATGAAATGGTTGGAGATCGTGTTCAACAAGCTACTTGGATGCTGCCTGAACTGCTGTGCTCTTCCAGCACCACTAATCCAGAATCTGGTTTCCAGCATCTGCAGTCATTGTTTTTACCATAGTGCTCAACAGGTTGACGTGAGTGGTGCGGTGTTTGAGGAATGTCAGCAATCAAGGTAGATTGGAAAATTGGGACAGCTCTCCTCGGAGAACCGAACTTTTCCAAGTCATGAGGGACCTAGAAACAGGAAATAATGTTGTGAAAATGCTCCCACGCCTGAAAGGATCCATAACGATTCGGCAGAATTTTAAGTCACGAGGAAAAGAAGTAAAAGTGACATTAGGAAGAACGTTTTCGTACAGGGAGTGGTGAGGGTCAGTAAGTCCCTGTCTGACATTGACAAAGAGGAAGATTCAATGGACCCAAAAGGGAATTCGGTGGTCACGTTCAGATGTGCAGATTTCCGCTGAGAAGGCGAGAGAATGAAACGACTAGAGTCACACGTTTACTTAAGTGTAGAACCAGCAGAGCGAAGGTGGGCCGCAGAGCCTCCGTCTGCGCTGTGACACATGTTGTGATTCAGTGTGAAATCACAGTTCGACCGACAGAATGTGGGAATTTAGAAAAAAGTTTATATTTACACAGCCTCCATACGTCTGCGAAACAGCATATCACACGACAGCAGTGGAGGTCTTTGACACCAGGCTCGAAGGTGCCTTCAGCGTGCCAGACAAAAGCCTGAAGTGTTCTGTGCAACCAGCTCCCCAAGCGGCAGCAGAGTGGCGCAGCGGGAGCGTGCTGGGCCCATAACCCAGAGGTCGATGGATCGAAACCATCCTCTGCTATCGTTCACTGTCACCTTGATCTGCTTTCTTCAGCAAGCTGCCTTTGCATCTACTTGCCGATATGTTCATATCGATCCACTCCATTCAAACGGCATGGGTTTTAGAGGTCTCAGTGGTATTCTGTTCTTGGTCGGTTTCCTCTGAACTGAATCGCAAAACCGGTTCTCTACGATGCTAATGAGCTGTTAAAGTTGAAACTCAGACATCGTCCCCCACTTTTTGGACGGATACCACCGATTGTGAATAACCTCAGAGAGAGAGAGAGAGAGACAAGTGACAGACAGTCGCCGTGGAATCCAGGGGCTGAATGGCTTCTGTCTGCGCGAGAATGATGCTACGTGTTGCTGAGGGAGCAAAAATGGTTCATTTTTAACCGTCCCTTCCGTGTTGGACTGCCTGCAGTCCCTCAGCTCAGGGCGGTGGGGATGACTCTCAGTGAGTGAAGGTTTCACTCGGATTCTCTTCATCTGGGACACTTGGGGCTCAGATGTTAACTGCTGCGCGGTCGCAGCAAAGAAAGCGATGCCCGCTTTGCAATAGACTTTCTGTAAGATTGCTGCGTGAAGACGATTTCTGAACACCAAGCAGGCTGCACAACAATGTGAATTTACCTGGGCGAAGAGTCCTCGGTGTTCATTTCTCTCTGTCCTGCCAGCACAGCATCTTTCTGTCTCTCCGATAACAGACCTTTGGAGAAAGTTCACAATCAAAGTTGTTCATGTTCCCCGCATTAATGTAACTGACACCTCTCACCCCAAGAGTTTCAGAGAGAGAGAGAGAGAGAAAGAGGGAGAGAAAGCAGAAGAGCGAATGGACTCTTACCCTCCCCCAACCCTACATTCCCCCACCCCCCTCCCCCCAGAACAACGTGCAAGTAGAAATCAAATGGTTTAATTATCCGCCAGTGGAGATAGTCCAGTTCCTGGGGATGAGACAAACATCAGCCCCCCCGGGGACAGAATGACAAGCAGATGTTCTGGAAAGGCTTTGCTGCTTGCAATTCTTGCAGCAATGTGGAATGTACTTCACACTGAGCAAGTTTCAGCTGGCTCAGAGTCTCCAATGTTCATTGCTGTGTTTGCCGCCAGCTCAGAGAGAGAACAATAGGCAGGACGTAGGAGTGAATAACGATCCGCGTGAGAATGCGAATAACTGTTAATGGAGACTGTTAGTGGCTAACAATACGTCGTGTGTCATAGCAGACGAGGTGATAAACAGGAGTCTTTTGTGTGGTAGGGGTCAAGGACATGGGGGAGTTCAGGCCCTATAGTTATAGAACTCGATATTGAAGACCGGAGGGCTGTCAGGTCTCCAAGTGGAAAATGAGATGTTATTCTTTCATCTGGAGCTCGAACACTGCTGCAAGCCTGAGACAGGGATGTTGGCCAGGGAACAGGGTGATGTGTTAAAGTGGCAGGCAACCGCAAGGTCAGGGCCTTGAGTTTCTGCGGGCAGAAGCGGGATGTTCTGCGAAGCAGTCACCCAGTTTATGCTTCATGCTACGTTGGGCAAACGACACTGTGAGCAGCGAATGCGGTGGAATGAAATAGCAGCAGGGAGACTGGATGAGAAGCAACTGTTCGGGAAAGTCTTTGCCGCTTGCAATTCTGAGAGCAATCTCAAATGTACTTCATACTGAGCATGTCTCAGGTCGCTCAAGATGTCTGGGGCATTACTTACGCGCGTGCTTTCTGGCTCGTTGGTCTAGGCGTATGATTCTCGCTTAGGGTCTGTTCCTGCGCTGATTTGCGAGAGGTCCCGGGTTCAAATCCCGGACGAGCCCGTGTTTTTTTTTAAACTTGACTTGTGCAAAACTGCCTGATTAACTTTCTCAAAAAGCACCTTCGTGAAACCAGCGTGGGCTGCCTGGAGTACGAATGAGGCAGAAAACAGAGAAATAAAATGGTTGGAGATCGTGTTCAACAAGCTACTTGGATGCTGCCTGAACTGCTGTGCTCTTCCAGCACCACTAATACAGAATCTGGTTTCCAGCATCTGCAGTCATTGTTTTTACCATAGTGCTCAACAGGTTGACGTGAGTGGTGCGGTGTTTGAGGAATGTCAGCAATCAAGGTAGATTGGAAAATTGGGACAGCTCTCCTCGGAGAACCGAACTTTTCCAAGTCATGAGGGACCTAGAAACAGGAAATAATGTTGTGAAAATGCTCCCACGCCTGAAAGGATCCATAACGATTCGGCAGAATTTTAAGTCACGAGGAAAAGAAGTAAAAGTGACATTAGGAAGAACGTTTTCGTACAGGGAGTGGTGAGGGTCAGTAAGTCCCTGTCTGACATTGACAAAGAGGAAGATTCAATGGACCCAAAAGGGAATTCGGTGGTCACGTTCAGATGTGCAGATTTCCGCTGAGAAGGCGAGAGAATGAAACGACTAGAGTCACACGTTTACTTAAGTGTAGAACCAGCAGAGCGAAGGTGGGCCGCAGAGCCTCCGTCTGCGCTGTGACACATGTTGTGATTCAGTGTGAAATCACAGTTCGACCGACAGAATGTGGGAATTTAGAAAAAAGTTTATATTTACACAGCCTCCATACGTCTGCGAAACAGCATATCACACGACAGCAGTGGAGGTCTTTGACATCAGGCTCGAAGGTGCCTGCAGCGTGCCAGACAAAAGCCTGAAGTGTTCTGTGCAACCAGCTTACCAAGCGGCAGCAGAGTGGCGCAGCGGGAGCGTGCTGGGCCCATAACCCAGAGGTCGATGGATCGAAACCATCCTCTGCTATCGTTCACTATCACCTTGATCTGCTTTCTTCAGCAAGCTGCCTTTGCATCTACTTGCCGATATGTTCATATCGATCCACTCCATTCAAACGGCATGGGTTTTAGAGGTCTCAGTGGTATTCTGTTCTTGGTCGGTTTCCTCTGAACTGAATCGCAAAACCGGTTCTCTACGATGCTAATGAGCTGTTAAAGTTGAAACTCAGACATCGTCCCCCACTTTTTGGACGGATACCACCGATTGTGAATAACCTCAGAGAGAGAGAGAGAGAGACAAGTGACAGACAGTCGCCGTGGAATCCAGGGGCTGAATGGCTTCTGTCTGCGCGAGAATGATGCTACGTGTTGCTGAGGGAGCAAAAATGGTTCATTTTTAACCGTCCCTTCCGTGTTGGACTGCCTGCAGTCCCTCAGCTCAGGGCGGTGGGGATGACTCTCAGTGAGTGAAGGTTTCACTCGGATTCTCTTCATCTGGGACACTTGGGGCTCAGATGTTAACTGCTGCGCGGTCGCAGCAAAGAAAGCGATGCCCGCTTTGCAATAGACTTTCTGTAAGATTGCTGCGTGAAGACGATTTCTGAACACCAAGCAGGCTGCACAACAATGTGAATTTACCTGGGCGAAGAGTCCTCGGTGTTCATTTCTCTCTGTCCTGCCAGCACAGCATCTTTCTGTCTCTCCGATAACAGACCTTTGGAGAAAGTTCACAATCAAAGTTGTTCATGTTCCCCGCATTAATGTAACTGACACCTCTCACCCCAAGAGTTTCAGAGAGAGAGAGAGAGAGAAAGAGGGAGAGAAAGCAGAAGAGCGAATGGACTCTTACCCTCCCCCAACCCTACATTCCCCCACCCCCCTCCCCCCAGAACAACGTGCAAGTAGAAATCAAATGGTTTAATTATCCGCCAGTGGAGATAGTCCAGTTCCTGGGGATGAGACAAACATCAGCCCCCCCGGGGACAGAATGACAAGCAGATGTTCTGGAAAGGCTTTGCTGCTTGCAATTCTTGCAGCAATGTGGAATGTACTTCACACTGAGCAAGTTTCAGCTGGCTCAGAGTCTCCAATGTTCATTGCTGTGTTTGCCGCCAGCTCAGAGAGAGAACAATAGGCAGGACGTAGGAGTGAATAACGATCCGCGTGAGAATGCGAATAACTGTTAATGGAGACTGTTAGTGGCTAACAATACGTCGTGTGTCATAGCAGACGAGGTGATAAACAGGAGTCTTTTGTGTGGTAGGGGTCAAGGACATGGGGGAGTTCAGGCCCTATAGTTATAGAACTCGATATTGAAGACCGGAGGGCTGTAAGGTCTCCAAGTGGAAAATGAGATGTTGTTCTTTCATCTGGAGCTCGAACACTGCTGCAAGCCTGAGACAGGGATGTTGGCCAGGGAACAGGGTGATGTGTTAAAGTGGCAGGCAACCGCAAGGTCAGGGCCTTGAGTTTCTGCGGGCAGAAGCGGGATGTTCTGCGAAGCAGTCACCCAGTTTATGCTTCATGCTACGTTGGGCAAACGACACTGTGAGCAGCGAATGCGGTGGAATGAAATAGCAGCAGGGAGACTGGATGAGAAGCAGCTGTTCGGGAAAGTCTTTGCCGCTTGCAATTCTGAGAGCAATCTCAAATGTATTTCATACTGAGCATGTCTCAGGTCGCTCAAGAGGTCTGGGGCATTTCCTGCGCGCGTGCTTTCTGGCTCGTTGGTCTAGGCGTATGATTCTCGCTTAGGGTCTGTTACTGCGCTGATTTGCGAGAGGTCCCTGGTTCAAATCCCGGACGAGCCCGTGTTTTTTTTTTTAACTTGACTTGTGCAAAACTGCCTGATTAACTTTCTCAAAAAGCACCTTCGTGAAACCAGCGTGGGCTGCCTGGAGTACGAATGAGGCAGAAAACAGAGAAATGAAATGGTTGGAGATCGTGTTCAACAAGCTACTTGGATGCTGCCTGAACTGCTGTGCTCTTCCAGCACCACTAATCCAGAATCTGGTTTCCAGCATCTGCAGTCATTGTTTTTACCATAGTGCTCAACCGGTTGACGTGAGTGGTGCGGTGTTTGAGGAATGTCAGCAATCAAGGTAGATTGGAAAATTGGGACAGCTCTCCTCGGAGAACCGAACTTTTCCAAGTCATGAGGGACCTAGAAACAGGAAATAATGTTGTGAAAATGCTCCCACGCCTGAAAGGATCCATAACGATTCGGCAGAATTTTAAGTCACGAGGAAAAGAAGTAAAAGTGACATTAGGAAGAACGTTTTCGTACAGGGAGTGGTGAGGGTCAGTAAGTCCCTGTCTGACATTGACAAAGAGGAAGATTCAATGGACCCAAAAGGGAATTCGGTGGTCACGTTCAGATGTGCAGATTTCCGCTGAGAAGGCGAGAGAATGAAACGACTAGAGTCACACGTTTACTTAAGTGTAGAACCAGCAGAGCGAAGGTGGGCCGCAGAGCCTCCGTCTGCGCTGTGACACATGTTGTGATTCAGTGTGAAATCACAGTTCGACCGACAGAATGTGGGAATTTAGAAAAAAGTTTATATTTACACAGCCTCCATACGTCTGCGAAACAGCATATCACACGACAGCAGTGGAGGTCTTTGACACCAGGCTCGAAGGTGCCTTCAGCGTGCCAGACAAAAGCCTGAAGTGTTCTGTGCAACCAGCTCACCAAGCGGCAGCAGAGTGGCGCAGCGGGAGCGTGCTGGGCCCATAACCCAGAGGTCGATGGATCGAAACCATCCTCTGCTATCGTTCACTGTCACCTTGATCTGCTTTCTTCAGCAAGCTGCCTTTGCATCTACTTGCCGATATGTTCATATCGATCCACTCCATTCAAACGGCATGGGTTTTAGAGGTCTCAGTGGTATTCTGTTCTTGGTCGGTTTCCTCTGAACTGAATCGCAAAACCGGTTCTCTACGATGCTAATGAGCTGTTAAAGTTGAAACTCAGACATCGTCCCCCACTTTTTGGACGGATACCACCGATTGTAGGAGTGAATAACGATCCGCGTGAGAATGCGAATAACTGTTAATGGAGACTGTTAGTGGCTAACAATACGTCGTGTGTCATAGCAGACGAGGTGATAAACAGGAGTCTTTTGTGTGGTAGGGGTCAAGGACATGGGGGAGTTCAGGCCCTATAGTTATAGAACTCGATATTGAAGACCGGAGGGCTGTAAGGTCTCCAAGTGGAAAATGAGATGTTGTTCTTTCATCTGGAGCTCGAACACTGCTGCAAGCCTGAGACAGGGATGTTGGCCAGGGAACAGGGTGATGTGTTAAAGTGGCAGACAACCGCAAGGTCAGGGCCTTGAGTTTCTGCGGGCAGAAGCGGGATATTCTGCGAAGCAGTCACCCAGTTTATGCTTCATGCTACGTTGGGCAAACGACACTGTGAGCAGCGAATGCGGTGGAATGAAATAGCAGCAGGGAGACTGGATGAGAAGCAGCTGTTCGGGAAAGTCTTTGCCGCTTGCAATTCTGAGAGCAATCTCAAATGTATTTCATACTGAGCATGTCTCAGGTCGCTCAAGAGGTCTGGGGCATTTCCTGCGCGCGTGCTTTCTGGCTCGTTGGTCTAGGCGTATGATTCTCGCTTAGGGTCTGTTACTGCGCTGATTTGCGAGAGGTCCCTGGTTCAAATCCCGGACGAGCCCGTGTTTTTTTTTAACTTGACTTGTGCAAAACTGCCTGATTAACTTTCTCAAAAAGCACCTTCGTGAAACCAGCGTGGGCTGCCTGGAGTACGAATGAGGCAGAAAACAGAGAAATGAAATGGTTGGAGATCGTGTTCAACAAGCTACTTGGATGCTGCCTGAACTGCTGTGCTCTTCCAGCACCACTAATCCAGAATCTGGTTTCCAGCATCTGCAGTCATTGTTTTTACCATAGTGCTCAACCGGTTGACGTGAGTGGTGCGGTGTTTGAGGAATGTCAGCAATCAAGGTAGATTGGAAAATTGGGACAGCTCTCCTCGGAGAACCGAACTTTTCCAAGTCATGAGGGACCTAGAAACAGGAAATAATGTTGTGAAAATGCTCCCACGCCTGAAAGGATCCATAACGATTCGGCAGAATTTTAAGTCACGAGGAAAAGAAGTAAAAGTGACATTAGGAAGAACGTTTTCGTACAGGGAGTGGTGAGGGTCAGTAAGTCCCTGTCTGACATTGACAAAGAGGAAGATTCAATGGACCCAAAAGGGAATTCGGTGGTCACGTTCAGATGTGCAGATTTCCGCTGAGAAGGCGAGAGAATGAAACGACTAGAGTCACACGTTTACTTAAGTGTAGAACCAGCAGAGCGAAGGTGGGCCGCAGAGCCTCCGTCTGCGCTGTGACACATGTTGTGATTCAGTGTGAAATCACAGTTCGACCGACAGAATGTGGGAATTTAGAAAAAAGTTTATATTTACACAGCCTCCATACGTCTGCGAAACAGCATATCACACGACAGCAGTGGAGGTCTTTGACATCAGGCTCGAAGGTGCCTGCCGCGTGCCAGACAAAAGCCTGAAGTGTTCTGTGCAACCAGCTACCCAAGCGGCAGCAGAGTGGCGCAGCGGGAGCGTGCTGGGCCCATAACCCAGAAGTCGATGGATCGAAACCATCCTCTGCCATCGTTCACTATCACCTTGATCTGCTTTCTTCAGCAAGCTGCCTTTGCATCTACTTGCCGATATGTTCATATCGATCCACTCCATTCAAACGGCATGGGTTTTAGAGGTCTCAGTGGTATTCTGTTCTTGGTCGGTTTCCTCTGAACTGAATCGCAAAACCGGTTCTCTACGATGCTAATGAGCTGTTAAAGTTGAAACTCAGACATCGTCCCCCACTTTTTGGACGGATACCACCGATTGTGAATAACCTCAGAGAGAGAGAGAGAGAGACAAGTGACAGACAGTCGCCGTGGAATCCAGGGGCTGAATGGCTTCTGTCTGCGCGAGAATGATGCTACGTGTTGCTGAGGGAGCAAAAATGGTTCATTTTTAACCGTCCCTTCCGTGTTGGACTGCCTGCAGTCCCTCAGCTCAGGGCGGTGGGGATGACTCTCAGTGAGTGAAGGTTTCACTCGGATTCTCTTCATCTGGGACACTTGGGGCTCAGATGTTAACTGCTGCGCGGTCGCAGCAAAGAAAGCGATGCCCGCTTTGCAATAGACTTTCTGTAAGATTGCTGCGTGAAGACGATTTCTGAACACCAAGCAGGCTGCACAACAATGTGAATTTACCTGGGCGAAGAGTCCTCGGTGTTCATTTCTCTCTGTCCTGCCAGCACAGCATCTTTCTGTCTCTCCGATAACAGACCTTTGGAGAAAGTTCACAATCAAAGTTGTTCATGTTCCCCGCATTAATGTAACTGACACCTCTCACCCCAAGAGTTTCAGAGAGAGAGAGAGAGAGAAAGAGGGAGAGAAAGCAGAAGAGCGAATGGACTCTTACCCTCCCCCAACCCTACATTCCCCCACCCCCCTCCCCCCAGAACAACGTGCAAGTAGAAATCAAATGGTTTAATTATCCGCCAGTGGAGATAGTCCAGTTCCTGGGGATGAGACAAACATCAGCCCCCCCGGGGACAGAATGACAAGCAGATGTTCTGGAAAGGCTTTGCTGCTTGCAATTCTTGCAGCAATGTGGAATGTACTTCACACTGAGCAAGTTTCAGCTGGCTCAGAGTCTCCAATGTTCATTGCTGTGTTTGCCGCCAGCTCAGAGAGAGAACAATAGGCAGGACGTAGGAGTGAATAACGATCCGCGTGAGAATGCGAATAACTGTTAATGGAGACTGTTAGTGGCTAACAATACGTCGTGTGTCATAGCAGACGAGGTGATAAACAGGAGTCTTTTGTGTGGTAGGGGTCAAGGACATGGGGGAGTTCAGGCCCTATAGTTATAGAACTCGATATTGAAGACCGGAGGGCTGTAAGGTCTCCAAGTGGAAAATGAGATGTTGTTCTTTCATCTGGAGCTCGAACACTGCTGCAAGCCTGAGACAGGGATGTTGGCCAGGGAACAGGGTGATGTGTTAAAGTGGCAGGCAACCGCAAGGTCAGGGCCTTGAGTTTCTGCGGGCAGAAGCGGGATGTTCTGCGAAGCAGTCACCCAGTTTATGCTTCATGCTACGTTGGGCAAACGACACTGTGAGCAGCGAATGCGGTGGAATGAAATAGCAGCAGGGAGACTGGATGAGAAGCAGCTGTTCGGGAAAGTCTTTGCCGCTTGCAATTCTGAGAGCAATCTCAAATGTATTTCATACTGAGCATGTCTCAGGTCGCTCAAGAGGTCTGGGGCATTTCCTGCGCGCGTGCTTTCTGGCTCGTTGGTCTAGGCGTATGATTCTCGCTTAGGGTCTGTTACTGCGCTGATTTGCGAGAGGTCCCTGGTTCAAATCCCGGACGAGCCCGTGTTTTTTTTTTTAACTTGACTTGTGCAAAACTGCCTGATTAACTTTCTCAAAAAGCACCTTCGTGAAACCAGCGTGGGCTGCCTGGAGTACGAATGAGGCAGAAAACAGAGAAATGAAATGGTTGGAGATCGTGTTCAACAAGCTACTTGGATGCTGCCTGAACTGCTGTGCTCTTCCAGCACCACTAATCCAGAATCTGGTTTCCAGCATCTGCAGTCATTGTTTTTACCATAGTGCTCAACCGGTTGACGTGAGTGGTGCGGTGTTTGAGGAATGTCAGCAATCAAGGTAGATTGGAAAATTGGGACAGCTCTCCTCGGAGAACCGAACTTTTCCAAGTCATGAGGGACCTAGAAACAGGAAATAATGTTGTGAAAATGCTCCCACGCCTGAAAGGATCCATAACGATTCGGCAGAATTTTAAGTCACGAGGAAAAGAAGTAAAAGTGACATTAGGAAGAACGTTTTCGTACAGGGAGTGGTGAGGGTCAGTAAGTCCCTGTCTGACATTGACAAAGAGGAAGATTCAATGGACCCAAAAGGGAATTCGGTGGTCACGTTCAGATGTGCAGATTTCCGCTGAGAAGGCGAGAGAATGAAACGACTAGAGTCACACGTTTACTTAAGTGTAGAACCAGCAGAGCGAAGGTGGGCCGCAGAGCCTCCGTCTGCGCTGTGACACATGTTGTGATTCAGTGTGAAATCACAGTTCGACCGACAGAATGTGGGAATTTAGAAAAAAGTTTATATTTACACAGCCTCCATACGTCTGCGAAACAGCATATCACACGACAGCAGTGGAGGTCTTTGACATCAGGCTCGAAGGTGCCTGCAGCGTGCCAGACAAAAGCCTGAAGTGTTCTGTGCAACCAGCTTACCAAGCGGCAGCAGAGTGGCGCAGCGGGAGCGTGCTGGGCCCATAACCCAGAGGTCGATGGATCGAAACCATCCTCTGCTATCGTTCACTATCACCTTGATCTGCTTTCTTCAGCAAGCTGCCTTTGCATCTACTTGCCGATATGTTCATATCGATCCACTCCATTCAAACGGCATGGGTTTTAGAGGTCTCAGTGGTATTCTGTTCTTGGTCGGTTTCCTCTGAACTGAATCGCAAAACCGGTTCTCTACGATGCTAATGAGCTGTTAAAGTTGAAACTCAGACATCGTCCCCCACTTTTTGGACGGATACCACCGATTGTGAATAACCTCAGAGAGAGAGAGAGAGAGACAAGTGACAGACAGTCGCCGTGGAATCCAGGGGCTGAATGGCTTCTGTCTGCGCGAGAATGATGCTACGTGTTGCTGAGGGAGCAAAAATGGTTCATTTTTAACCGTCCCTTCCGTGTTGGACTGCCTGCAGTCCCTCAGCTCAGGGCGGTGGGGATGACTCTCAGTGAGTGAAGGTTTCACTCGGATTCTCTTCATCTGGGACACTTGGGGCTCAGATGTTAACTGCTGCGCGGTCGCAGCAAAGAAAGCGATGCCCGCTTTGCAATAGACTTTCTGTAAGATTGCTGCGTGAAGACGATTTCTGAACACCAAGCAGGCTGCACAACAATGTGAATTTACCTGGGCGAAGAGTCCTCGGTGTTCATTTCTCTCTGTCCTGCCAGCACAGCATCTTTCTGTCTCTCCGATAACAGACCTTTGGAGAAAGTTCACAATCAAAGTTGTTCATGTTCCCCGCATTAATGTAACTGACACCTCTCACCCCAAGAGTTTCAGAGAGAGAGAGAGAGAGAAAGAGGGAGAGAAAGCAGAAGAGCGAATGGACTCTTACCCTCCCCCAACCCTACATTCCCCCACCCCCCTCCCCCCAGAACAACGTGCAAGTAGAAATAAAATGGTTTAATTATCCGCCAGTGGAGATAGTCCAGTTCCTGGGGATGAGACAAACATCAGCCCCCCCGGGGACAGAATGACAAGCAGATGTTCTGGAAAGGCTTTGCTGCTTGCAATTCTTGCAGCAATGTGGAATGTACTTCACACTGAGCAAGTTTCAGCTGGCTCAGAGTCTCCAATGTTCATTGCTGTGTTTGCCGCCAGCTCAGAGAGAGAACAATAGGCAGGACGTAGGAGTGAATAACGATCCGCGTGAGAATGCGAATAACTGTTAATGGAGACTGTTAGTGGCTAACAATACGTCGTGTGTCATAGCAGACGAGGTGATAAACAGGAGTCTTTTGTGTGGTAGGGGTCAAGGACATGGGGGAGTTCAGGCCCTATAGTTATAGAACTCGATATTGAAGACCGGAGGGCTGTAAGGTCTCCAAGTGGAAAATGAGATGTTGTTCTTTCATCTGGAGCTCGAACACTGCTGCAAGCCTGAGACAGGGATGTTGGCCAGGGAACAGGGTGATGTGTTAAAGTGGCAGGCAACCGCAAGGTCAGGGCCTTGAGTTTCTGCGGGCAGAAGCGGGATGTTCTGCGAAGCAGTCACCCAGTTTATGCTTCATGCTACGTTGGGCAAACGACACTGTGAGCAGCGAATGCGGTGGAATGAAATAGCAGCAGGGAGACTGGATGAGAAGCAGCTGTTCGGGAAAGTCTTTGCCGCTTGCAATTCTGAGAGCAATCTCAAATGTACTTCATACTGAGCATGTCTCAGGTCGCTCAAGAGGTCTGGGGCATTTCCTGCGCGCGTGCTTTCTGGCTCGTTGGTCTAGGCGTATGATTCTCGCTTAGGGTCTGTTACTGCGCTGATTTGCGAGAGGTCCCTGGTTCAAATCCCGGACGAGCCCGTGTTTTTTTTTTTAACTTGACTTGTGCAAAACTGCCTGATTAACTTTCTCAAAAAGCACCTTCGTGAAACCAGCGTGGGCTGCCTGGAGTACGAATGAGGCAGAAAACAGAGAAATGAAATGGTTGGAGATCGTGTTCAACAAGCTACTTGGATGCTGCCTGAACTGCTGTGCTCTTCCAGCACCACTAATCCAGAATCTGGTTTCCAGCATCTGCAGTCATTGTTTTTACCATAGTGCTCAACCGGTTGACGTGAGTGGTGCGGTGTTTGAGGAATGTCAGCAATCAAGGTAGATTGGAAAATTGGGACAGCTCTCCTCGGAGAACCGAACTTTTCCAAGTCATGAGGGACCTAGAAACAGGAAATAATGTTGTGAAAATGCTCCCACGCCTGAAAGGATCCATAACGATTCGGCAGAAATTTAAGTCACGAGGAAAAGAAGTAAAAGTGACATTAGGAAGAACATTTTCGTACAGGGAGTGGTGAGGGTCAGTAAGTCCCTGTCTGACATTGACAAAGAGGAAGATTCAATGGACCCAAAAGGGAATTCGGTGGTCACGTTCAGATGTGCAGATTTCCGCTGAGAAGGCGAGAGAATGAAACGACTAGAGTCACACGTTTACTTAAGTGTAGAACCAGCAGAGCGAAGGTGGGCCGCAGAGCCTCCGTCTGCGCTGTGACACATGTTGTGATTCAGTGTGAAATCACAGTTCGACCGACAGAATGTGGGAATTTAGAAAAAAGTTTATATTTACACAGCCTCCATACGTCTGCGAAACAGCATATCACACGACAGCAGTGGAGGTCTTTGACACCAGGCTCGAAGGTGCCTTCAGCGTGCCAGACAAAAGCCTGAAGTGTTCTGTGCAACCAGCTCACCAAGCGGCAGCAGAGTGGCGCAGCGGGAGCGTGCTGGGCCCATAACCCAGAGGTCGATGGATCGAAACCATCCTCTGCTATCGTTCACTGTCACCTTGATCTGCTTTCTTCAGCAAGCTGCCTTTGCATCTACTTGCCGATATGTTCATATCGATCCACTCCATTCAAACGGCATGGGTTTTAGAGGTCTCAGTGGTATTCTGTTCTTGGTCGGTTTCCTCTGAACTGAATCGCAAAACCGGTTCTCTACGATGCTAATGAGCTGTTAAAGTTGAAACTCAGACATCGTCCCCCACTTTTTGGACGGATACCACCGATTGTAGGAGTGAATAACGATCCGCGTGAGAATGCGAATAACTGTTAATGGAGACTGTTAGTGGCTAACAATACGTCGTGTGTCATAGCAGACGAGGTGATAAACAGGAGTCTTTTGTGTGGTAGGGGTCAAGGACATGGGGGAGTTCAGGCCCTATAGTTATAGAACTCGATATTGAAGACCGGAGGGCTGTAAGGTCTCCAAGTGGAAAATGAGATGTTGTTCTTTCATCTGGAGCTCGAACACTGCTGCAAGCCTGAGACAGGGATGTTGGCCAGGGAACAGGGTGATGTGTTAAAGTGGCAGGCAACCGCAAGGTCAGGGCCTTGAGTTTCTGCGGGCAGAAGCGGGATGTTCTGCGAAGCAGTCACCCAGTTTATGCTTCATGCTACGTTGGGCAAACGACACTGTGAGCAGCGAATGCGGTGGAATGAAATAGCAGCAGGGAGACTGGATGAGAAGCAGCTGTTCGGGAAAGTCTTTGCCGCTTGCAATTCTGAGAGCAATCTCAAATGTATTTCATACTGAGCATGTCTCAGGTCGCTCAAGAGGTCTGGGGCATTTCCTGCGCGCGTGCTTTCTGGCTCGTTGGTCTAGGCGTATGATTCTCGCTTAGGGTCTGTTACTGCGCTGATTTGCGAGAGGTCCCTGGTTCAAATCCCGGACGAGCCCGTGTTTTTTTTTTTAACTTGACTTGTGCAAAACTGCCTGATTAACTTTCTCAAAAAGCACCTTCGTGAAACCAGCGTGGGCTGCCTGGAGTACGAATGAGGCAGAAAACAGAGAAATGAAATGGTTGGAGATCGTGTTCAACAAGCTACTTGGATGCTGCCTGAACTGCTGTGCTCTTCCAGCACCACTAATCCAGAATCTGGTTTCCAGCATCTGCAGTCATTGTTTTTACCATAGTGCTCAACCGGTTGACGTGAGTGGTGCGGTGTTTGAGGAATGTCAGCAATCAAGGTAGATTGGAAAATTGGGACAGCTCTCCTCGGAGAACCGAACTTTTCCAAGTCATGAGGGACCTAGAAACAGGAAATAATGTTGTGAAAATGCTCCCACGCCTGAAAGGATCCATAACGATTCGGCAGAATTTTAAGTCACGAGGAAAAGAAGTAAAAGTGACATTAGGAAGAACATTTTCGTACAGGGAGTGGTGAGGGTCAGTAAGTCCCTGTCTGACATTGACAAAGAGGAAGATTCAATGGACCCAAAAGGGAATTCGGTGGTCACGTTCAGATGTGCAGATTTCCGCTGAGAAGGCGAGAGAATGAAACGACTAGAGTCACACGTTTACTTAAGTGTAGAACCAGCAGAGCGAAGGTGGGCCGCAGAGCCTCCGTCTGCGCTGTGACACATGTTGTGATTCAGTGTGAAATCACAGTTCGACCGACAGAATGTGGGAATTTAGAAAAAAGTTTATATTTACACAGCCTCCATACGTCTGCGAAACAGCATATCACACGACAGCAGTGGAGGTTTTGACACCAGGCTCGAAGGTGCCTTCAGCGTGCCAGACAAAAGCCTGAAGTGTTCTGTGCAACCAGCTCACCAAGCGGCAGCAGAGTGGCGCAGCGGGAGCGTGCTGGGCCCATAACCCAGAAGTCGATGGATCGAAACCATCCTCTGCTATCGTTCACTGTCACCTTGATCTGCTTTCTTCAGCAAGCTGCCTTTGCATCTACTTGCCGATATGTTCATATCGATCCACTCCATTCAAACGGCATGGGTTTTAGAGGTCTCAGTGGTATTCTGTTCTTGGTCGGTTTCCTCTGAACTGAATCGCAAAACCGGTTCTCTACGATGCTAATGAGCTGTTAAAGTTGAAACTCAGACATCGTCCCCCACTTTTTGGACGGATACCACCGATTGTAGGAGTGAATAACGATCCGCGTGAGAATGCGAATAACTGTTAATGGAGACTGTTAGTGGCTAACAATACGTCGTGTGTCATAGCAGACGAGGTGATAAACAGGAGTCTTTTGTGTGGTAGGGGTCAAGGACATGGGGGAGTTCAGGCCCTATAGTTATAGAACTCGATATTGAAGACCGGAGGGCTGTAAGGTCTCCAAGTGGAAAATGAGATGTTGTTCTTTCATCTGGAGCTCGAACACTGCTGCAAGCCTGAGACAGGGATGTTGGCCAGGGAACAGGGTGATGTGTTAAAGTGGCAGGCAACCGCAAGGTCAGGGCCTTGAGTTTCTGCGGGCAGAAGCGGGATGTTCTGCGAAGCAGTCACCCAGTTTATGCTTCATGCTACGTTGGGCAAACGACACTGTGAGCAGCGAATGCGGTGGAATGAAATAGCAGCAGGGAGACTGGATGAGAAGCAACTGTTCGGGAAAGTCTTTGCCGCTTGCAATTCTGAGAGCAATCTCAAATGTACTTCATACTGAGCATGTCTCAGGTCGCTCAAGAGGTCTGGGGCATTACCTGCGCGCGTGCTTTCTGGCTCGTTGGTCTAGGCGTATGATTCTCGCTTAGGGTCTGTTCCTGCGCTGATTTGCGAGAGGTCCCTGGTTCAAATCCCGGACGAGCCCGTGTTTTTTTTTTTAACTTGACTTGTGCAAAACTGCCTGATTAACTTTCTCAAAAAGCACCTTCGTGAAACCAGCGTGGGCTGCCTGGAGTACGAATGAGGCAGAAAACAGAGAAATGAAATGGTTGGAGATCGTGTTCAACAAGCTACTTGGATGCTGCCTGAACTGCTGTGCTCTTCCAGCACCACTAATCCAGAATCTGGTTTCCAGCATCTGCAGTCATTGTTTTTACCATAGTGCTCAACCGGTTGACGTGAGTGGTGCGGTGTTTGAGGAATGTCAGCAATCAAGGTAGATTGGAAAATTGGGACAGCTCTCCTCGGAGAACCGAACTTTTCCAAGTCATGAGGGACCTAGAAACAGGAAATAATGTTGTGAAAATGCTCCCACGCCTGAAAGGATCCATAACGATTCGGCAGAATTTTAAGTCACGAGGAAAAGAAGTAAAAGTGACATTAGGAAGAACGTTTTCGTACAGGGAGTGGTGAGGGTCAGTAAGTCCCTGTCTGACATTGACAAAGAGGAAGATTCAATGGACCCAAAAGGGAATTCGGTGGTCACGTTCAGATGTGCAGATTTCCGCTGAGAAGGCGAGAGAATGAAACGACTAGAGTCACACGTTTACTTAAGTGTAGAACCAGCAGAGCGAAGGTGGGCCGCAGAGCCTCCGTCTGCGCTGTGACACATGTTGTGATTCAGTGTGAAATCACAGTTCGACCGACAGAATGTGGGAATTTAGAAAAAAGTTTATATTTACACAGCCTCCATACGTCTGCGAAACAGCATATCACACGACAGCAGTGGAGGTCTTTGACATCAGGCTCGAAGGTGCCTGCAGCGTGCCAGACAAAAGCCTGAAGTGTTCTGTGCAACCAGCTTACCAAGCGGCAGCAGAGTGGCGCAGCGGGAGCGTGCTGGGCCCATAACCCAGAGGTCGATGGATCGAAACCATCCTCTGCTATCGTTCACTATCACCTTGATCTGCTTTCTTCAGCAAGCTGCCTTTGCATCTACTTGCCGATATGTTCATATCGATCCACTCCATTCAAACGGCATGGGTTTTAGAGGTCTCAGTGGTATTCTGTTCTTGGTCGGTTTCCTCTGAACTGAATCGCAAAACCGGTTCTCTACGATGCTAATGAGCTGTTAAAGTTGAAACTCAGACATCGTCCCCCACTTTTTGGACGGATACCACCGATTGTGAATAACCTCAGAGAGAGAGAGAGAGAGACAAGTGACAGACAGTCGCCGTGGAATCCAGGGGCTGAATGGCTTCTGTCTGCGCGAGAATGATGCTACGTGTTGCTGAGGGAGCAAAAATGGTTCATTTTTAACCGTCCCTTCCGTGTTGGACTGCCTGCAGTCCCTCAGCTCAGGGCGGTGGGGATGACTCTCAGTGAGTGAAGGTTTCACTCGGATTCTCTTCATCTGGGACACTTGGGGCTCAGATGTTAACTGCTGCGCGGTCGCAGCAAAGAAAGCGATGCCCGCTTTGCAATAGACTTTCTGTAAGATTGCTGCGTGAAGACGATTTCTGAACACCAAGCAGGCTGCACAACAATGTGAATTTACCTGGGCGAAGAGTCCTCGGTGTTCATTTCTCTCTGTCCTGCCAGCACAGCATCTTTCTGTCTCTCCGATAACAGACCTTTGGAGAAAGTTCACAATCAAAGTTGTTCATGTTCCCCGCATTAATGTAACTGACACCTCTCACCCCAAGAGTTTCAGAGAGAGAGAGAGAGAGAAAGAGGGAGAGAAAGCAGAAGAGCGAATGGACTCTTACCCTCCCCCAACCCTACATTCCCCCACCCCCCTCCCCCCAGAACAACGTGCAAGTAGAAATCAAATGGTTTAATTATCCGCCAGTGGAGATAGTCCAGTTCCTGGGGATGAGACAAACATCAGCCCCCCCGGGGACAGAATGACAAGCAGATGTTCTGGAAAGGCTTTGCTGCTTGCAATTCTTGCAGCAATGTGGAATGTACTTCACACTGAGCAAGTTTCAGCTGGCTCAGAGTCTCCAATGTTCATTGCTGTGTTTGCCGCCAGCTCAGAGAGAGAACAATAGGCAGGACGTAGGAGTGAATAACGATCCGCGTGAGAATGCGAATAACTGTTAATGGAGACTGTTAGTGGCTAACAATACGTCGTGTGTCATAGCAGACGAGGTGATAAACAGGAGTCTTTTGTGTGGTAGGGGTCAAGGACATGGGGGAGTTCAGGCCCTATAGTTATAGAACTCGATATTGAAGACCGGAGGGCTGTCAGGTCTCCAAGTGGAAAATGAGATGTTGTTCTTTCATCTGGAGCTCGAACACTGCTGCAAGCCTGAGACAGGGATGTTGGCCAGGGAACAGGGTGATGTGTTAAAGTGGCAGGCAACCGCAAGGTCAGGGCCTTGAGTTTCTGCGGGCAGAAGCGGGATGTTCTGCGAAGCAGTCACCCAGTTTATGCTTCATGCTACGTTGGGCAAACGACACTGTGAGCAGCGAATGCGGTGGAATGAAATAGCAGCAGGGAGACTGGATGAGAAGCAACTGTTCGGGAAAGTCTTTGCCGCTTGCAATTCTGAGAGCAATCTCAAATGTACTTCATACTGAGCATGTCTCAGGTCGCTCAAGAGGTCTGGGGCATTACTTACGCGCGTGCTTTCTGGCTCGTTGGTCTAGGCGTATGATTCTCGCTTAGGGTCTGTTCCTGCGCTGATTTGCGAGAGGTCCCGGGTTCAAATCCCGGACGAGCCCGTGTTTTTTTTTTTAAACTTGACTTGTGCAAAACTGCCTGATTAACTTTCTCAAAAAGCACCTTCGTGAAACCAGCGTGGGCTGCCTGGAGTACGAATGAGGCAGAAAACAGAGAAATGAAATGGTTGGAGATCGTGTTCAACAAGCTACTTGGATGCTGCCTGAACTGCTGTGCTCTTCCAGCACCACTAATACAGAATCTGGTTTCCAGCATCTGCAGTCATTGTTTTTACCATAGTGCTCAACAGGTTGACGTGAGTGGTGCGGTGTTTGAGGAATGTCAGCAATCAAGGTAGATTGGAAAATTGGGACAGCTCTCCTCGGAGAACCGAACTTTTCCAAGTCATGAGGGACCTAGAAACAGGAAATAATGTTGTGAAAATGCTCCCACGCCTGAAAGGATCCATAACGATTCGGCAGAATTTTAAGTCACGAGGAAAAGAAGTAAAAGTGACATTAGGAAGAACGTTTTCGTACAGGGAGTGGTGAGGGTCAGTAAGTCCCTGTCTGACATTGACAAAGAGGAAGATTCAATGGACCCAAAAGGGAATTCGGTGGTCACGTTCAGATGTGCAGATTTCCGCTGAGAAGGCGAGAGAATGAAACGACTAGAGTCACACGTTTACTTAAGTGTAGAACCAGCAGAGCGAAGGTGGGCCGCAGAGCCTCCGTCTGCGCTGTGACACATGTTGTGATTCAGTGTGAAATCACAGTTCGACCGACAGAATGTGGGAATTTAGAAAAAAGTTTATATTTACACAGCCTCCATACGTCTGCGAAACAGCATATCACACGACAGCAGTGGAGGTCTTTGACACCAGGCTCGAAGGTGCCTGCAGCGTGCCAGACAAAAGCCTGAAGTGTTCTGTGCAACCAACTCACCACGCGGCAGCAGAGTGGCGCAGCGGGAGCGTGCTGGGCCCATAACCCAGCGGTCGATGGATCGAAGCCATCCTCTGCTATCGTTCACTGTCACCTTGATCTGCTTTCTTCAGCAAGCTGCCTTTGCATCTACTTGCCGATATGTTCATATCGATCCACTCCATTCAAACGGCATGGGTTTTAGAGGTCTCAGTGGTATTCTGTTCTTGGTCGGTTTCCTCTGAACTGAATCGCAAAACCGGTTCTCTACGATGCTAATGAGCTGTTAAAGTTGAAACTCAGACATCGTCCCCCACTTTTTGGACGGATACCACCGATTGTGAATAACCTCAGAGAGAGAGAGAGAGACAAGTGACAGACAGTCGCCGTGGAATCCAGGGGCTGAATGGCTTCTGTCTGCGCGAGAATGATGCTACGTGTTGCTGAGGGAGCAAAAATGGTTCATTTTTAACCGTCCCTTCCGTGTTGGACTGCCTGCAGTCCCTCAGCTCAGGGCGGTGGGGATGACTCTCAGTGAGTGAAGGTTTCACTCGGATTCTCTTCATCTGGGACACTTGGGGCTCAGATGTTAACTGCTGCGCGGTCGCAGCAAAGAAAGCGATGCCCGCTTTGCAATAGACTTTCTGTAAGATTGCTGCGTGAAGACGATTTCTGAACACCAAGCAGGCTGCACAACAATGTGAATTTACCTGGGCGAAGAGTCCTCGGTGTTCATTTCTCTCTGTCCTGCCAGCACAGCATCTTTCTGTCTCTCCGATAACAGACCTTTGGAGAAAGTTCACAATCAAAGTTGTTCATGTTCCCCGCATTAATGTAACTGACACCTCTCACCCCAAGAGTTTCAGAGAGAGAGAGAGAGAGAAAGAGGGAGAGAAAGCAGAAGAGCGAATGGACTCTTACCCTCCCCCAACCCTACATTCCCCCACCCCCCTCCCCCCAGAACAACGTGCAAGTAGAAATCAAATGGTTTAATTATCCGCCAGTGGAGATAGTCCAGTTCCTGGGGATGAGACAAACATCAGCCCCCCCGGGGACAGAATGACAAGCAGATGTTCTGGAAAGGCTTTGCTGCTTGCAATTCTTGCAGCAATGTGGAATGTACTTCACACTGAGCAAGTTTCAGCTGGCTCAGAGTCTCCAATGTTCATTGCTGTGTTTGCCGCCAGCTCAGAGAGAGAACAATAGGCAGGACGTAGGAGTGAATAACGATCCGCGTGAGAATGCGAATAACTGTTAATGGAGACTGTTAGTGGCTAACAATACGTCGTGTGTCATAGCAGACGAGGTGATAAACAGGAGTCTTTTGTGTGGTAGGGGTCAAGGACATGGGGGAGTTCAGGCCCTATAGTTATAGAACTCGATATTGAAGACCGGAGGGCTGTCAGGTCTCCAAGTGGAAAATGAGATGTTGTTCTTTCATCTGGAGCTCGAACACTGCTGCAAGCCTGAGACAGGGATGTTGGCCAGGGAACAGGGTGATGTGTTAAAGTGGCAGGCAACCGCAAGGTCAGGGCCTTGAGTTTCTGCGGGCAGAAGCGGGATGTTCTGCGAAGCAGTCACCCAGTTTATGCTTCATGCTACGTTGGGCAAACGACACTGTGAGCAGCGAATGCGGTGGAATGAAATAGCAGCAGGGAGACTGGATGAGAAGCAACTGTTCGGGAAAGTCTTTGCCGCTTGCAATTCTGAGAGCAATCTCAAATGTACTTCATACTGAGCATGTCTCAGGTCGCTCAAGAGGTCTGGGGCATTACTTACGCGCGTGCTTTCTGGCTCGTTGGTCTAGGCGTATGATTCTCGCTTAGGGTCTGTTCCTGCGCTGATTTGCGAGAGGTCCCGGGTTCAAATCCCGGACGAGCCCGTGTTTTTTTTTTTAAACTTGACTTGTGCAAAACTGCCTGATTAACTTTCTCAAAAAGCACCTTCGTGAAACCAGCGTGGGCTGCCTGGAGTACGAATGAGGCAGAAAACAGAGAAATAAAATGGTTGGAGATCGTGTTCAACAAGCTACTTGGATGCTGCCTGAACTGCTGTGCTCTTCCAGCACCACTAATACAGAATCTGGTTTCCAGCATCTGCAGTCATTGTTTTTACCATAGTGCTCAACAGGTTGACGTGAGTGGTGCGGTGTTTGAGGAATGTCAGCAATCAAGGTAGATTGGAAAATTGGGACAGCTCTCCTCGGAGAACCGAACTTTTCCAAGTCATGAGGGACCTAGAAACAGGAAATAATGTTGTGAAAATGCTCCCACGCCTGAAAGGATCCATAACGATTCGGCAGAATTTTAAGTCACGAGGAAAAGAAGTAAAAGTGACATTAGGAAGAACGTTTTCGTACAGGGAGTGGTGAGGGTCAGTAAGTCCCTGTCTGACATTGACAAAGAGGAAGATTCAATGGACCCAAAAGGGAATTCGGTGGTCACGTTCAGATGTGCAGATTTCCGCTGAGAAGGCGAGAGAATGAAACGACTAGAGTCACACGTTTACTTAAGTGTAGAACCAGCAGAGCGAAGGTGGGCCGCAGAGCCTCCGTCTGCGCTGTGACACATGTTGTGATTCAGTGTGAAATCACAGTTCGACCGACAGAATGTGGGAATTTAGAAAAAAGTTTATATTTACACAGCCTCCATACGTCTGCGAAACAGCATATCACACGACAGCAGTGGAGGTCTTTGACATCAGGCTCGAAGGTGCCTGCAGCGTGCCAGACAAAAGCCTGAAGTGTTCTGTGCAACCAGCTCACCACGCGGCAGCAGAGTGGCGCAGCGGGAGCGTGCTGGGCCCATAACCCAGAGGTCGATGGATCGAAACCATCCTCTGCTATCGTTCACTGTCACCTTGATCTGCTTTCTTCAGCAAGCTGCCTTTGCATCTACTTGCCGATATGTTCATATCGATCCACTCCATTAAAACGGCATGGGTTTTAGAGGTCTCAGTGGTATTCTGTTCTTGGTCGGTTTCCTCTGAACTGAATCGCAAAACCGGTTCTCTACGATGCTAATGAGCTGTTAAAGTTGAAACTCAGACATCGTCCCCCACTTTTTGGACGGATACCACCGATTGTGAATAACCTCAGAGAGAGAGAGAGAGACAAGTGACAGACAGTCGCCGTGGAATCCAGGGGCTGAATGGCTTCTGTCTGCGCGAGAATGATGCTACGTGTTGCTGAGGGAGCAAAAATGGTTCATTTTTAACCGTCCCTTCCGTGTTGGACTGCCTGCAGTCCCTCAGCTCAGGGCGGTGGGGATGACTCTCAGTGAGTGAAGGTTTCACTCGGATTCTCTTCATCTGGGACACTTGGGGCTCAGATGTTAACTGCTGCGCGGTCGCAGCAAAGAAAGCGATGCCCGCTTTGCAATAGACTTTCTGTAAGATTGCTGCGTGAAGACGATTTCTGAACACCAAGCAGGCTGCACAACAATGTGAATTTACCTGGGCGAAGAGTCCTCGGTGTTCATTTCTCTCTGTCCTGCCAGCACAGCATCTTTCTGTCTCTCCGATAACAGACCTTTGGAGAAAGTTCACAATCAAAGTTGTTCATGTTCCCCGCATTAATGTAACTGACACCTCTCACCCCAAGAGTTTCAGAGAGAGAGAGAGAGAGAAAGAGGGAGAGAAAGCAGAAGAGCGAATGGACTCTTACCCTCCCCCAACCCTACATTCCCCCACCCCCCTCCCCCCAGAACAACGTGCAAGTAGAAATCAAATGGTTTAATTATCCGCCAGTGGAGATAGTCCAGTTCCTGGGGATGAGACAAACATCAGCCCCCCCGGGGACAGAATGACAAGCAGATGTTCTGGAAAGGCTTTGCTGCTTGCAATTCTTGCAGCAATGTGGAATGTACTTCACACTGAGCAAGTTTCAGCTGGCTCAGAGTCTCCAATGTTCATTGCTGTGTTTGCCGCCAGCTCAGAGAGAGAACAATAGGCAGGACGTAGGAGTGAATAACGATCCGCGTGAGAATGCGAATAACTGTTAATGGAGACTGTTAGTGGCTAACAATACGTCGTGTGTCATAGCAGACGAGGTGATAAACAGGAGTCTTTTGTGTGGTAGGGGTCAAGGACATGGGGGAGTTCAGGCCCTATAGTTATAGAACTCGATATTGAAGACCGGAGGGCTGTAAGGTCTCCAAGTGGAAAATGAGATGTTGTTCTTTCATCTGGAGCTCGAACACTGCTGCAAGCCTGAGACAGGGATGTTGGCCAGGGAACAGGGTGATGTGTTAAAGTGGCAGGCAACCGCAAGGTCAGGGCCTTGAGTTTCTGCGGGCAGAAGCGGGATGTTCTGCGAAGCAGTCACCCAGTTTATGCTTCATGCTACGTTGGGCAAACGACACTGTGAGCAGCGAATGCGGTGGAATGAAATAGCAGCAGGGAGACTGGATGAGAAGCAACTGTTCGGGAAAGTCTTTGCCGCTTGCAATTCTGAGAGCAATCTC
This sequence comes from Chiloscyllium punctatum, assembly GCF_047496795.1. Taxonomy (NCBI): domain Eukaryota; kingdom Metazoa; phylum Chordata; class Chondrichthyes; order Orectolobiformes; family Hemiscylliidae; genus Chiloscyllium; species Chiloscyllium punctatum. Next base: position 75,043,052 of record NC_092774.1, read on the forward strand.
AAATGTACTTCATACTGAGCATGTCTCAGGTCGCTCAAGAGGTCTGGGGCATTACCTGCGCGCGTGCTTTCTGGCTCGTTGGTCTAGGCGTATGATTCTCGCTTAGGGTCTGTTCCTGCGCTGATTTGCGAGAGGTCCCTGGTTCAAATCCCGGACGAGCCCGTGTTTTTTTTTAACTTGACTTGTGCAAAACTGCCTGATTAACTTTCTCAAAAAGCACCTTCGTGAAACCAGCGTGGGCTGCCTGGAGTACGAATGAGGCAGAAAACAGAGAAATGAAATGGTTGGAGATCGTGTTCAACAAGCTACTTGGATGCTGCCTGAACTGCTGTGCTCTTCCAGCACCACTAATCCAGAATCTGGTTTCCAGCATCTGCAGTCATTGTTTTTACCATAGTGCTCAACCGGTTGACGTGAGTGGTGCGGTGTTTGAGGAATGTCAGCAATCAAGGTAGATTGGAAAATTGGGACAGCTCTCCTCGGAGAACCGAACTTTTCCAAGTCATGAGGGACCTAGAAACAGGAAATAATGTTGTGAAAATGCTCCCACGCCTGAAAGGATCCATAACGATTCGGCAGAATTTTAAGTCACGAGGAAAAGAAGTAAAAGTGACATTAGGAAGAACGTTTTCGTACAGGGAGTGGTGAGGGTCAGTAAGTCCCTGTCTGACATTGACAAAGAGGAAGATTCAATGGACCCAAAAGGGAATTCGGTGGTCACGTTCAGATGTGCAGATTTCCGCTGAGAAGGCGAGAGAATGAAACGACTAGAGTCACACGTTTACTTAAGTGTAGAACCAGCAGAGCGAAGGTGGGCCGCAGAGCCTCCGTCTGCGCTGTGACACATGTTGTGATTCAGTGTGAAATCACAGTTCGACCGACAGAATGTGGGAATTTAGAAAAAATGTTTATATTTACACAGCCTCCATACGTCTGCGAAACAGCATATCACACGACAGCAGTGGAGGTCTTTGACATCAGGCTCGAAGGTGCCTGCAGCGTGCCAGACAAAAGCCTGAAGTGTTCTGTGCAACCAGCTTACCAAGCGGCAGCAGAGTGGCGCAGCGGGAGCGTGCTGGGCCCATAACCCAGAGGTCGATGGATCGAAACCATCCTCTGCTATCGTTCACTATCACCTTGATCTGCTTTCTTCAGCAAGCTGCCTTTGCATCTACTTGCCGATATGTTCATATCGATCCACTCCATTCAAACGGCATGGGTTTTAGAGGTCTCAGTGGTATTCTGTTCTTGGTCGGTTTCCTCTGAACTGAATCGCAAAACCGGTTCTCTACGATGCTAATGAGCTGTTAAAGTTGAAACTCAGACATCGTCCCCCACTTTTTGGACGGATACCACCGATTGTGAATAACCTCAGAGAGAGAGAGAGAGAGACAAGTGACAGACAGTCGCCGTGGAATCCAGGGGCTGAATGGCTTCTGTCTGCGCGAGAATGATGCTACGTGTTGCTGAGGGAGCAAAAATGGTTCATTTTTAACCGTCCCTTCCGTGTTGGACTGCCTGCAGTCCCTCAGCTCAGGGCGGTGGGGATGACTCTCAGTGAGTGAAGGTTTCACTCGGATTCTCTTCATCTGGGACACTTGGGGCTCAGATGTTAACTGCTGCGCGGTCGCAGCAAAGAAAGCGATGCCCGCTTTGCAATAGACTTTCTGTAAGATTGCTGCGTGAAGACGATTTCTGAACACCAAGCAGGCTGCACAACAATGTGAATTTACCTGGGCGAAGAGTCCTCGGTGTTCATTTCTCTCTGTCCTGCCAGCACAGCATCTTTCTGTCTCTCCGATAACAGACCTTTGGAGAAAGTTCACAATCAAAGTTGTTCATGTTCCCCGCATTAATGTAACTGACACCTCTCACCCCAAGAGTTTCAGAGAGAGAGAGAGAGAGAAAGAGGGAGAGAAAGCAGAAGAGCGAATGGACTCTTACCCTCCCCCAACCCTACATTCCCCCACCCCCCTCCCCCCAGAACAACGTGCAAGTAGAAATCAAATGGTTTAATTATCCGCCAGTGGAGATAGTCCAGTTCCTGGGGATGAGACAAACATCAGCCCCCCCGGGGACAGAATGACAAGCAGATGTTCTGGAAAGGCTTTGCTGCTTGCAATTCTTGCAGCAATGTGGAATGTACTTCACACTGAGCAAGTTTCAGCTGGCTCAGAGTCTCCAATGTTCATTGCTGTGTTTGCCGCCAGCTCAGAGAGAGAACAATAGGCAGGACGTAGGAGTGAATAACGATCCGCGTGAGAATGCGAATAACTGTTAATGGAGACTGTTAGTGGCTAACAATACGTCGTGTGTCATAGCAGACGAGGTGATAAACAGGAGTCTTTTGTGTGGTAGGGGTCAAGGACATGGGGGAGTTCAGGCCCTATAGTTATAGAACTCGATATTGAAGACCGGAGGGCTGTCAGGTCTCCAAGTGGAAAATGAGATGTTGTTCTTTCATCTGGAGCTCGAACACTGCTGCAAGCCTGAGACAGGGATGTTGGCCAGGGAACAGGGTGATGTGTTAAAGTGGCAGGCAACCGCAAGGTCAGGGCCTTGAGTTTCTGCGGGCAGAAGCGGGATGTTCTGCGAAGCAGTCACCCAGTTTATGCTTCATGCTACGTTGGGCAAACGACACTGTGAGCAGCGAATGCGGTGGAATGAAATAGCAGCAGGGAGACTGGATGAGAAGCAACTGTTCGGGAAAGTCTTTGCCGCTTGCAATTCTGAGAGCAATCTCAAATGTACTTCATACTGAGCATGTCTCAGGTCGCTCAAGAGGTCTGGGGCATTACTTACGCGCGTGCTTTCTGGCTCGTTGGTCTAGGCGTATGATTCTCGCTTAGGGTCTGTTCCTGCGCTGATTTGCGAGAGGTCCCGGGTTCAAATCCCGGACGAGCCCGTGTTTTTTTTTTTAAACTTGACTTGTGCAAAACTGCCTGATTAACTTTCTCAAAAAGCACCTTCGTGAAACCAGCGTGGGCTGCCTGGAGTACGAATGAGGCAGAAAACAGAGAAATAAAATGGTTGGAGATCGTGTTCAACAAGCTACTTGGATGCTGCCTGAACTGCTGTGCTCTTCCAGCACCACTAATACAGAATCTGGTTTCCAGCATCTGCAGTCATTGTTTTTACCATAGTGCTCAACCGGTTGACGTGAGTGGTGCGGTGTTTGAGGAATGTCAGCAATCAAGGTAGATTGGAAAATTGGGACAGCTCTCCTCGGAGAACCGAACTTTTCCAAGTCATGAGGGACCTAGAAACAGGAAATAATGTTGTGAAAATGCTCCCACGCCTGAAAGGATCCATAACGATTCGGCAGAATTTTAAGTCACGAGGAAAAGAAGTAAAAGTGACATTAGGAAGAACGTTTTCGTACAGGGAGTGGTGAGGGTCAGTAAGTCCCTGTCTGACATTGACAAAGAGGAAGATTCAATGGACCCAAAAGGGAATTCGGTGGTCACGTTCAGATGTGCAGATTTCCGCTGAGAAGGCGAGAGAATGAAACGACTAGAGTCACACGTTTACTTAAGTGTAGAACCAGCAGAGCGAAGGTGGGCCGCAGAGCCTCCGTCTGCGATGTGACACATGTTGTGATTCAGTGTGAAATCACAGTTCGACCGACAGAATGTGGGAATTTAGAAAAAAGTTTATATTTACACAGCCTCCATACGTCTGCGAAACAGCATATCACACGACAGCAGTGGAGGTCTTTGACATCAGGCTCGAAGGTGCCTGCAGCGTGCCAGACAAAAGCCTGAAGTGTTCTGTGCAACCAGCTCACCACGCGGCAGCAGAGTGGCGCAGCGGGAGCGTGCTGGGCCCATAACCCAGAGGTCGATGGATCGAAACCATCCTCTGCTATCGTTCACTGTCACCTTGATCTGCTTTCTTCAGCAAGCTGCCTTTGCATCTACTTGCCGATATGTTCATATCGATCCACTCCATTAAAACGGCATGGGTTTTAGAGGTCTCAGTGGTATTCTGTTCTTGGTCGGTTTCCTCTGAACTGAATCGCAAAACCGGTTCTCTACGATGCTAATGAGCTGTTAAAGTTGAAACTCAGACATCGTCCCCCACTTTTTGGACGGATACCACCGATTGTGAATAACCTCAGAGAGAGAGAGAGAGACAAGTGACAGACAGTCGCCGTGGAATCCAGGGGCTGAATGGCTTCTGTCTGCGCGAGAATGATGCTACGTGTTGCTGAGGGAGCAAAAATGGTTCATTTTTAACCGTCCCTTCCGTGTTGGACTGCCTGCAGTCCCTCAGCTCAGGGCGGTGGGGATGACTCTCAGTGAGTGAAGGTTTCACTCGGATTCTCTTCATCTGGGACACTTGGGGCTCAGATGTTAACTGCTGCGCGGTCGCAGCAAAGAAAGCGATGCCCGCTTTGCAATAGACTTTCTGTAAGATTGCTGCGTGAAGACGATTTCTGAACACCAAGCAGGCTGCACAACAATGTGAATTTACCTGGGCGAAGAGTCCTCGGTGTTCATTTCTCTCTGTCCTGCCAGCACAGCATCTTTCTGTCTCTCCGATAACAGACCTTTGGAGAAAGTTCACAATCAAAGTTGTTCATGTTCCCCGCATTAATGTAACTGACACCTCTCACCCCAAGAGTTTCAGAGAGAGAGAGAGAGAGAAAGAGGGAGAGAAAGCAGAAGAGCGAATGGACTCTTACCCTCCCCCAACCCTACATTCCCCCACCCCCCTCCCCCCAGAACAACGTGCAAGTAGAAATCAAATGGTTTAATTATCCGCCAGTGGAGATAGTCCAGTTCCTGGGGATGAGACAAACATCAGCCCCCCCGGGGACAGAATGACAAGCAGATGTTCTGGAAAGGCTTTGCTGCTTGCAATTCTTGCAGCAATGTGGAATGTACTTCACACTGAGCAAGTTTCAGCTGGCTCAGAGTCTCCAATGTTCATTGCTGTGTTTGCCGCCAGCTCAGAGAGAGAACAATAGGCAGGACGTAGGAGTGAATAACGATCCGCGTGAGAATGCGAATAACTGTTAATGGAGACTGTTAGTGGCTAACAATACGTCGTGTGTCATAGCAGACGAGGTGATAAACAGGAGTCTTTTGTGTGGTAGGGGTCAAGGACATGGGGGAGTTCAGGCCCTATAGTTATAGAACTCGATATTGAAGACCGGAGGGCTGTAAGGTCTCCAAGTGGAAAATGAGATGTTGTTCTTTCATCTGGAGCTCGAACACTGCTGCAAGCCTGAGACAGGGATGTTGGCCAGGGAACAGGGTGATGTGTTAAAGTGGCAGGCAACCGCAAGGTCAGGGCCTTGAGTTTCTGCGGGCAGAAGCGGGATGTTCTGCGAAGCAGTCACCCAGTTTATGCTTCATGCTACGTTGGGCAAACGACACTGTGAGCAGCGAATGCGGTGGAATGAAATAGCAGCAGGGAGACTGGATGAGAAGCAACTGTTCGGGAAAGTCTTTGCCGCTTGCAATTCTGAGAGCAATCTCAAATGTACTTCATACTGAGCATGTCTCAGGTCGCTCAAGAGGTCTGGGGCATTACCTGCGCGCGTGCTTTCTGGCTCGTTGGTCTAGGCGTATGATTCTCGCTTAGGGTCTGTTCCTGCGCTGATTTGCGAGAGGTCCCTGGTTCAAATCCCGGACGAGCCCGTGTTTTTTTTTAACTTGACTTGTGCAAAACTGCCTGATTAACTTTCTCAAAAAGCACCTTCGTGAAACCAGCGTGGGCTGCCTGGAGTACGAATGAGGCAGAAAACAGAGAAATGAAATGGTTGGAGATCGTGTTCAACAAGCTACTTGGATGCTGCCTGAACTGCTGTGCTCTTCCAGCACCACTAATCCAGAATCTGGTTTCCAGCATCTGCAGTCATTGTTTTTACCATAGTGCTCAACCGGTTGACGTGAGTGGTGCGGTGTTTGAGGAATGTCAGCAATCAAGGTAGATTGGAAAATTGGGACAGCTCTCCTCGGAGAACCGAACTTTTCCAAGTCATGAGGGACCTAGAAACAGGAAATAATGTTGTGAAAATGCTCCCACGCCTGAAAGGATCCATAACGATTCGGCAGAATTTTAAGTCACGAGGAAAAGAAGTAAAAGTGACATTAGGAAGAACGTTTTCGTACAGGGAGTGGTGAGGGTCAGTAAGTCCCTGTCTGACATTGACAAAGAGGAAGATTCAATGGACCCAAAAGGGAATTCGGTGGTCACGTTCAGATGTGCAGATTTCCGCTGAGAAGGCGAGAGAATGAAACGACTAGAGTCACACGTTTACTTAAGTGTAGAACCAGCAGAGCGAAGGTGGGCCGCAGAGCCTCCGTCTGCGCTGTGACACATGTTGTGATTCAGTGTGAAATCACAGTTCGACCGACAGAATGTGGGAATTTAGAAAAAAGTTTATATTTACACAGCCTCCATACGTCTGCGAAACAGCATATCACACGACAGCAGTGGAGGTCTTTGACATCAGGCTCGAAGGTGCCTGCAGCGTGCCAGACAAAAGCCTGAAGTGTTCTGTGCAACCAGCTTACCAAGCGGCAGCAGAGTGGCGCAGCGGGAGCGTGCTGGGCCCATAACCCAGAGGTCGATGGATCGAAACCATCCTCTACTATCGTTCACTGTCACCTTGATCTGCTTTCTTCAGCAAGCTGCCTTTGCATCTACTTGCCGATATGTTCATATCGATCCACTCCATTCAAACGGCATGGGTTTTAGAGGTCTCAGTGGTATTCTGTTCTTGGTCGGTTTCCTCTGAACTGAATCGCAAAACCGGTTCTCTACGATGCTAATGAGCTGTTAAAGTTGAAACTCAGACATCGTCCCCCACTTTTTGGACGGATACCACCGATTGTGAATAACCTCAGAGAGAGAGAGAGAGACAAGTGACAGACAGTCGCCGTGGAATCCAGGGGCTGAATGGCTTCTGTCTGCGCGAGAATGATGCGACGTGTTGCTGAGGGAGCAAAAATGGTTCATTTTTAACCGTCCCTTCCGTGTTGGACTGCCTGCAGTCCCTCAGCTCAGGGCGGTGGGGATGACTCTCAGTGAGTGAAGGTTTCACTCGGATTCTCTTCATCTGGGACACTTGGGGCTCAGATGTTAACTGCTGCGCGGTCGCAGCAAAGAAAGCGATGCCCGCTTTGCAATAGACTTTCTGTAAGATTGCTGCGTGAAGACGATTTCTGAACACCAAGCAGGCTGCACAACAATGTGAATTTACCTGGGCGAAGAGTCCTCGGTGTTCATTTCTCTCTGTCCTGCCAGCACAGCATCTTTCTGTCTCTCCGATAACAGACCTTTGGAGAAAGTTCACAATCAAAGTTGTTCATGTTCCCCGCATTAATGTAACTGACACCTCTCACCCCAAGAGTTTCAGAGAGAGAGAGAGAGAGAAAGAGGGAGAGAAAGCAGAAGAGCGAATGGACTCTTACCCTCCCCCAACCCTACATTCCCCCACCCCCCTCCCCCCAGAACAACGTGCAAGTAGAAATAAAATGGTTTAATTATCCGCCAGTGGAGATAGTCCAGTTCCTGGGGATGAGACAAACATCAGCCCCCCCGGGGACAGAATGACAAGCAGATGTTCTGGAAAGGCTTTGCTGCTTGCAATTCTTGCAGCAATGTGGAATGTACTTCACACTGAGCAAGTTTCAGCTGGCTCAGAGTCTCCAATGTTCATTGCTGTGTTTGCCGCCAGCTCAGAGAGAGAACAATAGGCAGGACGTAGGAGTGAATAACGATCCGCGTGAGAATGCGAATAACTGTTAATGGAGACTGTTAGTGGCTAACAATACGTCGTGTGTCATAGCAGACGAGGTGATAAACAGGAGTCTTTTGTGTGGTAGGGGTCAAGGACATGGGGGAGTTCAGGCCCTATAGTTATAGAACTCGATATTGAAGACCGGAGGGCTGTAAGGTCTCCAAGTGGAAAATGAGATGTTGTTCTTTCATCTGGAGCTCGAACACTGCTGCAAGCCTGAGACAGGGATGTTGGCCAGGGAACAGGGTGATGTGTTAAAGTGGCAGGCAACCGCAAGGTCAGGGCCTTGAGTTTCTGCGGGCAGAAGCGGGATGTTCTGCGAAGCAGTCACCCAGTTTATGCTTCATGCTACGTTGGGCAAACGACACTGTGAGCAGCGAATGCGGTGGAATGAAATAGCAGCAGGGAGACTGGATGAGAAGCAGCTGTTCGGGAAAGTATTTGCCGCTTGCAATTCTGAGAGCAATCTCAAATGTATTTCATACTGAGCATGTCTCAGGTCGCTCAAGAGGTCTGGGGCATTTCCTGCGCGCGTGCTTTCTGGCTCGTTGGTCTAGGCGTATGATTCTCGCTTAGGGTCTGTTACTGCGCTGATTTGCGAGAGGTCCCTGGTTCAAATCCCGGACGAGCCCGTGTTTTTTTTTAAACTTGACTTGTGCAAAACTGCCTGATTAACTTTCTCAAAAAGCACCTTCGTGAAACCAGCGTGGGCTGCCTGGAGTACGAATGAGGCAGAAAACAGAGAAATAAAATGGTTGGAGATCGTGTTCAACAAGCTACTTGGATGCTGCCTGAACTGCTGTGCTCTTCCAGCACCACTAATACAGAATCTGGTTTCCAGCATCTGCAGTCATTGTTTTTACCATAGTGCTCAACAGGTTGACGTGAGTGGTGCGGTGTTTGAGGAATGTCAGCAATCAAGGTAGATTGGAAAATTGGGACAGCTCTCCTCGGAGAACCGAACTTTTCCAAGTCATGAGGGACCTAGAAACAGGAAATAATGTTGTGAAAATGCTCCCACGCCTGAAAGGATCCATAACGATTCGGCAGAATTTTAAGTCACGAGGAAAAGAAGTAAAAGTGACATTAGGAAGAACGTTTTCGTACAGGGAGTGGTGAGGGTCAGTAAGTCCCTGTCTGACATTGACAAAGAGGAAGATTCAATGGACCCAAAAGGGAATTCGGTGGTCACGTTCAGATGTGCAGATTTCCGCTGAGAAGGCGAGAGAATGAAACGACTAGAGTCACACGTTTACTTAAGTGTAGAACCAGCAGAGCGAAGGTGGGCCGCAGAGCCTCCGTCTGCGCTGTGACACATGTTGTGATTCAGTGTGAAATCACAGTTCGACCGACAGAATGTGGGAATTTAGAAAAAAGTTTATATTTACACAGCCTCCATACGTCTGCGAAACAGCATATCACACGACAGCAGTGGAGGTCTTTGACATCAGGCTCGAAGGTGCCTGCAGCGTGCCAGACAAAAGCCTGAAGTGTTCTGTGCAACCAGCTCACCACGCTGCAGCAGAGTGGCGCAGCGGGAGCGTGCTGGGCCCATAACCCAGAGGTCGATGGATCGAAACCATCCTCTGCTATCGTTCACTGTCACCTTGATCTGCTTTCTTCAGCAAGCTGCCTTTGCATCTACTTGCCGATATGTTCATATCGATCCACTCCATTCAAACGGCATGGGTTTTAGAGGTCTCAGTGGTATTCTGTTCTTGGTCGGTTTCCTCTGAACTGAATCGCAAAACCGGTTCTCTACGATGCTAATGAGCTGTTAAAGTTGAAACTCAGACATCGTCCCCCACTTTTTGGACGGATACCACCGATTGTGAATAACCTCAGAGAGAGAGAGAGAGACAAGTGACAGACAGTCGCCGTGGAATCCAGGGGCTGAATGGCTTCTGTCTGCGCGAGAATGATGCTACGTGTTGCTGAGGGAGCAAAAATGGTTCATTTTTAACCGTCCCTTCCGTGTTGGACTGCCTGCAGTCCCTCAGCTCAGGGCGGTGGGGATGACTCTCAGTGAGTGAAGGTTTCACTCGGATTCTCTTCATCTGGGACACTTGGGGCTCAGATGTTAACTGCTGCGCGGTCGCAGCAAAGAAAGCGATGCCCGCTTTGCAATAGACTTTCTGTAAGATTGCTGCGTGAAGACGATTTCTGAACACCAAGCAGGCTGCACAACAATGTGAATTTACCTGGGCGAAGAGTCCTCGGTGTTCATTTCTCTCTGTCCTGCCAGCACAGCATCTTTCTGTCTCTCCGATAACAGACCTTTGGAGAAAGTTCACAATCAAAGTTGTTCATGTTCCCCGCATTAATGTAACTGACACCTCTCACCCCAAGAGTTTCAGAGAGAGAGAGAGAGAGAAAGAGGGAGAGAAAGCAGAAGAGCGAATGGACTCTTACCCTCCCCCAACCCTACATTCCCCCACCCCCCTCCCCCCAGAACAACGTGCAAGTAGAAATAAAATGGTTTAATTATCCGCCAGTGGAGATAGTCCAGTTCCTGGGGATGAGACAAACATCAGCCCCCCCGGGGACAGAATGACAAGCAGATGTTCTGGAAAGGCTTTGCTGCTTGCAATTCTTGCAGCAATGTGGAATGTACTTCACACTGAGCAAGTTTCAGCTGGCTCAGAGTCTCCAATGTTCATTGCTGTGTTTGCCGCCAGCTCAGAGAGAGAACAATAGGCAGGACGTAGGAGTGAATAACGATCCGCGTGAGAATGCGAATAACTGTTAATGGAGACTGTTAGTGGCTAACAATACGTCGTGTGTCATAGCAGACGAGGTGATAAACAGGAGTCTTTTGTGTGGTAGGGGTCAAGGACATGGGGGAGTTCAGGCCCTATAGTTATAGAACTCGATATTGAAGACCGGAGGGCTGTAAGGTCTCCAAGTGGAAAATGAGATGTTGTTCTTTCATCTGGAGCTCGAACACTGCTGCAAGCCTGAGACAGGGATGTTGGCCAGGGAACAGGGTGATGTGTTAAAGTGGCAGGCAACCGCAAGGTCAGGGCCTTGAGTTTCTGCGGGCAGAAGCGGGATGTTCTGCGAAGCAGTCACCCAGTTTATGCTTCATGCTACGTTGGGCAAACGACACTGTGAGCAGCGAATGCGGTGGAATGAAATAGCAGCAGGGAGACTGGATGAGAAGCAACTGTTCGGGAAAGTCTTTGCCGCTTGCAATTCTGAGAGCAATCTCAAATGTATTTCATACTGAGCATGTCTCAGGTCGCTCAAGAGGTCTGGGGCATTTCCTGCGCGCGTGCTTTCTGGCTCGTTGGTCTAGGCGTATGATTCTCGCTTAGGGTCTGTTACTGCGCTGATTTGCGAGAGGTCCCTGGTTCAAATCCCGGACGAGCCCGTGTTTTTTTTTTTAACTTGACTTGTGCAAAACTGCCTGATTAACTTTCTCAAAAAGCACCTTCGTGAAACCAGCGTGGGCTGCCTGGAGTACGAATGAGGCAGAAAACAGAGAAATGAAATGGTTGGAGATCGTGTTCAACAAGCTACTTGGATGCTGCCTGAACTGCTGTGCTCTTCCAGCACCACTAATCCAGAATCTGGTTTCCAGCATCTGCAGTCATTGTTTTTACCATAGTGCTCAACCGGTTGACGTGAGTGGTGCGGTGTTTGAGGAATGTCAGCAATCAAGGTAGATTGGAAAATTGGGACAGCTCTCCTCGGAGAACCGAACTTTTCCAAGTCATGAGGGACCTAGAAACAGGAAATAATGTTGTGAAAATGCTCCCACGCCTGAAAGGATCCATAACGATTCGGCAGAATTTTAAGTCACGAGGAAAAGAAGTAAAAGTGACATTAGGAAGAACGTTTTCGTACAGGGAGTGGTGAGGGTCAGTAAGTCCCTGTCTGACATTGACAAAGAGGAAGATTCAATGGACCCAAAAGGGAATTCGGTGGTCACGTTCAGATGTGCAGATTTCCGCTGAGAAGGCGAGAGAATGAAACGACTAGAGTCACACGTTTACTTAAGTGTAGAACCAGCAGAGCGAAAGTGGGCCGCAGAGCCTCCGTCTGCGCTGTGACACATGTTGTGATTCAGTGTGAAATCACAGTTCGACCGACAGAATGTGGGAATTTAGAAAAAAGTTTATATTTACACAGCCTCCATACGTCTGCGAAACAGCATATCACACGACAGCAGTGGAAGTCTTTGACACCAGGCTCGAAGGTGCCTTCAGCGTGCCAGACAAAAGCCTGAAGTGTTCTGTGCAACCAGCTCACCAAGCGGCAGCAGAGTGGCGCAGCGGGAGCGTGCTGGGCCCATAACCCAGAGGTCGATGGATCGAAACCATCCTCTGCTATCGTTCACTGTCACCTTGATCTGCTTTCTTCAGCAAGCTGCCTTTGCATCTACTTGCCGATATGTTCATATCGATCCACTCCATTCAAACGGCATGGGTTTTAGAGGTCTCAGTGGTATTCTGTTCTTGGTCGGTTTCCTCTGAACTGAATCGCAAAACCGGTTCTCTACGATGCTAATGAGCTGTTAAAGTTGAAACTCAGACATCGTCCCCCACTTTTTGGACGGATACCACCGATTGTAGGAGTGAATAACGATCCGCGTGAGAATGCGAATAACTGTTAATGGAGACTGTTAGTGGCTAACAATACGTCGTGTGTCATAGCAGACGAGGTGATAAACAGGAGTCTTTTGTGTGGTAGGGGTCAAGGACATGGGGGAGTTCAGGCCCTATAGTTATAGAACTCGATATTGAAGACCGGAGGGCTGTAAGGTCTCCAAGTGGAAAATGAGATGTTGTTCTTTCATCTGGAGCTCGAACACTGCTGCAAGCCTGAGACAGGGATGTTGGCCAGGGAACAGGGTGATGTGTTAAAGTGGCAGGCAACCGCAAGGTCAGGGCCTTTTTAGTGAAACTGACACCTCTCCCCCAAGGGATTCAGAGAGAGGGAAACAGCTGAACCGCAAAAGTGCTAGATCACTTTTCCACAAAAGCATCTTTGTTAAACGAGATCGGATTGCCAGAAGTAGGGGATGGGGCTGAGCTACCATTGCAGTGAACACTGCGAAGGGAAACATTTGTTCAAAGTTAGAACATGTTTTGCAGATTGTTCGCCCACACAATCCGAGTCTGAATGAATTCTCCAGCTGCGTTATTGCTCAAATCTGAGAGTGAAATTTCAGGAAGCGGGGAATTGAAGTGATTGGAGACAGCGCTGAACAGGTTGTCGTGAATTGTGCCGTGCATGAGGAATGTCAATAATGAAGGCAGATTGGAAAGTTGGGACAGTTCTCCTTGGAGAACAGAAGTTTGAAATCTGGCCCAGTTGACGTTTTCCAAGGCATGAGGGATCTAGACAGAGAAAATATTACCATGAAAATGGTACCACGCCTGAAAGGATCGCTCCCAATTAGGCAGAGTCTTGAGCAAAGGAAGTAAAAATGACATTATGAAGAACGTTTTCGTGCAGAGAGTGGTTAGGGTCAGATTTACACAGTTGCGCTGGCACCCTTGGAGAGCTCTGAGTTGTCTTGTCCCCTTCTGTCGCTGTGTTCTGATCTCAAGTGTGAAACCTCTTCCCTCAGATGGTAATGAACTGGTGAAGTAGAAACACATGACTTGCTGTTTTTGTCCATTTCCTGCGGTAAAGAAACAGACGCCCTTGTAACAAAATACTTTCTGCAGGATTGCTGTGTCAAGGCAAATTCTGAACACCAAACAGGTCGCACAAGAAGGCACTCATATCAATTTACCTGAGGGAAGAGTCTCCGGTGTCCATTTCTGCCTGTCCCGATACCACATCACCTTGTCATTTCTCCGAGAACAGACCTTTGGAACAAGTTTAAAGTTGCCATTTGATGGATTCGTGTCAATGACGTCTCCTCCCCCAAGTGATAGGGAGAGAGAGCAGAAGAGCGAATGGGCTCTGCCTTCCACCAGCACAGCTTGTAAGTAGAAACAAAATGGTTCAATTATCCGCTAGTGGAGAGAGCCCGGTCCCTGGGGACGGGACAAACAGCAGTGTCCTGGGAGCAGGAGACAGACTGAGAAGCAGATGTTCTTGATACTCGTTGCTGCTTGAAATTCTGGGAGCAATGTACAATGTATTTGGTACTGAGCAAGTCTCAGCTGCTTCTGGAGCTGGCTGCGCCCATGGCATGTGGCTCGTTGGTCTCAGGGTATGAACAGGTTGACATGAATGGTGCCGTGCCTGAGGAGTGTCAGTTCTGAAGGTAGATTGGAAAGTTGGGACAGATCTCCTTGGACCTGTAGTTGCTGTGGAGGACGATCATAAGACACCGAATATATAATAAAAGATTATAGTGTCATGTAACATAAATGATATATTGAAGAAACCGAGATTGCTGTTGAGTCTTTCATCTTTTAAAACGGGTTGTAGATTTCGGTTCATTAATCTGTAAATCCCCGAACTTTTTAAAAGTCACATTCTCCAGGTAACGTAAGGTTCTATAAAAGGAGGTGACACCTCAGGTCAGACAATGCATGAAAGCTGTGAGGGTAGGGTCTATCTGTATCCTAATCTTGAGTGAGACTTGTTCTATTTCCAAATATATAATCCTGCAAACGCAGATTAACCCCAAAGACTTCTATATGTGAGTGCATGCATGAGAGAGAGCGTGTGTGTGCGTGTGCATGCTGGGTACAGTGTGTGTGTGTGTGATGGAGTATAATCATGTGAGATGGTGGATGCGTAGATTTGATTGTAGGGATGTATTACTGTGTGTCTGAGAGAGAGCATGTCTATCAGAGAGGGTCTGCACAAGCGTGTGAGTATGTAAGAGAGTGTGCTTGTGTGTGTGAGAGTGTATTGTGTCGCTGGGTCTCCTGTCGTGTGACGTGAACCCAGGGTCTAGGCTGAGGCCATCCTCATGTGTTCTAAACTTGGCTATCAGCCTCTGCTCGGCCACTAGATCAAAGAGGGCTGAGGCACGAGAAAGGACGGGCGGGGGAACTGGTGGTGGTGGAGAAGGGAGAGAAATGGAGCGGGCACAGAGGTTGGGGAGTAGAGAATGACTGGGGTTCAGAGGGTTGGGGAGAGAATCGGGGTGCAGTGTGAAAAGGGGAGAAAGGGCGGGGGCAGTGGGTGGGGAGAAAATGGACAAGGGGCAGAATGGGAAACGAGAGACAGCACAAATCCCACCTTCCCCAGGACTGGTGTCAGTGTCCCACGAACTGGAACCCACTCATTCCACAGCAGATTTAGAGCAACCATTTCTCAATATAAGGCATATCATCCCTACAGGCCATTCACACCGACCTTCCCAACAGCATCCCACTTAGACTCACTCGATTACGCTACAGCCCTGCAATTCCCCATGGCTATTTCCTGATGAAGGGTTTTGCCCGAAACGTCGATTCTCCTGCTCCTCAGATGCTGCCTGACCTGCTGTGCTTTTCCAGCACCACACTCTCGACCCTAATCTCCAGCATCTGCAGTCCTCACTTTCGCCCTGTAGGGGGTGAATGTTATATTCCTAGTCTTCTAAATCTTTTAAAATCTTTTCCCCTCACCCTAAACCGATACCCTGTAGTTTTGGAATACCTCTACCCTGGGGAAACGACAGAAACGTTGAGCAGCCAGACAAAATGCAAAAGGAATAACATGTCAAGGCACAGGGAAAATAACATTTCGACAAAAAATTGCTTTGGTATTTTTCTCTCCTATTCGCATTTGGACACTTAAAATTTGTCATGATCTGGAGGTGCCCGTGTTGGACTGGGGTGTACGAAGTTAAATATCACACAACACCAGGATACAGTCCAATCGGCTTGTTTGGAAGCACTAGCTTTCGGAGCGCTGCTCCTTCATCAGGCGGTTGTGGAGTATAAGATCATAAATTCTGTGTCTTACGATCTTATACTCCACAACCACCTGATGAAGGAGCAGCGCTATGAAAGCTAGTGCTTCCAAATAAGTCTGTTGGACTATAACCAGGTGTTTTGTGATGTTTAACTTTAAAATTTGTAACAAATTCCTGCACACTGAGCATGCTCCGCGGTGTCAGCAATCACTGCGCATATTCCTTGGTGCCCGCAGAAACTGAGCGTCAGCTTCTTCCCATGGACCAATGAAGAACCTTGGAGGACCGAAAGGAGACTGGTCCTCCTGCCAATCAGAACCGGCCATTGTCGAAATGTGGAGGTTGGACCGTGAGCTCTGAAGCTGCTGCCGCTCCTTTCTCTGTGAATTTCACCCCAGACTGTAACTTCCTTCCTCTGTCTAACTTTTGTGAGTACAACAGTCTGTTTCTCACCATTTTTTCCATGTTTTGTTTCATTCTGGGGTTCAATTGTTAACTTGCAGCAACTGAAAAGAAAGAGTGAATCGAGGGAGGGGACAGACTCTGGAAAAGTTGATCCAGGCCTGTGTCTCAATTTGCAAACACATGGCAAATGCAGTGACACAATCTCTCGCCTTTGATGTGTTTTAAAAAACGCAGAGAGGAGGCGCATTGTTTAAATGGTGATATGTTGAGATGTGGTGACAGTGAGATAATGGAGATCAGAGTTGAAAAGTGTGGCGCTGGAAAAGCACAGCAGGTTAGGCAGCAACTGAGGAGGAGAGTCAATGTTTTAGGCACGAGCCCTTCATCAGGAATGATGTGTGGATGGACAAAGGGGCCTCAGCGTCCTTCTACACCAGTCACTGCCAGTTGTCAGACAGGAGCAGCAAGCAATCAGCAAGACAAGTGATATATTAGCAAGTGAAGTTGAGTTCAGAAGTGGGGTTGTCTTCCTGCAGTTAGGTCAGTCATTGAATGTATTCAAGGCTGGGTTCACTTGACTTTGAAGAACAAAGAAGTGGATGGGTATTGGGGGAAGGTAAGAAAATGGATTTAAGTCCAGTATAGAACAGTTACAGTCACACAGCACAGAAACAGACCATTAAGTCCAACTAGTCCATGCTGACTGTGTTCAGAAACTAAACTAGTCCCACCTGTCAGTGTTTGGCCCAGACTCTCTGAACCTTTCCTATTACAATTGCAACATTTAAGAGACATTTGGATGGGTATATGAATAGGAAGGGTTTGGAGGGATATGGGCCGGGTGCTGGCAGGTGGGACTCGATTGTGTTGGGATATCTGGTCAGCATGGACGGGTTGGACCGAAGGGTCTGTTTCCATGCTGTACATCTTTATGACTCTATGTACTTATCCAAATGTCTTTTAAACACTGTAACTGTACCTGCATCCACCACCTCCTCTGGACATTGATACCACATGAGAACCATTCTCTGTCTTAAAGGTGCCCCTCATGTCTTTTTAAACTATTTCTCCTCTCATCTTTAAAGTTTGCTCCCTAACTTTGAAACGCCCATCCCAGTGAAAGAATACCTGCTGTTCACCTCATGAATACCCCTGAAGATTTTATAATCCTCTCTAAGGTCATCTCTCAACCTCCGATGCTACAGTGAAAAAAATCCCACCCTGTCCACCTAGATGCCGGGATATTTATATCCAGTTATGAACTGTTCAATGCTGGTGCCGACTGGAAAGACCAAATGACCTATTCCTGCTCCCAATTCTCACACTCTGTGTCCAGGACAGTAAGAGACCATATGACATAGGTGCAGAAATTAGGCCATTCAGCCCATCAGATCTACTCCCCCATTCAATCACAACTGATACGTTTCTCAACCCCATTTTGAAATTTTGATTTTGGGAAGGCAGATTAGGGCAGGATCTGCAAAGTTAATAGGGAGTGTGGTTGACCAAAGATACCTTGGATTGCTGGTTCATAGTTTCTTGAAGGTGGAGTCGCAGGTAGACAGGATTGCGAAGGACGTGTTTGATGTGCTTGTCTTTATAGGTCAGGGCATTTCAGTACAGATGTTGGGAGGTCATGTTGCCCCTGTACTGGACATTGATTAGGCCACTTTTGGAATACTGTCTTCAGTTCTGGTTACTCTGCTACAGGAAAAGTGTTGTGAACCTTTGAAAGGGTTTGGCAAAGATTTACAAGGCTGTTGCTAGAGTTGGAGGGTTTGAGCTATAGGGAGAGGCTGAATAGGCCGGGGCTGTTTTCCCTGGAGCATTGGAGGCTGAGGGGTGACTTTATAGAAGTTCATAAGGAGCATGGATAGGGTGAATAGCCAAAAACATTTCCACATAGTAGGGAAGTCCAAAACTAGAGGGCATAGATTTGAGGTGAGAGGGGAAAGATTTAAAAGGAACCTTATGGACAACTTTCTCACACAGAGAGTGATGCAAGCATGGAATGAGCTGCCAGAGGAAGTGATGGAGGCTGGTATAATTACAGCATTTTAAATGGCGTCTGGTAACAGGGTGAATTGAGAGGGATATAGGCTAAGTGCTGACAAATGGGACTACGTTAATTTGGGATATCTGGTCAGCACAGACAATTTGGACTGAAAGAAAGCAGAAGTATTGTTGTGAAGACTGGAATTTCAGAGCAGCTTTCAAAGATATTTTGTCCTTACTGGGAGCAGAAGCTACATTGAAATCTTTCATTTGAGAGACAGCAACTGAGTAAGTGAGGACATCCAGGATTTTGATTGAATCTAGGAATTTGTTGCCATGTGGGGTTGAAGTGTTTCAAGTAAAGTGTCCTGAGCGGGAAGCCGAGTGAAGGGTTAGGTGGGTTTTTGTTTTAAACTGCTCATTTCTTTCAGCCCCCAACAATGTACTTCCAATACTGTGCATCAGAAGGAGCGGTGAATCAGTAACTGGTATCATCAGAAGTCTTACGATTTTCAGTACTGCAGGCATTGCATTGTTGTATCAGCATTGTAAAGGTCACTGGAAGCAGCGGGAGGTGTGGGTTCTATTCACTGGAAGCGATGAAGCAGTTAGATAACACATATATGAGAGTGCAGAGTGGGACTTGTCTTTCAATTTGCAGAAGTTGGGAGGTTCTGGGAGGTGTGGTTCTGGGCAAACGTAACTGCAGTAAATCATAGAAGCCCTACAGTGTGGAAGGAGGCCATTCAACCCATTAAGTCCACACTGACCCATCGAACAGCATGCCACCCAGACCCACACAATCTCATCGTTTCTGCTGGTGGGTTAGACTAGGTAACTAGATTAGAGGTAGGTTTAAGGCAGGGGAGGAGGACTCCGTTTCCTGGAGAGTGATGAATCGATGGAATTCTTTGCCCATGGAAGCAATAGAAGCAGGCATATTCAAGACAATAGATGGGATTTTGGATGGGAGGTGAATTTAGGGTAGTCAGGATAATGCAGGTAAGAGGTGCTGAGATGATGGATAGATCACCCATGACCTTAAAGAATGATGGAGTAGGCTCGATGGGCCAAATGGCCTCTTTCTGCACTGCAGGGATTTTATGATTGCTTCATATGGTGTATATCTGATATTCGCTGTTGTACACGCTGCATGGCTATGATTTTTCACCTTCTAATATAGTAATGGAATTACATCCCGTATTTCTTGTATTCATTTTTATTTAACAGGTCAGCAGGAAGTCTTTCAGCAACTTTACTGGATTTCTTTCCTGAAGCAGCCTTGACATTTCATTTTCATATCCTTGATCCAGCTCCATTTCCAGCACCTTTGTAGGAAGGTTGTTCCAGGTCATTGTCACCTAAATGAAGTTTTCCTCTTTATATACCTAATGCTACCTTGCTGAATGAGGGTTTTCAGGTTTCTGTGTCATGGATAATATATAATCAGCAGGTATCTGGAAATCTAAGGAATTGTCACCGATGTTATGTTCATTTGACTGGACTGACCATCACTTATTTTGTGATTTGTTTTGCAGGAAGACATGGGGAAAGATCTGAAACCAAAAGATATATCAGCTTCTGACAGAGCCACTTGATTCATTGGGTCTTGAATATCAGCAGCCATTCCAGTCGAGAAGAAATGTTTGCTTTTGTCTGCTTGGACCCTGGTGTGGCAGGAAGAATACTGATACACCCGAATGAGGGAGATTCAGTGCGGTGACTGTGTAAAGTACAGTACTTCACACCAGTTACTCCGCTTGGAGGTTCAAAGAGACCGTTCACTATCTCTCCGTGCGGGAAGGGCTTCACCCGCTCCTCCCACCTGCAGAGACATCGGTGAGTTCACCTACCATCGCAGGGGGATTGAAGGAGCTTCGGCCATTATCGAGTGCATTAATAACCCAGTTCTGGGGACTCCCGGGTTTGAATCTCACCAAAGCAGATGGCGGATTTGGAGTTCAGTCAGAAATCTGGAGTCCAGAATCTCATTATGAAACCATTTTCGGGGAACAAACTCCCCAATCTGATTCACTCATGCTTTAGGGGAGGAAACTGCCGTTGTGGGAAAGGATTCACTCAGTCGTCCCAGCTGCATCCTTTCCCTGGTCTGACCGATATGTGACTCCAGACCCACAGCAGTGTGGTTGACTCTTGACAGCCCCTCTGCAAATGCGCGGGGAGAATCTTACTTGCATACAGAGTATGGGTTGCAATTGCTGAGTGAAGCAATACTTCCTCCAGTCTAAGGCTGCACCAAGGAGCGAATTACAAAGGGACAACTCAGCTGACCAATAGTGAAGAAAGTGGGATGCAGGGGAGTGTCTGTCTGTGTGTCTGTCTGTGTGTCTGTCTGTGTGTCTGCCTGTGTGTCTGCCTGTGTGTCTGCCTGTGTGTCTGCCTGTGTGTTTTTAAAAAAGCTACTTTTTGCGCACCATTTTGCTGGGACGATCTGAAGCAGCAACAAAGTTGGGTCCCAACAAAAGTTACCTGAACTTCCCATCGGACTCAGACATTGAAGGCTATGAGATCCAACAGGTTTTTTTTAAAGCTGCTAATTTCTTTCAATCTCCAGCGCGAGGTTTCTAATGTCTTCTCTCAGAAGGAGCAGACAATGTGTCTCTCGTAGTATTAGAATCATACATTTTTCAGGACTGATGGTTCATTGTTTCCTCAGCATTTTAAAGTTTACTGGCAGCAGTGGGAGGGGTGGGCTGTCTTCACTGGAAACAAAGTTAAAAATCCAGTTCTAGTCCAACAGGTTTATTTGGAAGCACTAGCTTTCGGAGTGTTGCTCCTTCGTCAGGTAACTGTACAGCAGTATCATAAGACACAGAATTTGTAGCAAAATGATATATTGAACAAATCTCGACTGCTTTTAAGTGTTTCATTTTTAGAATGGATTGCAGGTTTCAGTTCATTAGTATGTAAATCCCAAAACTTCTTTTAAGTCACAGTCTCAAGATAACTTCAGGTTTTACAAAGAGGTGCCATCTCAGCTCAGACAATGCATGAAAGATGTGAGGTTCGAGTCTGTCTTGAGTCATACTGGTTCTGTTTCCAAAGTAGGAATTTATAAAATATTACATGGATTGACTGTCTGCAGATTATGCACTTTTTGAGCGAAATAAAATGTATCTACAAACATAATTCTGCAAATGCAAATTAACCCCATAGTCTTATCTATGTGTGCATGCATGAGAGTGAGTGAGTGTGTGCATACACGTGGGTCTGGCTGAGAGAGTGTGTGTTTGCGTGTGTGCATGCTTGGTAAAGTGAGAGTGTGCAGGAGTATAAGTCTGTGAGAGGATGTGTGTGTGGGTGAGAGTGTGGGTGGGTATATGTGTGTGCATATGAGAGAGCACGTATATCTGAGAGAGTGCCTGCGTGAGTATCTGAGAATGTATGGCTGTGTGTGAGAGACAGAGAGACAGAATGTGTCCAGTGTAGTGGGGTCACCTGTAATGTAACATGAACCCAAGGTCCTGGTGGAGGCCATCCTCATGGGTTCCAAACTTGGCTATCAGTCTCTGCTCAGCCACTAGAAATGATTAAGCAGTTACACAATAGACACGGGAGGGGGCAGGGTGAGACTTGTCTTTCGATTTGCAAAAGGTGGAAGGCTCTGGATGATGTGATCAAGGGCAAACACAACTTGGAGGACCTTCGGCTCAGAGAGGTGGAGCTGGAAGCCAGGTTGCTGACACACTGGGAGGGCAAGGCGGAAAGTTAATCAGATGCTTTTTATTCCGGGAGATGGTCTTTCCCTCCGGACAGAGCCTTCTGATGGGATCAGTGGACAGGGTCAGGAGGGTGTGAGCCCGGGTCAGGCAGGTTAAGGGGATCTGAGAGAAGGCTGCAGGGGAGAGGAGCTAACTGTGGGGTGGTGTGAGTAAGAACAACGTTAGGGAGGGGGAGATAAGGGACAGAATAGTGACGGGGATTGCCTCCGTTCTCTGCAGTTGGCAGCAGAAGCACAGATGGCATCAGAATCTGATGCCAGGATTCAAGAACCGCTGTGCTCTGGGCTGGAGAAGTGGGAAAGGGAAGTGAAATGGGTGTGGTCCAACAATGTCAGCAGGACACAGCCTCTGCTGAGGGCGCATGAGAAGTTAAAAGCTGCAAAGACAAAGCAGAACCTCAAAGCACTGGGTGGGATGGTGGCTCAGTGGTTAGCAATGCTGCTTAATAATGCCGGGAGCCTGGGTTTGATTCCACCCTTGGGTGACTGTCTGTGTGAAGTTTGGCATGTTCTCCCCCTTGTGTCTGTGTTGGTTACCTCTGGGTGTTCTGGCTTCCTCCCACAGTCCAAAGATCTGCACTCTCGGGTGGATCAGCTGTGCTAAAGTGTGCAGGTGAGCTTGCATCTGGGATGACCATGTTAGTTTTGGTTCCTTCATTTGTAAATCCCAGAACTTTTTTAAACTTACATTCTCAAGATAGCTTTTAACTATAGTTGTCATCTCAGCTCAGATAATGTATTGAAGGTGAGACATTAAAGTCTGTCTGTGTCCCAATGTTAGGTCAGACTGATTCTATTTCTAAAGTGGGAGCTACAGAATCTTACATGGATTTATGCAGTTTTTGAGTAATTCGGAATAAATGGACTTCTGCAAGGAAGTGTACAAACAACTGACCAGGAACACGATAGGCAACTACCAGCTGATCTGACCAAAGAGCACAACCGTGAACTGACAGCATTCATCAAGACTTCTGATCCAATCTTTCCAGAAGCTCAGCATCCACGGACTAGTTCAATCCATGGATGTATCAGTACTCTACACCAGCATTCCTCATGACGATGGCATCACGGTAACAGCCTCAGTACTCAATACCAACAACTGCCAATCTCTGAGCACTGTCCTACAACTCATCCGCTTCATTTTCAACCACAACATTTTCACCTTTGGCAACCAGTTCTTCATCCAGACACATAGAACAGCCATGGGGACCAAATTTTCACCCCTGTATGCCAACATTTTCACGCAGGGGTTCGAACAAGGCTTCTTTTCTGCACAGGACCTCCAACCAACACTATCCACCAGATATATTGATGACATTTCTTCCTCTGGACCCATGGTGAGGAGTCACTGAAACAACGATACTGTGATATTAACAAGTTTCATCCCACCATCACACTCGCAACACTCTTTAGTATCTGTCTCATTTTTGAACACATGCAGCTCTATCAAGGATGGATATCTCAGCACTTCTCTGTACCACAAACCCAAGGATAACCTGACAGTGCTACACTTCTCGAGTGAAACATATTAAAACAGCCACCCCCTCTGGACAAGCCCTTCGCATACATAGGATCTGTTCAGGTGAGGAGGAACGTGACAGACACTTGGAAGTACACAAGCATGATCCCATAAGAACGGGATACAATGTTCAACTCATCAACTGCCACTTCCAATGTGTCACAGCAAGAAATTGGAATGACTTCCTTTAGGAGACAGACACGAGCTGCAACCAAAATGGTACCATTTGTTGTCCAGTACTTCTCAGGAGCCGAAACACTACGCCATGTTCTTCACAGCCTGCAACACATTATTGATGAGGATGAGCACCTCGCCAAGACCTTCCCCACGCCTCCACTTCTCGCCTTCAAACAACTGCCAAACTTTAAACAGATAATTGTTCTCAGAAAACTGCCTGGCCTTCAGGACAACACAATACAACTCTGTCACGGCAGATGATGAAAGACGTATCAGAGTGTTGACACGATTACCACCATTACACGTGGGGACACCACCCACCATGAGTGCAGCAGGTACTCATGTGACTCAGCCAACGTTGTTTTATCTCATACGCTGCAGGCAATGATGCCCTGAGTCTTGGTATATTGGCGAGACCGAGCAGAGGCTACAGCAACAGATGAATGGACACTGCACAACAATCACCAGCCAGGAGTGTTCCCTCCCAGTCGGGGAACACTGCAGCGGTCCGGGGCATTCAGCCTTGAACCTTCGGGTGACCATTCTTCAAGGTAGACTTCAGGATAGGCAACAACGGAAAGTGGCTGGGCAGAGGCTGATAGCCAAGCTCAATACCCATGGAGATGGCGTCAACCAGGACCTTGTGTTCCAGTCACACTACAAGTGACCCCACTATAATATACATTCTCACTCACTCACTCACTCACACTCACTCACTCTCTCACACACTCATGCATTTACACAAATACATGCTCCTCCAAACCAACACACTCACACAGACTCTCTCTTATACACATGCGCTCTCTCAAAGGCTCTCTCTCACACACACCCTCTCACAGACTTATACCCCATTACACACTCACACTCTCTCTCTCTCTCTCTCACTCACTCACACACACATACACACCCTCTCACAGACTTATACCCCATTACACTCTGTCACACACACACGATCACTCGGTTTCTCCTGCACACACTCACACACATAAAAGTTTGTGGGTTGAATTTGTACTTGCAGAATCGCATTTTATTTTGGTCAAAAACTCATACACGTAAGATTCTGTAATACCACGATAGAAATAGAATCTGTCTGACCTAACATTGGGACACAGACAGGCTTTAACTTAACACCTTCAATGCATTATCTGATTGAGATGACACCTATTGTTAAAAGCTATGTTGAGACGGGAACTTTTGAAAAGTTCTGGGATTGAAGGAATCAAAACTAACATGGTCGTTCTAAAAGATGATAGAGGTCAGCTAAAGTTGTTTAATATTCCATTCCATGACACTGCAATCCTGTTGCTATAAAGTCTGTGTGTTATGATTCTGCTCCACAACCAACCGATGAAGAAGCAGCGCTTTGAAAACTAGTGATTCCAAATAAACCTGTTGGGCGACATTGTGTGATTTTTAACTTTGAAAATGTCATCAATGCCAACATCGCCATACTGCGCATGCTACTCGGTGTCAGCAACATACTGCGCATGTTCCACAGTGTCAGCAAAACATTACGCATGCTCACACAACAAGCGGAAACACTCTATGACTTTGCTTTGATGGACCAATGAGAAGCTCTGGAAGACCGGATGGAGACTGGTCCTCCTGCCAATCACCGCAAACCCATTGTCTGGATGCGGAAGGAGGACCATGAATTTCTGAACTTGCTGCAGCTGCTCCTCTCTCTCTGAATGAAGATTGAGCTTCACCCCAGACTGCAACTTCCTTCCTCTGTCCAACATCTGTGAGTACAACACACTCTTTTCTCAACCCCGTTTCCATTCCGGAATTGAGCTGTTGACTTGCGGGAAACGGAGTGAATCCAGGGAGAGGACAGACTCTGGGAAAGTTAGTCCAGGTCTTTTTTCAATGGCAAATCCAGGAGAATTGACATTTCAGGCTCGAGCCTTTCATCAACAATGATGTGTGGATGAACAAAGGGGCCTCTGCGTCCTTCTAATCCAGTCAGTGCAAACTGTCAGACAGGTGCAGCAAGTAGTGAGTAAGGCAAGTGGTATATTAGCAAGAGGAATTGAGTTCAGAAGTGGGGACGCCTTCCTGCAGTTAGGGCGTAATTGAAAATATCCAAGGTTGAGTTCATCTGATTTTTGAACAACAAAGATGTGATGGTTATGGGGGAAGGCAAGACCAATACAGATCCGATATAGAAACAGACCCTTCAGTCCAACTAGTCCATGCTGACTATGTTCTCAAACTGAACTGGACTTACCTGCCTGTGTTTAACCTATATCCCTCTGAACCTTTTATGTTGGAGTCATAAAGATGTACAGCACAGAAACAGACCCTTCAGTCCAATTTGTCTATGCCTACCAGTTATCCTAATCTAGTCTATTTGCCAGCCCTGGGCCCATATCCCTAGAACCCCTTCTATTATAGACCAATCCAAATGCCTTTTAAATTCTGTAATTATACCAGTCTCCACCACTTCCTCTGGCTGGTCATTTCATATATGCACTACTCTGTGTGAAAAGGCTCCCCTCAGAGCTCTTTTATGTTTTTCCCTGTTTGCCCAAACCCTTTAGTTCTGCACTCCCCCACCCCAGGGAGAAGACTTTGTCTATTTACCCTATCCATGCCTCTCATGATTTTATAAACCTCTAAGGTCATCCCTCAGCCTCCGACGCTCCAGGGAAAACAGCCCCACCCTATTCAGCCTCTCCCAAGAGCTAATTTTTTTCAAATCTGGCAACATGCTGGTAAATCTTTCCTGAACCCTTTCAAGTTTCACACCGTCCTTCTGATGCGCAGGAGACCAGAGTTGCATGCAATATTCCAAATGTGGCCTCACCAATGTCCTGTAAAGCTGCAACATCACCTACCTCCCAACTCCTTTACTCAGTGCTATAACCGATAAAGGAAAGCATACCAAATGCTGCCTTCACTATCATATCTACCTGGGACTCTACCTTGAAGGAACTATGAACCTGCACTCCAAGGTCTCTTTGTTCAGCAACACTCCCCAGGACCTTACCATAAAGTGTATACGTCCTGCTTTGATTTGCTTTTCCAAAATCCAGCACTTCACACTTATTTAAATTAAACTTCATCATTCATGTACTAATCCAAATGTCTTTTAAATGTTCTAACTGTATCTGCATCCACCCTGACCTGCAGTGCTTTTCCAGCACCACTCTAATCGAGACTCTGGTTTCCAGCATCTACAGTCCTTGTTTTTACCTTTTACGTCGGTATACTCAGATCTACTTATGATCTGTTCAATGCTGATGCAAGCTCGACAGGCTAAATGGCCTATTCCTGCTCCCAAATTGCACACTCCTAGTCCAGGACAGCAAGGGACCATAAAACACAGGAGCAGAAATTAGGCCTCTCAGCCCATCAGGGATGCTCCACTATTAAGTTCTGGCTGATAGGTTTCTCAATCCCATTCTCCCACTTTCTCCCTGTAACCCTCGATCCCCTTGATACTTAAGAACCTATTTATCTCCATCTTAAATCTACTCAGTGACCTGGCCTCCACAGCCTTCTGTAGCAATGAATTCCACATATTCACCACTCACCGGCTGAAAATGTTTCATCTTATCTTTGTTCTAAAAGATATTCCTTTTACTCTGATGCTGTGCCCTCAGGTCCTAGACTCTTCTACCAATAGGAACATCTTCCCCATGTACACTCTGTCCAGGCCATTCAGAATTCTGTCTGTTTGAATTTGATCTCACCCCTCCCCGAGTGTGGGCCTGTTAATCAGCATGAACCACACCCTTCAGGATGAGTTACAGCAGGAATTAGGTTCAGCAAAGTCAGAATGGAGGAAGTGTGTGTGGGATGGAGATTCTCAGCTTTTAGGGGATGAGAGAGGAAGCGAAGTTCAATATAAATTAGAATTGATCGGATGGGCTGATGGGCCAAGGAGTGGCAAAATGAGTTTAATTTAGATAAATGTGAGGTGTTACATTTTGTGAGGCAAATCAGGGCACGACTTACATAGTTAATGGGAAGTGATGCTAAACAAATTGTCCTTACAGGTTCATAATTCCTTGAAAGTGGAATTGCAGGGAGACAGGATTGTGAAGAAGGCATTTGGTAGGCTTTCCTTTCTTGGTCAGAGCATTGAGTACAGGGGTTGGGAGGTCATGTTTGGCCACTTTTGGAAAACTGTGTGCAATTCCAGTTGCCCTCCTCTGGAAGAATGTTGTGAAACTTAAAAGGGTTCAGAAAAGATTAACAAAGATGTAGGCAGAGTTGGAGGTTTTGAGCGATAGGAAGATGCTGAATACGCCAGGGATAATTTCCCTGGAGCATTGGAGGCTGATGGGTGACCTGACAGAAGTTTATAAGGGGTATAGATAGGTTTGATAGCCAAAATCTTTTCCCCATGGTAGGCGACTCCAAACCTAGAGCAGCACGGTGGCACAGTGGTTAGCACTGCTGCCTCACAGCTCCAGCGATCCGGGTTCATTTTCCGCCTCAGGTGACTGACTGTATGGAGTTTGCACGTTCTCCCCGTATCTGCGCGGGTTTCCTCCGGGTGCTCCGGTTTCCTCCCACAGTCCAAAGATGTGCAGGTCAGGTGAATTGGCCATACTAAATTGCCTGTACTGTTAGGTAAGGGGTAAATGTAGGGGTAGGAGTATGGGTGGGTTGCGCTTCGGCGGGTTGGTGTGAACTTGTTGGGCCGAAGGGCCTGTTTCCGCTCTGTAATGTAATGTAATCTAATCTAATCTAGAGGGCATCGATTTCACGTGAAAGGGGAAAGATTTAAAATGGACCTGAGGGGCAACTTTTTCACACAGAGGGTAGTGCATGTTTGGAATGAGCTGCCAGAGGAAGTGGTGGAGGCTACTACAATTAAAACATTTGAAAGGCATCTGGATGGGTATGTGAATAAGAAGGATTTAGAGAGATACAGGCCAAATGCTGGCAAATGGTATTAGATGTGTTTAGGATATCTGGTCGGCATGGATGAGTTGGACCGAAGGCTGTGTTTCTGTGCTGTATGAGTTTAATCATCTTGCGTGAAAGCAGAAGTGTTGTGAAGACTGGACTTTCAGAGCAGCTTTCAAAGATGTTTTGCCTTTACTGGAAGCAGAAGAAGTGACAATGAAGTATTTAATTGGTGAGACAGCAACTGAGTACATGAGTACATCTAGGATTTTGGTGGAAAGTGGGAATTCATTGCACTGTGAGGGTGAAGTGCTTTAAGGCTTCCCAGCAGTAAGGACAGTGTGCTGATTGGGGTGCCCAGTGAAGGGTTAGGTGGATTTTTGAGTTAAACTGCTCATTTCTGCCAGCCTCCAACATTGTATTTCCAATGCTGTCCATCAGAAGGAGCTGTGTATAACTGGTATTGTTAGAAGCCTTTGGGTTTTCAGCCCTGCAGGAATGGCATTGTTTCATCAGCATTGTAAAGGTGACTGGCAGCAGAGGGAGGTGTGGGCTGTGTTCACTAGAAATGATTAAGCATTTAGATAACATACATACGAGAGGGCAGGATGGGATTTGTCTTTCGATTTGCAGAAGGTGGGAGATCCTGGGAGCTGTGATCTGAGGCAAACAACTGCGGTAAATCATAGAAGCCTTACAGTGTGGAAGCAGGCTGTTCAGCCCATCAAGTCCATTCTGACCCCTCCGATGAGCATCCTGCCCATACACCCCTCCCCCTCCCACTCCTACCCCCACCCCTTAGGGAATCAGGGGTTCGGGATAATGCAAGTAAGAAGAGCTGAGATGATGGATAGATCAGCCACGATCTTAATAAATGGTGAAGCAGGCTCAACAGTACAAATGGCCTACTCCTGTTTCTATTACTATGAAACTATAACCCACCTAACCTGTACATCCCTGGCCACTATGGGCAATTCAGCATGGCCAATCCAAATCAAGGCAGGTGAGCAATGTAATGATGTGGAAAATGGATGTCAGAGAACAATAGAAAGGAACAAGGAGAATAAACTTACCAGAAATTAAAACTTGGTTCAAAAGATTACAAACAATAAAACTAAAAGGTCAGTATCTGAATGTGTGCTTGTTATGAAGGGGTAGAGGTACTGTACCTTTAAGAGAGTTAAAAAATCGAGCAGAACAAAGTGTTCTAAACAAGATGAGATTGTAATATTTGGTCAACACAAATACAGCAACTGGGTTGCCATGAGGCACAAACTAATTCACATTTGGCCAATCAGTTTAAATTTTGCCCCAACATACCAAAGTCCAATCAAGTTTGAATTAAGTATTTTGATAATATTAACACCAATAAAATGATCCGATGTTTTGAACTATAAAACCAGGCATTTTTGTGAGTTTTAATACTCTGTGTTGGACATAAAGAGTAAAGTTGTTAATTTTTACTTTAAATTTTTACCTCTGGGATAGTTCTTTGCCTCTCAAACTTTTACATAGTACTGCATGGGGTGAATCATTTCTGTGTTGATGGTTTAATTTAGCAGAGGGGGTTACCCCGTGTCGTAACAGTGCTGCAACGTAACAAAAGTGAATGAATTGACTACACACATTGAAGAGAATGATTTTGATCTGGGACTCCTTACAGAGACATGGCTTCAGGATGACAAGGATTGGATCCTAAATATTGAGGGGATTTGTGGCATTCAAGTCGAATGGGAAGCTAGGTAAAGGTAGAGGGTTGACACTGCTAATCAGAGCACTGATCACAGGGTAGTCTGGTGTCAGCTCGGATTTCAGGTCCTGGTTTCTTTGTCCTCTATTGATCTCCCTGTTCCCACACAGTTGTTGTCCGTTCTCAGCTCTGCTTCATTTCTGCTGAAGCTTTAACCTTTTTGACACCTTCCGGAACAATAAATCATTCAGTCAATCAAAGTCCAACCCACAGTCTCCCAGCCTGTCAACCATCCAGACACAGAGTATCATACCAGAAAATATAACAAAAAAGATGAAAAGTTAGAATTAAATAGGTGCTTGTCTGTTCATTGGCGAGTAAACTAGAAATAGGGGTCTGCAAGGATTCTTATAGTGCCCTAATTGAAGAATTGTCTCTCCCTTACATCTAAGTATTAGTACCAAGCTATGACTTATAACAATATTTACATCAACAGAAATAAAGCATCTGTTATGCAATAGACCTAGAGATATACAGTATGGAACTAGACTTTCTCTCTCTCGTGTGTGCGTGTGCGTGCGCGCGCGCGCGCGCACACACACACACACACACCCCAAGGTCTATGGGGTGAATTTGTATTTGCAGATACCATGTATTTTGCTCAAAAAATGCAGAATCTGCACGCAGACAATACATGGAATATTTTATAAATTCCACTTTGGAAAAAGAACCAGTCTGATTCAAAAACTGGGATACAGACAGACCCTGGCCTCACACCTTTAATGCATTGTCTGAGCTGAGTTGTCATCTTTTCTTATAAAACCTTAAGTTATCTCGAGTAGGTGTCTTATAAGAAGTTCTGGAGTTTACATATTAATGACACCAGCAACTCATTCTAAAAGATGAAAGACTTTACAATCCAGATTTCTTCAATGTATCATTTCAGTGGCATGACTCTGTAATGTTTTGCTGTAAACTCAGTGTCTTATGATCTTATACTCCACAACCACCTGATGAAGGAGCAGTGCTCCGAAAGCTACTGCTTCCAAATAAACCTGTTGGACTGGCGTCATGTGATTTTTATCTTTGCCCAGGTTAGGGTGGATTGACCCTGCTAAATTACCCATAGTGCTCAGGGTTTTGCAGGTGTGGGAGAATTGTTAGAAGCGATTTGATTCCACCTTCTCGTGACTGTCTATGTGAACTTTGGTATGTTCTCCCCCTTCTGTCTGCGGGGGTTACCTCTGGGTGCTCCGGTTTCCTCCCACAGTCCAAGGATCTGCAGTTTCGGATGGATCGGCTGTGCTAAAGTGTCCAGGTATGTGCAGGTTAGAGTGGGTTAGCCATGGGGAACTGCAGGGCTGTAGAGGAAGTTGATGAGTCTGGGTGGGATGCTGTGTGGAAGGTCGGTGTGAATTTGATAGGTGAAATGGCCTGCAGGGATTATATAATTCTTCTGCTTTAGCCATATGTGGATTGAGAAATGACTGCTGTGGGAGTAGGTTCCAGTTCATGGGACACTGCCCCAGTCCTGGGGAAGGTGGGAATTGTGCTGTCTCTCTCCCCACCCACTGCCCCCATCCATTCTCTCTCGCCCCGCAACTCTCTGCCCCCCATTTTCTCTCTCTCGCCCTCATTGTCTTCCTCCACCCTTTGACCGCCGAGTCTTTCCTTTCCGCCCCCACCACCACCCTCTGTTCCCCCCAGTCTCTTATGGCCCCCACAATCTGTCACCCTGTCCATTCTGTATCTCTTCCAACTCCCACTAAACTTTCTCATGCCTCGAGCTCTCTTTGATCGCTGTATCAAGCTCATCTCAGAAGAGAGAGAGAGAGAATGGTTGGTGATTACACTGCCTGGGAGATGGGGGTGCATGAGAAATGGCTGATCTTTCAAATTGAGTATAGCTAAAATAATATATTCAGAAACAGTATTAAAGTTTGAACGCATGTTCAATTTTATATTAAGACAAAGCTGCAGCCATCTTTCTCAAACTTGCTTTGAACTATGTGCAGTTGAGGACAGGCTGTTCAGGGTGAATGAGGCTTTTGCCCGAAATGTCAATTTTCCTGCTCCTTGGATGTTGCCTGACCTGTTGTGATTTTCTAGCACCACAGTCTTGACTCTAATCTTCAGCATCTGCAGTACTCACTTTCGCCTGTTAGGGGTGAATGGCTGATTCCTAGTCTTGAAAAATTGGTTCTGTTAGAAGGTGTAGAGGTGTATTCTACCTTCAAGAGAGTTGAAAAGTGAGCAGAACCACCTGACATAGCACCAAATGTTCTGAACAATGTAACAATTTAACATTTGGTCAAACAGCTCAGTAGCTGGGTTGCCTGGAGACAAAAATATACTCAATTTTGGCCAATTGATTTAAATCTTGCCCCAAAATACTGAATTCCAATCAAGTTTGAATTTAGTATTTTGCGAATATTGGTTAGCACTGCTGCCTCACACCACCATGGTTGATTCCAGCCTTGGGTGACTGTCTGTGTGGAGTTTGCACATTCTCCCTGTGTCTGCTTGGGTTTCCTCTTGGTGCTCCAGTTTCCTCCCACAGTCCAAAGATGTGCAGGTCAGGTGAATTGGCTATGCTATATTGCCCGTAGTGTTAGGTGCATTCGTCAGAGGGAAATGGGTCTGGGTGGGTTACTCTTCGGAGGGTTGGTGTGGACTGGTTGGGCCGAAGGGCCTGGTTCCGCACTATAGGGAATTTAGTCTAATCTAATATTAACACCAATGAAATGACTTGATGCTTTGGAGTACAATATCAAAAAAAAAGTTGAACAGTTACAGGAGAACTTCCCAAAAGACCAACAAATTTAGGCTGCTAGTGAGAACTCTGAGAGGTACCTGTCCAGAGAAGGAGTCTGCACAGAGAAAAAACATCGACACTGACCTGGAGAGCAAATCTACAGAGGAAGATACAAAGAGAAGATTTAACGGCTGGCTGGTTTTGAAGTTTGAATCTTTCGGTAAATCTTAATCAGGGTTTTTATTGGACTGGTATCATACAGGGGAAGGTAGAAGATAGAAAGGAGTTGTAAATAGTTGTTAATTAATTATTCTCCGTTAGACTTTACTAAATAAAGTTGTTAATTTTTACTTTAAATACTGACCTTTGGGAATAGTTTCTTGGTTCTTAAATTTTCCAGATTACTGCATGGATTAAACCTTCTCTATGTTGCTGGTTTAAATTAGGTGGGGGAGGTTGCACCCAGAGTTTTAAAATTTGGGGGCTTTCGTCTGAGATTTGAACTGGTTTAGACAGATTTGAATAGATTTGGCGGTACGAAAAATCCCAGCAGATTTAAACACTTGCAAGTTAGTGTCCTAGATCATTAAATAAAACTTTAAATAGTGACTTTTAGAAACAGTTCCTTACCTCTTGAATTTTCACATTACCACATGGGGTACATCTTTTTTGGGTTTGAATTAGTGGGGGGTGCAGTCCGTGTCACAACAGTTCTGACTATGTAGAAATAGAGGAGTGGAGCATGGAAAGAAACTGTTTGTTCCGTGCCAATTGGATATCCTAAATTAATCTAGGCCTATTTGCCAGCTCTTGGCCCATATCCCTCCAAACCTTCCTGTTCATATAATAATCCAGATGCCTTTTGAATATTGGAATTGTACCAGCCTCCACCACTTCCTCTGGGAGCTCATTCAATCCACGTACCACCCGCTCCGTGAAACAGTTGCCCTTTAGGTCCCTTTTAATCCTTTCCCCTCTCACCCTAGTATAAATCAATTGCTGCTTTTTCTGAACAGGCTCAGTGGCTGGCACTGCTGCCTTATAGCGCTAGGGACCCGGGTTTGATCTCAGTCTCTGGCAACTGTCTGAGTGGAGTTTGCACCTTCTCTGTGTGGGATTCCTTTGGGTGCTCCGGTTTCTTCCCACAATCCAAAGATGTGCAGGTTTGGAGAGGGCACTTCTTGAGGGGAATTAACTTTCACACTTTTTTTCTACTCCTTAGGTCCCTTTTAAATCTTTCCCCTCTCACCTTCAACCTATGCCCTCCAGTTTGGGAGTCCCCTATCCTGAGGAAAAGATGAGTAGTCAAATAAAATGCAAAAGGAATAAAATGTCGAGTCGCAGGATAAATATAAAATGTCGCTCCAGCCTTTCTTGTCTCCGATTGTCATTTGGGCACAAAACCTGTCAGTAACACCAGCAACTTCACAGAGCGTCCTGCGCATGCTCCTCGGTGACAACACACACTGCGCATGTTCGCCGGTGTCAGCAAAACCTGTGCGTGCTCCTGGTTGTCGGCGAAAACTGCGCGTGATCTCCTTTTGTTGGACCAATAGGAAGCCCTGGAGGACCGGAAGGAGCGTGTAATCAGAGACGTCTCTATTGTCTCTGTCTCTCTCACAATCTCAATTTATGGAGGGGACAGATTCTGGAAAAGTTGGGCCAAGTCTGTGTCTCAGTTGGCAAACTCATGGAAAATGCAGTACCACGATGTGAAGTGATAGCATTCCCTGTTGGGGGGTAAGCAGCAGAAAGGAGATGCATTGTTTAAATGGTGATATATTAGGATGTGGAGAAAGTGAGGACTGCAAATGTTGGAGATCAAAGTCAAAAAGTGTGGTGCTCGAAAAGCACAGCAGATGAGGCAGCATCCGAGGAGCCGGAGAGTCCGCGTTACAGGTACGAGCCCTTCATCAGGAATGTGTATAAAGGGGCCTCAGCGTCCTTCCATACCAGTCAATGCCAGTTGTCACAGGTGCAGCAAGCAATGAGCAAAGCAGGTGTTATATAAGCAAGAGGAATTGAGTCCAGAAGTGGGGATGTCTTCCTGCAGTTATGGGATCATTGAATATATTCAAGGCTGAGTTCATCTGATTTTGGAACAACAAAGAATTGGATGTTTATGGGGGAAGGCAAGAAAATGGTTTTCAGATCATTGCAGAACAGTTCCTGAGTCAAACAGCACAGAAACAGTCCCTTCAGTCCAACTACTCCATGCTATGTTCTCAAATTAATCTAATCCCACCTGCCAGTGTTTGGCCTATATCCCCCTGTCACAAAGCTGGTCCTTTTTTCTAAAAGCTGGTCCTTCTCAAGGATGCTGTGTCCTAAGTTTTTTTTCAGGGGGGTGGTAAAAAGACCCGGGCTCTGAAGCGACTGGTTTAGTACAGAGATGAAAAACGGCATTGGGAGGCATTTTTGGTTATATGTGAACAGATGAGACTTGAGGCCAAAGCTTTTACGTTTTCGCAGTGACCTGTACAATGAAAGGGGAGTGGTCAATCCTGAAAGCTGAAGTCTCGTTTGGGTGAGTTAAGCAGTGGTCTATGTGGAGAAAGGCAGCTAACATTGTCTCCTTCCGCCCTTCTAACTTCAACTGTAAGCCTCTGTTTCAGTTTTACTTTGTTTAAGGGATTTGTTTTCTTTTGGTACTGTTGTGTACCAGCATTGCGAAGAGTGTTAAGAGTTTCTCCACAGCTTGTACTGTACTTAATAAAGTTTGGTTGTTCACAGAAGTTGGCGTATTGCAGTGTAAGAAGGTCAAGCAAAAGAACTTAACAAAGGAACCTAAGGGATGAGTCTTTCATGCAGAAAGTGGCGTGTTGAAGGAAAGAGCTGTCAGAGGAAGTGGTGGGTGCTGGTACAATTATGACATTAAAAGGCATCTGGATTGGTATACGATTAGGAAGGGTTTAGACGCTGTGGGCCAAATGCTGGCAAATCGGCCGAGATTAGGTTAGGTTATCTAGTTGGCACGGATGAATTAGACTAAAGGGTCTGTTTCTGTGCTACATATCTCTATCACTCTGGCTTGCCACTAACATTTGCCACATCTATATGTACAGTTTCTCTCTGGTGTCAGTGTCAATGCCTTGATATCTCACTCTTAACCGGACTGGCAGTGATGACTTTTGTAATCTTTTCTTACAGACTATCTAAAGACAGAAGTTTCAAAGTCAACAGATAAAGGGCTTATGTCCAAAATGTTGATTCTCCTGCTTCTCTGATGCTGCTTGCCGTGCTGCGCTTTTCCAGCGACGCAGTTTTTGACTGACTCTCCAGCGTCTCCAGTCCTCACTTTCACGTCAGTGTCTGACAGTTACTCAGTCCATCAGGACCACAACAATTTTCAACTATGATTCTGTGAGAAGGAGCAAAGCTTTCTTTTTGGTTCCTGTTTGTGTACGGGGGCACTGGTTGAAAGACCCTACTGTTGCAGTGCACTGAGTGTGGAGCCTGAAACAACTCTACTGCCTGGAAAGAAGAATTCATGGCGGGGTTGTACACGTGTGTGTGCAGCTGAAGCTTCGGCCATGGAGAAACCCGAGGAAACACAACCTGTTGAGAAACCATGGAATTGTGGCGACTGCGGGAAGGACTTCTGTGTCCCATCTGTCCTGGCGGCTCATCAATGCAATCACACTGGGAAAAGGCCGTTCTCCTGCCCCGAGCGGGCAAAGGGCTTTACTTGCTCCTGTGTCCTGCTAGCCCACCAGCATATACACACTGGTGAGAGGACGTTTTACTGCTCCGTGTGCGGGAAAGGGTTCACTTGGGTGGACAACCTCCAGACCCACCAGCGATGTCACGCAGGGGAGAGGCTCTTCAGTTGCCATGAGTGCGGGAAAGCCTTCAGCGACTCCTCCAACCTGCTGACGCACTGGCGAGTCCACACGGGGGAGAGGCCCTTCAGCTGCCCTGAGTGGAGGAAGGCCTTCAGCAATTCCTCCATCCTGCTGGCCCATCAGTGGGTCCACACGGGGGAGAGGCCCTTCAGCTGCCCAGAGTGCGGGAAGGCCTTCAGCTGTTCCTCCTCCCTGCTGACCCACCGGCGAATCCACACGGGGGAGAGGCCCTTCAGCTGCCCAGAGTGTGGGAAGGCCTTCAGGAAATCATCCCACTTGCTGGCCCATCAGCAGATCCACACGGGGGAGAGGCCCTTCAGCTGCTCAGAGTGCAGGAAGGCCTTCAGCTATTCCTCCTCCCTGCTGACCCACCGGCGAATCCACACTGGGGAGAGGCCCTTCAGCTGCCCAGAGTGTGGGAAGGCCTTCAGGAAATCGTCCCACCTGCTGGCCCATCAGTGGGTCCACACGGGGGAGAGGCCCTTCAGCTGCCCAGAGTGCAGGAAGGCCTTCAGCTATTCCTCCTCCCTGCTGACCCACCGGCGAATCCACACAGGGGAGAGGCCCTTCAGCTGCCCAGAGTGCGGGAAGGCCTTCAGCTATTCCTCCTCCCTGCTGACCCACCGGTGAATCCACACTGGGGAGAGGCCCTTCAGCTGCCCAGAGTGTGGGAAGGCCTTCAGGAAATCGTCCCACCTGCTGGCCCATCAGCGGGTCCACACGGGGGAGAGGCCCTTCAGCTGCCCAGAGTGTGGGAAGGCCTTCAGCAATTCCTCCAACCTGCTGGCCCATCAGCGGGTCCACACGGGGGAGAGGCCCTTCAGCTGCCCCAAGTGCGGGAAGGTCTTCAGCAGTACCTCCACCCTACTGAGACACCAGCGGGTCCACACGGGGGAGAGGCCTTTTGCCTGCTCTGAGTGTTGTAAGGCCTTCAGCAATTCCTCTGACCTGTTGTCCCACCGGCAGGTCCACACCAGGGAAAGGCTATTCAGCTGCCCCGAGTGTGGGAAGGGGTTCACCCGCTCTTCCAACCTGCTGGCCCACCAATGGGTTCACACCGGGGAGAAGACGTTTGCCTGCCCCGACTGCGGGCGGAGGTTCACATTGTTCTGCAACTTGCGGAGGCACCAGTAGGGGCACCAGTGCATCCAACAATCCGATTCCACCAGTGACACTGCTGTGGGTCACCCCCAAGGCTGAAGCTCCTGCCCATTCTGACAGTGGGTGCAGTGAACTTTTTTTTGTTTTGTGCTGGACTCGCACCACCCTCTTTCCCCCCCCCCCCCCAACAAGCCCACCTACATGGCTCAGGGGTGGCATGGTGACTCCGTGGTTAGTACCACTGCCTCACGATGCTGACCTGGGTTCAATTCCACACTCGGGGTGACAGTCTGTGTGTAGCTTTCACGATGCCCCCACCCCCCCACCCCGCCCCAGCACGTCTGTATGGGTTTCCTCTGAGTGCTCTGGTTTCCTTCCCATGGTCTAAAGGTGTGCAGGTTAGGATGGATTGGCCCATCTAAATTGTCCCATAGTGTTCAGGGATGTGTAGGTGTGGTGCATTACAGGGGTAAATGTAGAGGAATAGGGATAAGGGAATGGGTCTGGCTGGGTTACTCTGCGGAGGGCCAGTGTGGACTTGTTGGGCCAAAGGGCCTGTTTCCATACTGTAGGGAATCTATTCTTTGAAAAAAATTCCTCCAAGCAATATTGATAAAATATGCCGAGTTGGACAAAGTATCCCATCAAGTTTGAGACAAACCCAGAGTTGAAGAAGTCACATGACACCATGTTACAGTGCAACAAGTTTATTTGAAATCACAAGCTTTAGGAGCATTGCTCTTTCATGAGTGCTGCTCCTTCATCACTTCATCTGGCGCCGTGTGACTTCTGACCTTATCCTCCCCAATTCAACACCAGCACCTCTGCATCAGAGTTGACGAATGAGATTGGATTTTATTCGGCCTGATTTAGTGAGATGTTCATTTGGAAACTCAAAACTGTCGGACCGACAGAGATGCGAATCATAGAGTCCCACAGCAGGAGACAGGCCCTTCGGCCCAACATGGTCCACGCCGAACAAACTGTCCATCAACACTAAGCCCATTTCCCTGCACTTGGCCCATTTCCTTCCATACCTTTCCTATCCACGTATTTGTCCAAATGCCTTTTTAAATGTTGTTAATCGACCCACCTCAACCACTTCCGCTGGAATTTCATTCCATATGTGTACCACCCTCTGCGTAAAAAGAAACATTGCCCCTCACATTCCCTTTTATTCTTTTTCCTCGAACCTTAAACTGATGCCCTCTAGCCCTCACTTCCCCAACCCTGGAGTAAAAGTCTGAGTGCATTCATCCTCTCACGATCTCTTCACTTCTCTCAGGGCCTCTCTCAGTCTCTAATGCTCTAAATAAAAATATCTTAGCTTGTCCAACCTCTCCCTTTTACATAGACCTTTGAATCCTGGTAACATCCTTGTGTATGTCTTCAGCACTCTTCCAAGTTTAATAACATATTTGTTATAGACACTGCCCTGTCGACCTATTTTGTTGGAAATATAGGACCTAATCCAAACTGGATAATCTGGCTGATGGGGCAGGAAACCACTTCCTTTCTTGAGAGACAAGTCTCCTGGAGAGAACTGGCCGGCTGACTGATCTACTGACCCTCACAGTACCCCACTGCCCTCAGTTATCTGGAGGGAGTCCACACATTTGCCTAAGGTGGTGCTTGAAACCTTTATCATTTTTGGGATGGATCCCCATTCATTCCGTGCTATGGAGTCATGCAGCCTGGAAACAGACCCTTCAGACCAACCAGTCCATGATCCCCAACTAAACTAGTGCCACCCATCTGCTCCTGGCCTGTATCCAGTTTGTTAATAGTTTTGTTCAACGTGAGAGTTGGACAAATAAATAGCTGATTGTTGATTGTAAAGTGTTGGGGATTTATTCTTATCACTAGAGACGTTTACACCACTTTTAATGCTAATTTTACAGATTATTAGGTGACACAGTCCTCTGGGTGTTTCTGTTTGAGAAAGGTGGTGCTGTCAGCCTTCGCTTTATAAGAGTATTGACGTGATGTCCTGCTGAATGCAATGGAGTCAACATGAATCCCAGCCTCTCTCTGTGGCTGTGGGTGAATTGCCTTAATTTGGCTCTTAACTCAGAAACTGCACACAATTAACTGCTGAAACAATGATTTACACTTTATTGTATGTAGCAACCAAAAATAAAACTCCTCAAGTAACCAAGTTCAACCTCACAATTTGGCTATCACCCAATTGATGGCAGAATTTAACTGAGTTTGCACCAAAAGTATCTGTCTCTGGAAGTGTCCAGGGATTCAATGCAGCATTCTTCTTCCAAATACTGCTGCCACATCATTCTGAGGTTGAATTCTGGTGGAGATTCCTCGCTTTCAAATCTGTGATGTGATGCTTCTTTAGATTCTAACACCACCTCCCCACACTTCTGGAGATGTCCGGTCTGTCTCTTACCTTCTTATCCTCGAGGTTTAGTGGTTTGCTTGGTACAGCCTTTCCTGCAAAAAAACCCCTTTACATCAGAGCCTTCCTTCCACAGACAAACGTAATTGTCCTTTTGTCATGAGCTTATTAAACACTTAGCTCATCTGTCCCAGGAAACAGCTTGTTGTTTTGCGTCCTTCTTCCCAGGGATGGTTAACTAGCAGAAATTAGGCCATTCAGCCCATTGAGTCTGCTCCACTATTCAATCATGGCTGATATGTTTCTCAACCCAATTCTCCCCGTAACCCTTGATACTTTAGAATGATTGAGTCTACTCCACCATTCAATGGGCTGAATGGCCTAATTTCTGCCTCTGAGGTCTTCTGATGTAGCAGTTTCTCAGTGGCCGTTTTGTTTCTTGGTCTAGAAAGAGTTCCTGCTGACTCAGGGAATTTGGAAAGTTCTGCAGTTTAAAGGACCACACCACATTCCCATCTGCCTCCGCCTGAGATACTGGCAATTCCCAAGATCCTTGGTATCCCTGAAAACAATCAAGGTGTCTGGAAATCTCTGCTGCTACTCTGGAACAGAAGGATTATGGGGAGAAAATTCAGAAATCTGATGTGCAAAGAGACTATGGAGTTCTACTCCAGGATTCTCTCAAGGCAAACTTGCAGGTTGAGTCAGTGGTTAGGAAGGTAAATATTTTGATCAGACTTGAATATAAAAGCAGGGATGTACTTCTGAGGCTCTGAGAGGCTCCGGTCAGGCCACAATTGGAGTACTGGATGTAGATTTGGGCCCCATATCTCAGGAAGAATGTACTGGCCCTGGAACATGTTCAGACGTGGTTCACAAGAATGGTCCAGGAATGAAGACTTTAACATATGAAGAACATTAGAGGACTCTAGGTTTATACTTCATGGAGTTCAGAAGAATGAGAGGGGATCTAATGGAAACCTACAGAATAATGAATGGCGTGGATGTTGGGAAGATGTTTCCATTCGGAGGAGAGACTAGAACCTGAGGGCTCAGCCTTCGCGTCAAGGGAAGACCCTTTAGAACAGAGGCAAGAGAAACTTCTTAAGCCAGAGTGTGGTGAATCTATGGAATTCACCGCCACAGAAGGCTGCGGAGGCCGAGTTACTGAGTATATTTAAAACTGAGATAGATCGGTTCTTGAGTATCAAAGGGTTCAAGGGTTACGAGGAGAATGGGGTTAAGAAACGTATCAGCCGTGATTGAATGGCGAAGCAGACACAATGGGCTGAATGGCCTAATTTCTGCTCCTATGGTCTTATGATACGCTGATGTGTGGAGGGGTGAGGAGGGGGGATAAAAGGGATGAAGAGAGAAAGGCAGTTAAGGTGAAGCTCGATAGAGACGAAGGAAATATAAGAATTGTATGATAAATGGCAGAACACATAGGAGCACTGGCATACAGAGGGAAATGGGCATATAGATCCGTGGAAGTGGTAATGCAGGTAGGCACGGTGGTCAAGAAAGTACACAGCATGCTTCCTTCAGTGTAAGAGTTACATTACAGCTGTTTATTCTGCACACCTGCGTTCGATTTTAGTGTCAGGCAACTATCTGTGTGGAGTTGGCAGATTGTCCCTGCACCCCACCTCCCGTGTCTGTGTGGGCTTCCTCCGGGTGCTCCGGCTTCCTCCTACAATCCAAACTTGTATAGGTTAGGATTAGCAAAGCTAAATTACCCATAGCATCCAGGGAGAGGCAGGTTAAGTTGGATCGTCTGTGTGTAAATTGCCCCAATGTTCAGGGATGTGAAAGTTCGGTGCATTAGTCAGGAGTAAATGTCGATAATGGGGGTAAGAAAACGGGGCACCATGTGTTAATCTTTAGAGGGCCAGTGTTGACTTGTTGGGCTGAATGGTCTGTTTCCACGCTGGAGGGATTCTGTGATAGTCAGAGGTGTTTTTTTCCCTCCAAAGTGGAAAAGTCAACTAAAAGAGGTTCAAGGTGAGAGGGGGACTGTTTGGGGTAGAAGTCGTGGGGGTGGGGAATTTACACAGAGGGATGGTGGGTTTCTGGAACGCACTGCCAGTGCAGGTAGTGGAAGCAGGCACCTTAACAACGTTTAAGATGTATCTTGATAGACGCATGAACGGGAGGTGAACAGAGGAACAGAAACCACACATGGGCAATAAATAGCAGATCTAAGTAAGGATTAAGAATTAGCACATGCTTAGAGGTGGTGCCTAAACTAAATAAGAAGGGCCTGTGATTGTGTTGTATTGTATTGATACAGCTTTCCCCCACTATTTGAAAGTAGAGTGTTCCTTTCATAAGCCGAAATGGCCTAAAGCGAAGAAGCAATTACCATGAATTAATTTATATTATGCCTTTCTTTGTAAAAGCGACAATCCTCTTCAGATTTCTTTTGGTTTGTGACAACAGGTATTAATGTAGGTCTTTTGTAAAAGTGAAGTCGTGTAAAGTGAACTTTCGAACAGTGGGGGATACCTTTATGCTGATGGAGGGGAGATGGGGAAGCAATGAAGAGGGGTGGATGGAGGCTCCGGTGGAGAATAAACACAGAGACCAATTGAGCAGCTTGGCCTGGCCCTGTGCTGGAGACTCAATGGGACAGAGACAAATGTATCTATTTCAGGTATACCTGCAGAATGCTCCATCCAGGATAAAAAAAATGTCCTTCATCTGCTTCAGCATACAGGGCAGATGAGCAGTTTCTCCCCGGTGTGGACCAAGAGGTGATGCGACTGAGTGGAGCCTTTCCTGTGCTGAATGCAGGTGAATGGCCGCTGCCCGGTGTGCAAATGCTGATGAATATCGCGCAGGCGGGGAAGGGAAACCGTTCCTACACTCCCTGCATTTTCATGATTTCTCCAAGGTGCAGGTGTCCTCATATTTCTCCAGGTTCAACAATCAGTTGAAACTCGC
The DNA here is from genome assembly GCF_047496795.1 of Chiloscyllium punctatum. Lineage (NCBI taxonomy): Eukaryota > Metazoa > Chordata > Chondrichthyes > Orectolobiformes > Hemiscylliidae > Chiloscyllium > Chiloscyllium punctatum. The sequence continues at coordinate 75,086,015 of NC_092774.1, forward strand.
TCACACTTACAGCATATGCGTGGTGTTACTGGTGAACCCTCTGATCATTGGAGGACTCTCTCATTCAGTCTGTAAAGCATGTTCCAGTCACGACTCTGGTGTGTGGGTATGTGAGACTCTGAGTTTCCAGTCACACTGACGTTTAAAACCTAACAAAGCAGGCAGACCTTCTCCCCTTTGTTTACAAGGCCATCAATATCCAAGTCCTGGTGAATCAAGCAACTGTCAGACTTGTTTGGTCTGAGATTTCTGCCTCTAAATTCTTCTCTTGCAATCTCTTTCCACAGGAATATTACAAAGGTCATCGCTGTCAGTCCACAATAGAAAATCAGAACACACAATTCCAGTTTCTGTGGAACATTCTTTCCTCTCTTAATACCCAAGATCTTTGTGCTGATCTATATATAAATGTATACAGCAGGGTAATGTGGTGGATTGCATACTCCATGAAGAGTTCACTCAAGTTGCTGAATGAACATCTATCATGCGGTATTGACGTTCTTACTGAAGATATACAATATTCTGCAGTACAATATTATGAGCCCAGAAACACTGCACATCATGCTTTTAGAGCCATAAACATTCCATCAAATATGTAACATATACCCCAGACTTATCTGTCTTATATTAACGCACGGTTGTCTTACATTTCCAGAAGACTCAGATTTAAGTTTTAAGTGTGACTTTTTGTAAAAGAAGCCGTCTTTTGGACTCCTTCCATGCCATACTGACTCTATTACTGGAAATACATCCATACTACACCAGGATTCATGGATCAACGACGTGAGGCTTATCTTTACTCTCTTATAATTTTCTGTTGCATAAATGTTTCGACGAATGCCAACGCTTTTCACCAGTCACAGAGTCAGAGACATAAAGCACAGAAACAGATCCTTCAATCTAACTTGTCCATGCCGACCAGATATCCAAAATTAGTCTAGTTCCATTTGCCATCACTTGGTCCATATCCCCCTAAACCCTTCCTATTCATATACCCATCCAGATGCCTCCACCACTTCCTCTGGCAGCTCATTCCATACACTCATCACCCTCTGCAAAAAAAGGTTAACTGCAAGGTCCCTTTTAAATTTTTCCCCGTTCGCCCTAAACCTATGCCCTCTAGTTCTGCACTCCCCCTATCCCAGGGAAAAGACCTTGTCTACTCACCCCGTCAACACTCCTCACGTTTTTATAAACCTCTTTAAAAAACACACACTCAGCCTGCGATGCTCGAGGGAAAACAGCCCCATCTTATTCAGCCTCTCCTTGTAGTTCAAACCCTCCTACCCTGGCAAGAGCCTTGTGACTCTTCTCTGAATCCTTTCAAGTTTCACAGCATCCTGCCTATAGGCGGGAGACCAGAATTGCACACAATATTTCAGAAGAAGCCGACTGAAACTGACTTTTGCAGAGTCTGCTCCCTGCTTGGATTCATAATCTCTGCCTCCCGTTGCTGCAAGTGAACAGTGCTTCCCCCCTTCTCTCTCCCTCCCAGGATAAGGAATGGAAAGGTGGAGACATTGCTTCATTCCCAGATTTTGCCCAGAAGAGCCCCCCCCCACCCACTCCACAATTGTCTGAATGCACAAGTTGGACCATGAGCTTCTGAAGCTACTGCTGCTCCTCTCTCTCTCTGAATGAAGATTGAGCTTCACCCCAGACTGCAACTTCCTTTCTCTGTCCAAGCATCTGTGAGCACAGCACAGCACATTGTTGCTGAAGTAAGGCATCTTTCCTGAATATTACAATTAAAGGAGTGTCTTCCCCCTGATATTCAAAGGGATGGTAAGTCAGAGAAGGACCACGCCTTGTGTTGTGTGGCATGTGTGACAGTTGCAACAGGACGTCCCAACTCCTATGCTCAATTCAAAGTTTCAGAAGATTTGTAGCTCTGGTGCTCGTTGTGATTGTGTTTGCTGAGCTGGGAATTTTTGTTGCAGATGTTTCATCCCCTGTCCACGTGATATCCTCAGTGCTTGGGAGCCTCTTGTGAAGTGCTTCTGTGATGTTTCCTCCGGCATTTATAGTGGTTTGTCTCTGCCGCTTCCCTTTGTCAGTTCCAACTGCAGTGGCCGGTATATTGGGTCCAGGTCAATGTGTTTGTTGATAGAATCTGTGGATGAGTGCCATGCCAGAGAACAGCCAGGGAATTCCGAGAGGCATGGCCTCTAGGCATTATTCCAGTACCACATTTTTCAACTCTGGATCTGGGACAAGGTGTGTGGTGTGGGTGAAGGGGAGGGGAAATAAGGAAACTGGTGAAATCTACATTGATCCTATGTAGTTTGTGGGTCCCAAGGCAGAAGACGAGGTGTTCTTCCTACAAGTGTCAGGTAGCTAGAGCTTGAAGGGGGAGGCAGCAGAGCACTTGCATGTCCTTGACGGATTGGGAGGTGGAGTTAAAGCGTTCAGCCACAAGGCGGTGGAGTTGTTTAGTTTTGGCGTCCCAGAGCTGTTCCCTGAAATGTTCTGCAAGTTGGCGTCCAGTCTCCCCAATGTGGCAGAGACCACATCGAGATCAATGGACGTATAAATAAATCTTATAAACAAATTGTACAAATCTTAGCCTGCCAGTTATTTTCTTCAATTAAGTTAAAGAAAATTTTAATTAAATTGGGTGACTACATGAAACGGTTAGTTGGTCAGACTCAAGTCATCATCCTTTAATGAAACAATGCCATTAATATCAGCAAACTGCTTTTCTTTGTTAGAACCGCAAGTTCTTGATTTATTTTCACAACTTACTGATATTCACATCTGCACATTCAATGTCAAACTCTGACATCAGAAATAACATGACACCATTAATTTTTTCTTACAATAATCCAACAAATAAATTAATAACACAGTCAATATCAAGTCTCATTAACATGAAATTATATTTGACCAAAAGAATGTAAAATCAAGATGTGAGATAACAAATGGGGGAAGGGCAGAATGCAAGAAATGCAGCATCACAGAAGGTGCTCCTCCAGGGAGTGTATTTTACCAACTACAACTGCTAAATATAAACAAACACTCTGACATGATCCTCCGGTTTTAATGTAAACCATAGCCCCATACAGTAGGTACCATTTAAATAAGTTAATAGATACAAGCCTTGAGCAAATCCAGCCTCCAGCCGGACCCCCCGCTTCTTGGAGCTCGGACCTTCCTCCAGCTCCAGGGGGTTGTTGAGCTCCTGGGCTCCGGCCGCCGCCGAAGAAGCCGCGGGCGCCGGCTCTCTCTCCTCCACCGCCGACATTTTTAATTTGTTTTCTCGTTCACCCGGTAACCGTCACCTCCCCCTTCCCGGGCCCCGGAAATTATACAAAAATAAACAATAAACCCCACCGGGGACTGTCTCCTTTTCTTCACAACTTTTGTTTGAAAAGTTCCGGCTTTAATTTGAAATGTATTTTAAAGGTATTTTCTGAGGTAAACGATGCCTGTCTGCCCCCCTCCCTCCGTCAGAAACCGCCCGCTGAGTCGATGAGAAAACCGCAGCCTCGCGCCGCCATCTTTGTTTTTCTTCTTCTTTCCGTCTCCTCCTTCTGTGACGCGCGTCATCCACGCTCCCTCCAATCAGAACACACCTTACTCCACCTGACCAATGGCGACCGGCGCTGGTTGTTACTGACAGAGTTTGTGTCCAATTGCCAATTTGGGATAAAAAAGGCGGGAGCAACAATTCTTTTCCCCTGTGACTGCACATCTCATTCCTTTTGCCTGTCTCTTCCGCAGGGGAGGGGGAATCCCAAACGAGAGGGCACAGGTTTAGGGTGAGAGGGGAAAAATTTAAAAGGAACTCAAGAATTTTTTTAAAAGTGTGAAAGTTAATTCGCCTCAAGAAAAGCCCCCTCTTACGACCTGAACAAAATAGATTGTTCACAGCCTATTACTCACTAAACAAGAAGGATGTTGTGAAACTTAATTTCTGAACTCTTTTATTTATAAGAATGTTGCTAGGGTTGGAGGGTTTGAGCTACAGGGAGAGGCTGAATTGGCTGGGGCTATTTTCCCTGGAGCATTGGAGGCTGAGGGGTGACCTGATGGAGGTTTATAAGATCTTGACAGGTCTGGATATGAGAAAAAGATAAGGTGTTCCCTGGGGCGGGGGAGTCCAGTACAAGAGGGCATTAGTCTCTGGGTGAAAGGGGAAAGATTTAAAACGGCCCCAAAGGGCAAATTTTTCACATGTAGGTTGGTGTGTGAACTGAATGAGCTGCCAGGAAAAATGGTGGAGGCTGGTACAAATACAACATTTAAAAGGCATCTGGATAGGTACATGAATAGGAAGTTTTAGAGGGATATGGACAAAGTGCTGGCAAATGGATTAATTTAGGCTATCTGGTCGGCGCATACCGAAGGATTGTTTTTTGTGCTCTACAACTCAATGGTTCTATTTCCACAGAGCCAGAACCAATTTCAAAAGGCTAGGAATAGGCCATTCGCCCCTTACAAACTGTCCTCAACTGTGGCCTCACTGAGCATATTTCAATTCTTAGTGCTATGTAATGAGCCAGACTTTATTAAAAATCTTCAAGCAAATGAACACTTAGGAGGCAGCGATTATAATATGGTAGAGATCAGAGTGCAGTTTGAAAGAGAGAAGGCAAAATTGATGTTATGGTGTTACAGTTAAATAAAGGGCAATAAGAGAGGAACTGACAAAAAATGACTGGAAGCAGAGCCTAGTAGGGAAGACAGTAGAGCAACAATGGCAGGAATTTCTGGGTGTAATTGAGGACACAGTACAGAGGTTCTTCCCCCCCAAAAAGAAAGAGTATCGGGCGGGGGGGGGGGGGGTGTGGAGGGGGGAAAGAAGACTGCCATGGCTGACAAAGGAAGTCAGGAAATGTATCAATGAAAAAGAGATCCTATAAAGTGGCCAGACCACTGGGAAATCAGAAGCTTGGGAAGACTACAAAAACAAACAGAAGATAACAAAGAGAAAAATAAGGAAGGAGAGGATCAAATATGAAGGTCAGCAGACCAGTAATGTTAGAAATGATAGTAAAAGTATTTTGCAATACATAAGAAACAAACGAAAGGCAAAAGTAGAAATTGGGCTGCTCCAAATTGATGCAGGAAGGTTAGTGATGGGAGATAAGAAAATAGCTGAAGAACTTAATAAATACTTTGTGTCAGTTTTCACAGTGGAAGACATGAGTAATATCCTAACAATTAAGGAGAGTTAAGAGGCAGAGATAAGTATGGTAGCCATTACAAAAAAGAAAGTGCTAGAAAAGCTAATAGGTCTAAAAATTGAGAAATCTCCTGGCCCTGATGGCTACAGCCTAGCGTTCTGAGGGAGGTGGTTGAAGAATTAGCAGAGATGTTGGTTGTAATCTTTCAAAAATCACTGGAGTCAGGGAAAGTCCCAGATGATTGGAAAATCACTGTTGTAAGTCCTTTGTTCAAGAAAGGATCATGACAAAAGCTGGAAAATTATACACTGATTAGCCTAATCTCAATTGTAGATAAAATTCTAAAATCTATCGTTAAGGATGAGATTTCTAAATTCTTGGAAGTGCATGATTGGATTAAAATAAGTCAGCATGGATTTAGTAAGGGGAGGTCGTACCTGACAATCTTAAGAGTTAACAAGTAGGTTAGACTTGGAAAACCCAGAGGATGTTATCTGCCTAGATTTCCAAAAGGCCTTTGATAAGGTGCCTCATAGGAGGCTGCTGAGTAAAGTGAGGATCCATAGTATTCGAGTTGAGCTACTGGCATGGATTGAGGATAGGCTGGCTGAGAGAAGGCAGAGAGTTGGGATAAAAAGGTTCTTTTTCGGAATGGCAGCTGGTGACAAGTGGTGTCCCGCAGGGCTCAGTGTTGGGGCAGCAGCTGTTCACTTTATATATTAATGATCTGGATAAAGGGACTGGGGGCATTCCCACAAAGTTCGCTGATGATACAAAGTTAGGCAGACAGGCAGGTAGTTCTGAGGAGGTGGGGAGGCTGCAGAAAGATTTGGACAGTTTAGGAGTGTGGTCCAGGAAATGGAGAAAGTGAGGACTGCAGATGCTGGAGATCAGAGCTGAAAATGTGTTGCTGGGAAAGCGCAGCAGGTCAGGCAGCATGAAAGGAGCAGGAGAATCGACGTTTCGGGCATAAGCCTTCCTAAAGAAGGGCTTATGCCCGAAACGTCGATTCTCTTGCTCCTTTGATGCTGCCTGACCTGCTGCGCTTTTCCAGCAACACACTTTCAGCTCTGGTCCAGGAAATGGCTGATGAAATTCAATGTAAGCAAATGTGAGGTCTTGCACTTCGGAAAAAATAATACAGCATGGACTATTTTCGAAACAGTGAGAAAATTCATAAAGCCAAAGTACAAAGGGATCTGGGATTGCTAGTCCAGGACTCTCTAAAGGTTGACTTGCAGGTTGAGTCCGTGCTTAAGAAAGCAAATATAATGTTGTCATTTATTTCAAGAATTGGAATGTAAAAGCAGCAATGTGCTACTGAGACTTTATAAAGCTCTGGTTAGGCTCCATTTAGAATACTGTGTCCAATTTTGGGCCCCACACCTCAGTAAGGACATAGTGGCACTGGAACATGTCCAGCGGAGATTCACACGATGATCGCTGGGATCATAGGCCTAACAGACGATGAACAGCTGAGGATCCTGGAATTATATTCATTAGAATTTAGAAGGTTGAGGGCAGATCTAACAGAAACTTACAAGATAGTGCATGGCTTAAAAAGCGTGGATGCTGGTAAGTTTTTTTCCATTAGGCAGGGAGACTTGGATCCATGGGCACAACCTGATAATTAGAGGGGGTCACTTTAGAATGCAAATGAGGAGACATTTCTTCAGCCAGAGAGTGGTGGGCCTGTGGAATTCATTGTCATGGAGCGTAGCGGAGACCAGGACATTAAATGTCTTCAAGGTAGAGATTGATAAATTCTTGGTATCGCAAGGAATCTTGGTATCTCTATGGGGAGAGTATGGTAAGTGGAGTTGAAATGCCCGTCAGCCATGATTAAATGGCAGAGTGGACTTATGACCTTACTTCCACTCCTGTGTCTTATGGTCTTAAGGAAGAGCTCTTTGCTATTCACTTTACCTCCATTTCTAATGATTTTATAGATCTTAGTAAAGTCTCCCCTCAACCCCCGACACTCCAATGAAGACCGTCTCAACCTTTCCTGAAAACTCAAACCCTCCAGTCCTGGCAACATCCTGGTAAATCTTTATGGAACCCTCTCTAATAGTATTCTTCCTATTACAGAGCCACCAAAACTGTACTCAGTACCTAGAAAGTGGCCTCACCAACATCCTGTACAACCTCAACGTGACGTCTCAACTTCTACACTCAATGGGGTGGACAGTGAAGGCAATGGTGTGAAATGCCTTCTTTACGACCTGTCTACCAGTGATGCAACTTTCAAAGAACTATATACCTGAACCCCTAACTCCCCACCCCACCCGCCGCCACCGCCAAAGTGTCTCTGTTCTATAACACGACCCAGGGACCTACCATTAACTGTACATAGCAATGCTGAAAATTCCTGCATTCTTCACCTGAAGCCCACTGAAGACGTTACCCAGTAGGTAATGAAACGTCTGGAAATGAACCTTGCAGCTCAGCAAGCAAACGTACATCCAAAACCTCAACCTGAGCTACAAATCTTCTCAAAACTCACGATGTCCAGCCCTTCATGTTTAGCAAAATGCAACCTCTCACTTTTATTCATACGTCTCTCATAGACACACACACACACGCCCCACAACACACTCACAGGCTTAAACTCCATCACACTCAGTTCACTCTTTCGCACTCACTCAAACAAACTCACACACACAAACTCTCTCTCTCACACACACACGCACACACACACAAAACTCTATGGAGTGAATTTGTATTGGCCGAATTATATTTGCAGATACTTTGTATTTTGCTCAAAAAGCACACAATCTGCAGGCAGTCAATCCATGCAATATTTTATAAATTCCTACTTTGGAAATAGAACCAGTCTGATTCAAGATTGGAATACTGACAGACTCGAACCTCACATCTTTAATGCATTGTCTGAGCTGAGATGTCACTTTTTCTTTATAAAACATTAAGTCATCTCAAGAACGTGACTTTAAAGATGTTCAGGGATTTACATATTAACCAAAACCTGCAACCCATTCGAAACGATGAAAGACAGAACAACAATCTCAGTTTGTTCAATATATCCTTTCAGTCGCATGACACTGTCATCTTTTGCTATACAATCGGTGTATTATTCCCTGGCCAACAGCTACCCGATGAAGGAGCAGCACTCTGAAAGCTAGGGCTTCCAAACAAACCTGTTGGATTATAACCTGGTGTGTGATTTTTAACTTTATCTACCCCAGTCCAACGCCGGCACCTCCACACCGTTTCCAGTGAACCCAGCCCACATCTCCCGCTGCTGCCAGTAAACTATACAATGCTGATGAAACGGTGCAGTACCTGCACTTCTGAAAAATGTACAACTTCTAACGATACTAGCTACTCATTCACTGCTCCATCTGATACATGACATTGGAAACTTAGTGCAGGAGGCTGAAATGAAATGAGCAGCTTTAAAACAAAAACATCTTGGAGCTCAAAGCCTTCAATGAGAGTCTGAGCCCGGTGATAAGTTCAGGTAACCTTTATTGTGACCCAACGTTGTTACAGTTACAGATCTCCCGCCTCCCCCCAGCAAAAAGGTGTAGAAAAAGTAGCTGCTTTTTAAGCGGCTTAAGGTCAAGGAGTGCACCCCCACCCCACACCACCTCACCTTCTTTACTATGGTCAGCACCGAGTTGTCAGTTTGTAATTGGATCCTTGGTACAGCCTTAACTGTAGGAGGTATTGCCTCACTCAGCAATTTCAACCCATACCCTGTAAACAATTAAGTCTTTCCCCACTCAATGACCGATGGCAGCGGTGGGCAATGAAGAGTCAACCATGCTGTTGTGGGTCTGGAGTTATGTGTAGGCCAGACCGGGTAAAGGATGCAGCTGGGACGACCGTGTGAATCCTTCCCCACATTAGCAGTTTCTTTCCCTGAAAAGGGATGTGAGTGAATCAGATGGGTGATGTCCCCCAAACAATCATTTCTTCATTAGGTTCTGAACTCCAGATTTCTGACCGAAATCCAATTCCACCATCTGCCACGGCGGGATTCAAACCTGGCAGTCCCTGGAACTGGGTTGATAGTCCAGTCAATAAGGCAATTGGCTATCCCTCCTTTAATCCCCCTGCGATGGCACATGAACTCGCTGGTGTCTCCTCAGATGGGAAGCGCGGGTAAAGCCCTTCTCACACAGAGCAGGTGAACTGCCTCTCCCCAGTGTGCACCTGCCGGTGGGCCAGCAGGATGGAGGAATTGCTGAAGGCCTTCCCACACTCAGTGCAGAAGAATGGCCTCTCTCCCGTGTGCCCCTGTCTGTGGGCCAGCAGGGTGGAGGCCTGGGTAAAGCCCTTCCCACACTCGGGGCAGCTGAAGGGCCTCTCCCCTGTGTGGACCCACTGGTGCCTCACCAGGTCAGAGGAATTGCTGAAGGCCTTCCCGCATTCGGGGCAGCTGAAGGGCCTCTCCCTGGTGTGGACCCGCTGGTGCCTCACCAGGTCGGAGGAATTGCTGAAGCCCTTTCCGCACTCGGGGCAGATGAATGGCCTCTCCCCGGTGTGACTGCGCTGATGTGTCTCCAGGATAGAAGGGACACGGAAGCCTTTTCCGCAGTCGCCACACTTCCACGGTTTCTGCACGGGGCGGGATCCATTGGGTTTCTCCATGGCCAAAGCTTCAGCTGCACACAAACGCATGTACAGCCCCTCCCTGCCTTGAATTCCTCTGTCCAGGCCGTATAACTGCTTCAGGTTCCACAATCAGTGCACTCCAACAGTAGGGTCTCTCATCCAGTCCCATTGATGCTGAAGACGTGCTCCAACAGGAACCAAAAGGCTTTGCTCCTTCTCACAGAATCACAGTCAAAAATTGTTGCAGTCCTGAGGGATTGAGTGACCGTCGGACATTGACGTCGAAGTGAGGACTGCAGAAGCTGGAGAGTCAGAGTTGAACAGTGTGGCGCTGGAAAAGTACAACAGGTCTGGCAGCATCCGAGGAGCAGGAAAGTTGATGTTTCAGGCATCAGCCCTTCATCTGTTGATTTTGAAACTTCCGTCTTCAGATCATCAAATGCTTTGTAAAAAGAGATTACAAAAGTCATGACTGTCAGTGCAAGGTAGAAATTCAGAACAAGCAATTCTACTTTCTGCAGAACATTATTTTCTTTTGTTATTCCACACTGAATATGGAAAGCACCATCCCACTCTCTCTCTCTCCCCCTCTGTTCTCACACCACTCTAATTAATTCTCCTGAAGATGTTGATTCAGGATCTGACAGGGGCAGAACAGCAAAAACTTCAAGACTGACACCTCTCTGAATTTTGGATAACTCCACTGCTGAGAGTGAGCAGGTCTGATTGTGGGAAGCTCACAAAATAGTGTCAGTTCAGGGTGAACCTGCAATGCAAGTTCTTGAGGAACAACCAGACATGAAGTGGTTAACATCCCTGGAAAGGAGAGAGCAAATGAGATATCAAAGGCATTAACACCGACACCAGGGAGAAACTGAACATACAGATGTGGCAAGCCAGAGTCAGAGATATACAGCATGGAAACAGTCCAACTCGTCGATGCCAACCAGTTATTCTAAATTAATCTAGACCCATTTGCCATCATTTGGCCGATATCCCTCTAAACCCTTCCATTTTATGTTTCCATCCAGATGCCTTTCAAATGTCATAATTGTACAAACATCCACCATTTCCTCTGGCAGCTCATTCCTTACACACACCACTCTCTAAATGAAAGAGTGAATTTAGCACAGTGAATCCATCTTATCCATAGTGCCCAGGGGTGTGTAGGTTAAGTTAGCACGGCCAATCCATGCTAACCTGCTCATCCCTGGGCATTGTGCGTAAGTTAGCACAGCCAATCCACCCTAACCTGCACATCCCTCGACGATATGGGTAACTGAACACTGCCAATCCACCTGAACACATCCAAAACAGAACACTATGGGTCATTTAACATGGCGAATCCACCCCAACATGGACAAAGTTACATATAACACAATAAAAGGTGACAGTCCAACAAGTTTATTTCGAAGCACCGGCTTTCGGAGTGCTGCGTCTTATTCAGTTGGTTGTGGAGTACAAGATCATAAGACACAGAATTCATGAAAAAACATTACAGTGTCCTGCCGCTGAAATTATATCCTGAACAAACCTGGATTGTTAAGTCTTTCATCTTTTAGAATGAGTTGCAGGTATCAATAATATGCAAGTCCCAGAACTTCCTGTCAGGCTCCTTCTCGAGATAACTTAAGGTTTTATAAGAAAAGGTGACATCTCAGGTCAGATAATGCATGAAAGGAGTGAGGTCAGAGTCTGTCTGTATCCCAATCTTGAGTTAGCCCGCTTCGATTTGCAAAGTGAAATTTACAAAATATTACTTTTATTGGCTGCCTGCATTGACTGCCAGCACATTATAACCCTAAATGCACACAGTCATAGATGGACAGCATGGAAACAGACCCTTCAGTCCAACTCATCCATGACGACCAGATATCCCAACCCAATCAAGTCCCACTTGCCAGCAACTTGCCCATATCCCTCCAAACTCTTCCTATTCATATGCCCATTCAGACTAGCCTCCACCATTTCCTCTGGCGGCTCATCCCATGCACATACCACCCCCGAGTGAAGAAGTTGCCACTCAGGTCCCTTTCACACTAAACCCATGCCCTCTCGTTCTGGACTCCTCCACCCCAGGGGAAAGACTTTGTCCATTTATCCTATCCAAGCCCCTCATGATTTTATAAATATCTGTAAGATCACCCCTTAGCCTCTGACGCTCCAGGGAAAACAGCCCTAGCCTATTTAACCTCTCCCTATAGCTCAAATCTTCCAATCCTAGCAACATCCTTGTAAATCTTTTCTCAACCCTTTCAAGTTTCACAACATCTTTCCGATAGGAAGGAGACCAGAATTGCATGTAATATTCCAACAGTGGCCTAACCAATGTCCTGTGCAGCCGCAACATGACCTCCCAATTCCCGTACTCAATACTCTGACTATGAAAGGAAAGCAGACCAAATGCCTTCTTCACTATCCTATTCTTCACTACCTGCGACTCCACTTTCAAGGAGCTATGAAATTGCACTCCAAGACCTCTTTGTTCAGCAATATTTTCTAGGACCTTACCATTAAGTGTATAACTGCTGCTAAGATGAGCTTTCCCAAAATGCAGCGCCTCACATTTATCTGAATTAAACTCCATCTGCCACTTCTCAGCCCATTGGCCCATCTGATCAAGATCTTGTTGTAATCTGAGGTAACCCCCTTCGCTGTCCACTACACCTCCAATTTTAGTGTCATCAACAAACTTATAGCTATACCTCTTATGCTCACATCCAAATCATTTATATAAATGATGAAATGTACAGATCCTTGTGGCATCCACTGGTCACAGGCCTCCTGTCTGAAAAAAACAACCCTCCATCACCACCTTCTACCTTTGAGTCAGTTCTGTATCCAAATGGCAAGTTCTCCCTGTATTCCACGTGATCTAACCTTGCTCACCAGTCTCCCATGGGGAACCCTGTTGAACACCTTACTGAAGTCCATATCGATCACATCTATTCTCTGCCCTCATCAGTTCCCTTCATTAGTTCTTCAAAAAAATTCATTCAAGTTTGTGAGACATGATTTCCCACACGTAAAGCCATGTTGACTATCCCTAAACAGTCCTATCCTTTCCAATACATGTACATATTGTCCCTCAGTTGGATTTCCTCCAACAACACTGACGTCTGGCTCACTGGTCTATAGTTCTGTAGCTTGTCTTTACCACCTTTCTTTAACAGTGGCACAACATTGTTCAACCTCCAGTCTTCCGGCACCTCACTATCAATGATACAAATATCTCACCAAGAGGCCCAACAATAAGTTCTCTAGATTCCCACAGAGTTCTAGGGTACACTTGATCAGGTCCTGGGGATTTATCCACTTTTATTCATTTCAAGGCATCCAGAACTTGCTCGTCTGTAATATGGACATTTTTCAAGATGTTACCATCTATTTCCCTACATTCTATATCTCCCATGTCCTTTTCCACAGTAATCTCTGATGCAAAATACCCGTTTAGTATCTCCCCCATCTCCAGCGGTTCCACATAAAGGCTACCTTACTGATCTTTGAAGGGCCCTATTCTCTCCCTACTTATTCTTTTGTCCTTAATGTATTTGTAAAAACCCTTTGGATTCTCCTTAACTCTAGTTGCCAAAGCTATCTCATGTCCCCTGTTTTCCCCTCCTGATTTCTCTCTTAAGTATACTCCTACTGCCTTTATACTGTCAGGCTTCACTCGATCTATCCTGTCTCTCCCTGACATATGCTTCTTCCATTTTCTGAACCAAACCCTCAATGTCTCCAGTAATCCAGTATTCCCTATATCTACCAGCCTTTCCTTCCTTTCACCCAAACAAGAATATACTTTCTCTGGACTCTAGTTATCACAGTTCTGAAGACTTCCCATTTTCCAGCCGTCCCTTTACCTGAAAACATTGGTGCACAATCAGCTTTTGAAAGTTCTTGCCTAATACCGTCAAATTTGTCCTTCCTCCAATTTAGAATTTTTGTGCAAAATAGAATGTATCTGCAAATGTAATGCTGCAAATTCAAATTCATCCCCATGGAGAGTGTGGTTCTATGTGTGTAATAGAGAAACCCTGTTTCCATGCTGTATATCTATATGTCTATTTGATAACAGATACTTTATTTCTGTTGGTGCAAGTATGTTTGTAAATCATAGCTGGATATTAATAGTTAGATGTAAGGGAGAGAGAATTCCTCAGGTAGAGCACTATCAGAATCCTGGGAGACCCCTACTTCAGATTTACTTGGACTGGTTGACAGTCTGGGAAAAATATGGATTGGGTCTCAATTGAATAAATGTTTTATTTTTCCCGAACGTGTAAAAAGGGGTGTTAAAGCTTCAGCAGAAATCCAGCAGAGCTGAGAACAGACCAACATCTTACTCTATGGGAACAGGGAGATCAACAGAGGACAGAGAAATCCGGACCTGAAATCCAAGCTGACACCAGACTACCCTGTGATCAGTGCTTTGATGTGCAGCACCAACCCTCTACGTTTAGTGAGCGTCCCATTTGACTACCCCCTCGATATTCAGGATCCAGTCCTTGCCATCCTGAAGCCATGTCCCTGTAAGGAGTCTCAGATCATAACTATTCTCTTCAATGTGTTCAGTCAATTCATTCACTTCTGTTACAATGCAGCTCACATTCAGTTTTCAGTTTCAGTTTCTGTGATCTTCTGAATCCAGTTTTGATTGCTGGTATATTTACTCTCCTTCTCCCTTTCTATCATTCTCTGATGTTCATTTCCACATCACGACATTGCTCACCAGCCTTGATTTGGATTGGCCAGGCTAAATTGCCCAGTGTCCAGGGATGTGCAAGTTAGTTGGGTTAGCCATGGGAAATGCAGGGTTATAGGTTCATAGTAAGAGAAGCAGGAGTGAGCCATTTGGCCCGTCCTGCCTGCTCTGCCATTCATTAAGATTATGGCTGATCTATCCATCATCTCAGCTCCTCCTGCCTGCAGTGTCCCAACTATCCTTAATTCCGCAATTATGCAGAAACGCATCTAATTTTGTCTTGAATATAATTAACGAAGCTGCCTTCTCTGCTTCCTTGGGCAGAGACTTCCACAGTTTCACTACTCTCCAGAAAAAGCAGTTCCTCCTCGTCTTTGTCCTCAATCTACTTCCCCTAATCTTGGGGCCTAGTCTCATCTACCAGCAGAAATGACTGGATAGGGTAGGGTTTCATCCCCACAGTGCAATGAATTCCCACTTTCCACCAAATCCCAGATGTACTCACTCACTCAGTTGCTGTCTCACAAATGAAAGATTTCATTGTAACTTCTTCTGCTCTGAGTAAGGGCAAAACATTTTTGAAAGCTGCTCTGAAAGTCCAGTCTTCACAACAACACTTTTGCTTTCACTGAAGATGACTAAAGGCATACAGCATAGAAACAGAACCTTTGGCCCAACTCATCCATGCCAACTATATATCACAAACTAATCTAGTCCCGTTTGCCAGCCTTTGACTCATCCCTCTAAACCCTTCCTATTCAAGTACCCATCCAGTGGCTTTTAAATGTTGTCATTGTACCAGCCTCCCCACTTCCTCTGGCAGTTCGTTCCATACACGTTCCACCCTCTGTCTGAAAATATGTTGCCCCTCAGGTCCCTTTCCCTCCTCACCTTAAACTTCTGCTCCTTTAGTTCTGGACTCCCCTACCATGGAGAAAATACCTTGGGTATTCACCCTATCCATGCCCCTTATAAACCTCTTTAAAAGGTGACCACTCAGCCTCTGATGCTCCAAAGAAAATATCTCCCTGGCCTATTCAGCCTCTTCCCGCAGCTCAAACCCTCCAAATCTGGCATCAGCCTTCTAAATATTTTCTGACCCCTCTCAAAGTTTCATAACATCTTTCCTACATCACAGAGACCAGAGTTGAATGCAGTATTCCAAAAGTGGCCTAACCAATGTCCTTTTGCAGTTGCAAAATGACCTCCCAGTTCCTTTACTAAATACTCTGACCAATAAAGGAAAGCATACCAAACACCTTGTTCACTATACTGTCTATGTAAGACTCCACCTTCAAGGAACTATGAACCGGCACTCCAAGGTCTCTTTGTTCTGCGACACTCCCCTTAACTGTGTCAGTCCTGCCTGGATTGCTGGACCAAAATGCAACACCTCACATTTCTCTGAATTAAACCCCATCTGCCACTCCTTGACCCATCCGATCAATTCTAATTTATGCTAAACTCTCTTTCCTCTCGTATTCCCTAGAAGGTGAAAATCTCTGTCACACATACTCTCCCTCCATTCTCACTTTGCTGAACCTAATCCCTGCTGTACCTCATCCTGAAGGGTCTGTTTCATACTGATTAACAGGCCCACACTCAGGGGGATCTAATGGAAGCATACAGAATACTGACTGGCCTGGACAGAGTAGACTTTCAGAGGATGTTTCCATTGGTAGGAGAGACTAGGACCTGAGGGCACAGCCTTCGAGTAAAGGGAGGGCGTTTTAGAATGCAGATAAGGAGATACTTCTTCAGTGAAAGAGTGGTGAATCTATGGAATTCATTTCTACAGAAGGTTATAGAAGCCAGGTCACTGAGGATATTTAAGACTGAGCTAGATAGGTTCCTGAGTATCATGAGGATGAAGAGTTCCAGGGAGAGCCCGGGAGAATGGGGTTGAGAAACGTATCAGCCACGATTGAATGGTATGAACAGACCTGATGGGCTGAATGGCCTAATTTCTGCTCCTATGTCTTATGGTCTCTTGCTGTCCTGGCCACAGTGAGAGAATTGGGAGCAGAAATTGGCCATTTGGTCTTTCGCACCTGTTCAAGCATTGAACAGATCATAACTGAATATGGATCCAGTTACATCGAAGTGAATAGGCTGGAACGTTTTCACTGGAACATAGGAGGTCGAGAGGTGACCTTATTGAGGTTTATAAAATCACGAGGGGCATAGATGAGGACAATATCAGCTGTTGTTTCAAGAATAGGGAGCAATCTTTTTAAGGTGAGAGGAGAACATTTTTAAAAAGACACAAGGAGCACATATTTCGTTTAAGAGAGTGGAGTGTGCGTCAAATTAATGTCCAGAGGAAGTAGTGAATGCAGCTACAGTAACAACATTTAAAATAAATTTGAATAAGTGCACGAATAGAAAAGTTTCAGAAGGATATGGGCCAAACATTGGCAGGTGGGACTAGTTTAGTTTGTGAATATAGTCAGCATGGACTAGTTGGACTGAAGGGTCTGTTTCTGTGCAGTATGTCTCTGTATTTATTCTATACTGGTCTTAAAACCATTTTCTTGCCTTCCCCCAAAACCATCCATTTCTTTGTTCATCAAAGTCAAATGAACTCAGCCTTGAATACATTTAATGACCAGACTAACTGCAGAAAGACATCCACACTTCTGAACTCAATTCCTCTTGCTAATATATCACTTGCTTTACTCATTGCTTGCTGCACCTGTCTGACAACTGGCAGTAACTGGTTTCGAAGGACGCTGAGACCCCTTTGTCCATCCACACATCTTTCCTGATGAAGAGTTCGTGCCCTAAACGTCGACTCTTCTCCTCAGTTGCTGCCTTACCTGCTGTGGTTTGCCAGCGCCACACTTTTCAACTCTGATCTCCAGCATCACACTTTCACCACAACTCAACATATCACTACATAAACAATGCACCTCCTTTCTGCTTTTTTTATTACATACATCAAAGGTTATACCTTCACATTGTGGCACTGCGTTTGCAAAGTGAGACACAGACCTGGATCAACTTTTCCAGAGTCTGTCCCCTCTCTCGATTCACTCTTTCCTTTCAGTTACTACAAATCAATAATTGAACCCCAGAATAAAACGAAAATGGAAAACATGGTGACAAAAACACTATTATACTCACAAATTTTAGACAGAGGAAGGAATTTATAGTCTGGGGTGAGGTTTAATCTTCATTCAGTGACAAAAGATCAGCATCAGCGGCTTCAGAGCTCACGGTCCAACTTCCGCATTTCGACAACGGCCGATTCTGATTGGCAGGAGGACCAGACTCCTTCGGATCCTCCAAGGTTCTCCATTGGTCCATGGAAAGAAGCTCGTGCGCCTTTTCTGCGGACACCCAGGAGGATGCGCAGTACTTTGCTGACACCGGCGGACATGCGCATGCTTACTGACACCGCGGAGCATGCTCAGTATGTCACGATGCTGGTGTTCCTGACAAATTTTAAAGTTAAATTCACAAAACACCTGGTTATAGTCCAACAGGCTTATTTGGAAGCACGGGTTTTTGGAGCGCTGCCCCTTCATCAGGTGGTTGTGGAGAATAACATGGTAACACAGAATTTATGACCTTCTGATCTTATACTCCACAACCGCCTGATGAAGGAGCAGCGCTCCGAAAGCTAAGTGTTTCTGAACAAGCCGATTGGACTGTAACCTGGTGTTGTGTGACTTTTAACTTTGTACACCCCAATCCAACACGGGCACCTCCAGATCATGACAAATTTTAAGTGTCCAAATGCGAATACGAGAGAAAAATGCCAACGCCATTTTTTTTTGCCGAAATGTTTTTTTCCCCTGTGCCTTCACGTTTTGTTACTTTTGCATTTTGTCTGGCTTCTCAACGTTCCTGCCTTTACCTCAGGGTAGAGGTATTCCAAAACTAGAGGGTATAGGTTTAGGTTGAAGAGGAAAGATTTGAAGAGATTCAAAAGACTCGGCATAGAACATTCACCCCCTACAGGGCGAAAGTGACGACTGCAGATGCTGGAGATTAGGGTCGAGAGTGTGGTGCTGGAAAAGCACAGCAGGTCAGGCAGCGTGCGAGGAGCAGGAGAATCGACGTTTCCGGCAAAACCCTCCATCAGGAAATAGCTATGTGAAATTGCAGAGCTGTAGCATAATCGAGTGGGTCTGGATGGGATGCTGTTGGGAAGGTCGGTGTGAATGGCCTGTCGGGATGATATGATTTCACTGCCTTAGCCACGTGTATATTGAGAAATGATTGCCCCAAGTCTGCTGTGGGAGGAGTGGGTTCGTTCGTGGGACATTGATACCAGTTCTGGAGAAGGTAGGCTTGTGCTGTCTCTCTCTTCACACTCAGCCGCCCCGTTCATTTTCTCCCCGCCCACTGCCCCCTGCCCATTCCCTCTCCTCACATTGCACTCCCATTCTCTCCCCATAACCCTCTGAACCCCAGTACTTCTCTATCCCCCAACCTCTGCCCCCTCTCCATTTCTCTCCCTTCTCCACCTCCACCAGCGCCCCTCCCCGTCCTTTCTGGTGCCTCAGCCCTCTTTGATCGCTGTATCATGCCCTTTTAAGGTGGTGACGATTCTACCTGGCAAACAGGGTGTGCGAGGAATGACTAATTTCAAAATTGAGAAAAGCTAAAATCATATATTCAGAAACGTTGTTAAAGTCTGGAAGAATGTTCTTTTTAAAAACAAAAGCTGTAGAAATCTTTCTGAAACTTGCATTGAGATATGCACAGTTAGGCCACAACCAAGGACAGGCTGTAAGATTGAATGAGTGAATAAAAGACAAGTCCTACCTCGCCCCTGAGGAGAAAGTGAGAACTGCAGTTGCTGGAGATCAGAGTCGAGAGTGTGGTGTTGAAAAAGCACAGCAGGCCAGGCAGCATCCAAGGAGCAGGAGAATCTACGTTTCAGACATAAGCCCTTCACCTTCCCCTCTCCAGTGTGTGTTGTGAAACTGCTGAACTGCTTAATCATTTCTAGTGGCCGAGCAGAGGCTGATAACAAGTTTGGAACACACGAGAATGACCTCAGCTGAGACCTTGGATTCATGTCTCACGACAGGAGACCCAGCTACAGAATGCACACACACACACGCACACTCTCTCAAGTACTCACACAGTCGTGCGGACCCTCTCTGATAGACAGGCTGTCTCTCAGACAAACATGGATACACCCCTCACACTCACATCCATGCCACACGCCAGATGAAAAGCTGAATACTTCTCTGGAAAAACTGCCGAACAATGCAGGAGAGTGGCACAACGGGTGTGTTTTGGGACCGTAACCCAAAAGAGAAACCATTCTCTCCTATTCATTCAAAGATGTCTTCAGTAGCTTTCCCGTATAACAGCGCTCTGTTCTGAACCTTGCCTTCACATCCGCTTCCCAAAAAAGCTTTGACATAAATATTTCACAATGATATACTGGCCCAATGTGCACAGTTAAGATGACAAGCTCTGAGGGGTCTCCTGTTCTTTGTATCCTATGTTGAGGAGGGCAATGCTTGTCACTGGTCACTCCGGTGTCAGAGAAAACTGTAGAAAGAAAAGGCTTTAATTTGGTTGACCGTGAGGGGTCTATACCTGAGCAGAGTGGCGCAGCGGGAGCGTTCTGGGCCCATAACCCAGAGGTCGATGGATCGTAAACCATCCTCTGCTGTTATTCAGTGCCTCCTTGAGCGACTTTCCATTGTGATGGCACTGTGCTCAGCATTTTGCCTTTCAAACAATATCCTGAGTCTTTCAGTGCCCCGTACCGATACTGTCGCGATGTGTGTGTGAGGGGTCAAGGACATGGGGGATTTCAGGCCCTCTAAAGTCATGGAACTCGATCTTGAAGACCGGAGGGCTGTAGGGTTTTGAAGTGGAATATGAGGCATTGTTCTTCCATCTGGAGCTGAGCTTTGCTGGAACACTGCTGTAAGCCTGAGACAGAGATGTTGGCCAGGGAACATGGTGGCGTGTTAAAGTGGCAGGAAAGCAGAAGCTCAGGGCCTTTTTTTGCGGGCAGAACCGAGATGTTCTGCGAAGCAGTCATCCAGTTTGTACTTGGTGCTCCGTTGGGGAAACGACACTGTGAGCAGCGAATGCAGTAGACGAGGTTGCGGCAAATGTGCAGGTAAAGTGATGCTTCACCTGAAAGGTATGTTCGAGCCTGGAAGGATATTCAGGAGGGAGCAGGTAAATTGTGCTTCTGAGTGAAATCACAGTTCGTAAAAACAGAATTTGGCAATTTAGACAGAGTTAATATTTGTTCGTCGGCGATATGTCTGCCGGTGCGCGATGGGAGCATAACCCAGAAGGGAAACCATCTTCCCTATTCACTCAATGTCGAGGTTAGCAGCTTTCCCGTATAACGGCGCACTGTTGTGCACCTCGCCGTATCATCTGCTTCCCAAAAATCTTCGATGTAAATATTTCACATTGATACACAGGCCCAGTATGCAGAGTTGAGATGACACACCCGTGGAGGTCTGCGGGGTCTTCTCCTGTTCTCTGTGCCCTATGTTGAGGAGGGCAATACTTGTCACTGGTCACTCCGGTGTCAGAGAAAAGTTGAGAAAGAAAACGGTTTAATTTTCTGCCAGTAGAGAGGGCCCGGTTCCTGGGGACGGGCAAACGGCAGCAGAGAGACAGAATGAGAAGCAGCTGTTCATACAGTCATAGAGATGTACAGCATGGAAACAGACCCTTCGGTCCAACCCGTCCATGCCGACCAGATATCCCACCCCAATCTAATCCCAGCTGCCAGCACCCGGCCCATATACCTCCAAACCCTTCCTATTCATATATCCATCCAAACGCCTCTTAAATGTTGCAATTGTACCAATCTCCGCCACTTTCTCTGGCAGCCCATTCCATCCACCCCCTGTGTGAAAAGGTTGCCCCTTAGGTCTCTTTTATATCTTTCCCCTCTCACCCTAAACTCTAAAGCCCTCTAGTTCTTGACTCCCCGACCCCAGGGAAAAGACTTTGCCTACTTATCCTATCCATGCCCCTCATAATTTTGTAAACCTCCATAAAGTCACCCTCCAACCTCCGACGTTCCAGAGAAAACAGCCCCAGCCTGTTCAATGTCAACTGGAACTTTACTCTGAGCAAGACTCAGCTGGTTCAAGCGGTAGGGCGGGGGCAGGGACGCCGGCGCCCCGACCGTGTGGCTCGTTGGTCTCGGGGTATGACTCTCGTTTTGGGTCTTCGTCGACACAGACGTGCGAGAGGTCCCGGGTTCAAATCCCGGACGCGCCCGAGTTTCGTGAATCGCGTGAAAGTGCTTGTTTAATTTTCTCAAAAAGCACCTTCGTAAAACGGGGTTGGGCTCCCTGGAGGACCAATGGGACAGAAAGCAGCGAAGTGAAATGATTGGAGATAGCGTTGAATAAGTTGACGTGAGTGGTGCAGTGTTTGAGGGATGTCAGCGATGAGGGTCGATTGGAAATTTGGGACAGCTCTCTTCGGAGTACGGAAGTTTGAATCCTGGCCTGATTGAAACTTTTCAAGTCATGCGAAGTCTAGACAGAGAAAGTAATGTAGTCAAAATGTTCCCACGCCTGAAAGGATCGGCAACGATTCGGCAGAGTTTTAAAGGCATGAGGAAAAGAACCGAAAGTGACATTAGGAAGAATGCTTTCGTACAGGGAGTGGTTGGGGTCAGTAAATCCCTAACTGACACTGACCTTTAGAAACACTTTGGGAAGCGGATTTAGAGGAGAATGAAAGATGACCGGTCCGATTGAGCAGAGACAGTCCAGACACCGTCCCCTTGTTGAAGAGGCCGGGAGGTTGACTCTGATGTTCTCGGCACATGAACTGATCTGAGACATTGAAAGATTTGTCGTTCCTGCACATCAGGAATTCAAACCCCTTCTCCCCTGCGAGCCAATGAGAGAACTCGAGAACAGGCAAAACACTGAAAGGCTGGAAGGGCGACGGCCCCGGAGTAAGAAAGCTAGTTCCTCGTGACATGGATGTGTCTGCAGACTGTCCCCAGTATCTCCACAAGAGATCTCCCAGGCTTGATTATGGAAAAGTAAAACAGATAGACGACAATTGTAATTCTAGGCGGGGAGGCTGATTTATAAAATCATTAAGCGATGGTGCAGCCTGTGGCTGTGACTGTCTCTGTGGCGCAATTCGTCAGCGCGTTCGGCCCTTAACCGAAAGGTTGGTGGTTCGAGCCCACCCAGGGGCGGTGTGTTCGCTGCCTTTCTTTGACTTCGAAGGTGTGCGCTTTTAATGGGGTCAGGAAAATGTTCCCCAAACGGAAATCTTCTCCACCAAGGGGTTTCTGAATTGAATTAATGCCTAACGGAAGGGACTGCGTCTGCCGAGAAGACCAGACCAAAAGAGAAACTCGGCAGGTTTGACAGTACCTGTCGGAGAAAACAGAATTTTGAAATGTTGCCTCTGATTCTCTTTCCACAGATGTTGCCGGACCTGCTGAGTTCCTCCTGCAATTTCTAACTGAAAGTTCATTTCATCTTTTGGGGTGAAACACCTAAATATCTGCAAACATCATGTGCAGATATTTAACCCTTTCGAATCACTGTGAAGTGATTGGATTCAAAAACTCTGCGATGATTCACACTTTCTCAGCTCCACAGGCAGAATGACCTGGGAAGTCAAGCTGTCAGTGTGGTTCTGTATTCGTGGGCCGAGTGGTTAATGCGATGGACTTGAAATCCATTGCGGTTTCCCCACGCAGGTGTGAACCCTTCCCAGTACAAAATGAGAAATGTCGTCGAAAAGAAAGGGAGCTTGCTCCCCGGCTTCTTCTTTAAGATTCAAATAAGTGGAGGGCGAAAAATATTTCACTCAAATTGGGACTGGTGGGAATCTGCAACCCACTGCCTGTTCGGGTGGAACAAGCAGATACCCGCAGAGCTTCTTTTGAGGCTATGAGCAAAGTGTTTGGAAATGAGACTAGAACAGTGAGGTGCTTGAAATCGTGATCGAAATGAAGCAGGCACCTGAGGACAAGGGTGTTTCCTTTGCCAGTGAAAGATACTGCTTCACAAAGTTGGGCCTGTGGAAGGGAATCAGTGACGGTGATTATCTTTGGTTGTTCACCTTGTGAATGAACCCATTGCTGCGCATGTCCGTGTTAACGTCAGAACTCTGCAGCATGGTGGCGTGAGATACGCACAGGACCGGGGCGCAATGGATGATGCATCTGACTCCACCTACCTGTTTGAAATGCAGCTCACAGCTTCTTCACACACCCCAAATAATCTTTCTCATTGTCCTGAAGCCGGCATACGGTTTGAGTTCCCGATCTGCGGGAATGAGAATCCTTTCACTGTCTCGCGTCAGTAAATGTCCCTGAGAACATCTGAGTCAACTCACAGCGCAGTCAGATGAGGGGAAGCTGAAATAGCCCCACATGCTGCTCACGGGCACATTTTATTCTCCCCAACTCAACGCCTCAACCACTGTGGCTACTGGGAGTGGAAAAGAAACAATCACCAAAACCCAGTCTAAGCTCTGTGAGTCTTCAGAAAATCAGCAAACGTTCATCCCTTCGGATTTTCTATCCTGGGCTGACAGGGATGGGTTTTGTCACTCTTTTGTAGGACATTGCAAGTGGATGTTTTGCAGAAAAGCACCGCAATGCAATCTGATTAATCAGGACCTGGATGTTTTCGGTCTTTGAATGTAAGTGTTGTGCTCCAGAACTTTCCTGTTCACAGTTTATAATACTTATCTTCACAGTCCCCTGTATCACTTCTCGAAAATGTTTAATTTGTGTCTTGTAATCCTTTCACTCTCTGCTAATGAGGATAGCGTTTCCGTGTTTTACCTAAATTATCTTGACCTTGCATACCTCAAGCCTCAAGCTAATTTCACGAGAAACCTTCTCCAGTTCAAAAGCCAACTGTTAATGATGGCTCTGTTCCTTGTCACGTGTCCAATTTCAGATCGATGTTGTTAATGTCCCTTATACTCCTTCAGATCCAGGTTTCGCTCACAGGGCTAGAACAGAACTGTCACCAAATACATTGACCAATCTACGTTCATCCTATCGATTGTATTAGCATCATCAACGCTTCTCATCAAAGTAACTCGAGAGACTTTCATCACAATTTTCTGTGAACAGTTCTACATTAGCTTTGCTGAATGAACCCCAAATTTCTTGAAGTGGCTCCTTATTTTCGGTCCTGATTATTAATCTCTCTACGCATGGGAATGGATCCTTCCCAGCCGCTCTGTCTCTCATCAATGTGTTTAGTTCAATTCGATCTCCCATCAGCCTCCTCTGTCCTGATCAAATCCAGGGGAGCAGGAAACGTTGGGGTTATGACGCGGCCATGACAAGCCCAATACTGACCTTGCCTGTTGGCCCCACTCCACGAGAAATATGAGACCACAAGTTGGGGCCTCTAGGTGTGACCGAACATTTACGCTGCTGCCTTAGACATCCTTTGGTGTTCCCCCTCCCAGGGTGGGAACCTGCTGACTATGCTTTTTTAGCTGGAGATTGTAAATGACTTATTGTTGGTTGCATTATCGCTCAAACTTCACAAAACCAGTCGCAATAAAGCCATGTTTTCTCACGTCCGTGAATTTATTGCCATGCAGGAAACTCGAGTTCTGAACAAAAACCGGAGCACACTCAAAACGTCGGCTCTGTTTACCTTTCCACAGATGCTGCTCGACCCGTTGGCTTTCTGCAGTATTCGCTGTGTTTGCTCGACACAAATGCTGCTTTCCATTAAAGAACTTCAATCCCTGTCCTCTGGTAACTGACCCTAGTCAGTGACAATAGGTTCTTCTGATCATTAACCTGCCCATTCCCATCACTTCTTCTCCCATCATTGCCAACAGCCCCTGGAAATCTCCAGTTAATCTTCTTTGCTCCAAAGAGAACATTCCCAACCTTGGGAATGTCTCCACAAAATGGAAATTCCTCATCCCTGGACATGATGCATGTGTCACAATGGGGAAGAGGTTTTGGCAAAATATTGTCAGTTAGAAGGTGGAAAAATGTTCAGGAAGTAAAACATAAATCCCAGTCTCCAGCTTTGTGAATCTTTAGAAACTCTTTGGGAAGTGGAATTAGAGGAGAATGAAGGATGAACTGTCCGACTGAGCAGAGACAGTCCAGACACCGTCCCTTTGTTTAAGAGGCTGATTGACTCTGATATTCTCGGGACATGAACTGACCCGAGACATTGAAAGAATTCTCTGCACATCAGGAATTCAAACCCATTCTCGGCTCGGGGCCATTGAGAAAATTCGGGAAGAGGCAAAACACTGAAAGGCTCGGAGGGCGATGGCCCCGGTGTCGGAGAGCTCGTTCCTCGTGACATGGATGTGCCTGCAGATGGTGGGATCAGGCTGTCCCCATGTCTCCATAATGAATGTCCAAGGCTTTATTATGGAAAAGTAAAACTGACAGAAGACAATGGTAATTTTGGGCGGGGCGGGTTGAATTATGAATTGATTAGTAGGTTCCTCAAAGACACTGTGGAAGAGGTGCTGGGGCCAGTCTCTGTGGCGCAATTGGTCAGCGTGTTCGGCTGATAATTGAAAGGTTGGTGGTTCGAGACCACGCAGGGGCGGGCTGTTTCTTGTTCTCGCTCCTACCGCTTTCTTGGCTGCGAAAGTGCACGTTTTTAATGGTTTCAAGAAAATGTTTCCCAAACGGAAATCTTTTCCACTGAGGCAGTACAAAGGGGTTTCTGAATTGATTGAATTTCTAACGTATAGGACTGCGGATGCTGAGAATCCGAGACAGAAAGCGAAACTGCTGGAGAAACTCAGCAGGTTTGGCTGTACCTGGATGAGGAAAAAAACGAGTTCTGAAATGTTGTCTCTGATTCTCTTTCCACAGATGCTGCCTGACCTGCTGAATTGTTCCTGCAATTTCTGTTTTTGTTTTAACTGAACGTCCATTTCATCTTTCGGGATGAAACACCCAGACTCGCCATTTGCAGATATTTATCCCTTTCGAAACCTGAGAAGTGATTGGATTCAAACAAATTCTGCAATGATTCACTCTTTCTCAGCTCCACAGGCAGAGAGACCTGGGAAATGAAGCTGTCAGTGTGGTTCTGTATTGGTGGGCCGAGTGGTGAATGCGATGGACATGAAATCCATTGCGGTTTCCCCACGCAGGTGTGAACTGCCGACTACAGTTGAGAAATGTCGTCAGAAAGAAAAGCGAGATTGCTCCAAGGATTTTTAAAAGATGCAAATCAGTGGAGGGGTTGAAGTATTTCAGTCACATTGGGACTGGTGGGAATCTGCAACCCACTGCCTGTCAGGGTGTAACAAGCAGATACCCACAGAGCTGCTATTGAGGCGATGAGTCAAGAGTTTGGAAATGAGATAGAACAGTGTGGGGCGTGAAGTCGTGATCGAAGTTAAGCAGGCACCTGAGGACAAAGGTGTTTTATTTGCCAGTGAAAGATACTGTTTCACAAAGTTGGGACGATGGAAGGGAAGCAGTGACGGTGATTATCTTTGGCTGTTCACCTTGTGAATGTTCCCATTGCTGCGCATGTCCGTGTTAACGTCAGAACTCTGCAGCATGGCGGCGCCAGATCCGCACAGTGACAGGGGCGCAATGGATGACGCATCTGACTCCACCTACCTGTTTGAAATGCAGCTCAAAGCTTCTTCACACACCCCAAATAATCTTTCTCATTGTCCTGAAGCTGGCATACGGTTTGAATTCCTGATCTGCAGGAACGAGACTCTTTTCACTGTCTCGCGTCAGTAAATGTCCCTGAGAACATCTGAGTCATGTCACAGCGCTGTCAGAGGAGAGGAAGCTGAAATAGCCCCACACGCTGCTCACCGGCACATTTCACTTTCCCCAACTCACCGCCCCAACCACTGCGGCTCCTGGGAGTGGAAAGGGAACAAGCACCAAAACCAAGTCTCAGATTTGTAAGTCTTCAGGAAATAAGAAAACTGTTCATCCCTTCGGGTCTTCCATCCTGTGCTGACAGCCTTGATTTTAAATGGCTGTCCAGTCAGTGCCGATTCGTTTTGGCTGAAAAAATCTTCCTTATCTAATCCCAGCATTTCTTGCCACAGAGACCTGTGTGGCAGAGTTCATGTATATATTTCCTTGTATGGTATCTTGTAAATAACATTCGTTTGCTGGTTGTTTGTATCGGGTATTTCAGGTTCATTAGCCGCTGTTTAAGTGTGTTGGTAGGTTTGTGGGCTACCATGATGCTGAGAGGGTTGAGTTGTCTGGACATCATTTCACAGATATCTTTAATGTAAAGTAATGTGGCTCGGGTTTCTGTAGAAGTTGTGTCTGCTTGTGTCAGTTTGTTGATGTGAAATCGGCACACTGGGTTTATTGGGTAGGCAAACGTGAGGACTGCAGAGGCTGGAAACCAGAGTTTCCAGTGGAAAAGCACAGCAGGTCAGACAGCTTCCGAGGAGCAGGAAAATCGACGTTTCGGGCAAAAGCCCTTCATCAGGAATCGAGGCAGGACCCCTCCAGGGTGGAGAGATAAATTGGGGGGTGCTGGGCCAAAGGTAGCAAAGAGTACAATAGGTGAATGCGGTTGGGGACGTAGGTGACAGGGCAGAGAGGAGGGTGGAGCGGCTAGGTGGGAAGGGAGATTGGCAGGTAGGACAGGTCCTGAGGACAGCGCTCAGCTGGAAGGTTGGAACTCAGGGAAGGTGTGGGGAGGGGAAATGAGGAAACTGGTGCAGTCCACATCGATGTCCTGGGGTTGAATGTATCCGAGGCAGAAGTTGGGGCGTTCTTCCCCCAGACATCGGGTGGGGAGGGAGGGGCGATGGAGGAGGCCCAGGTCCTGCATGTCCCCGGCAGAGTGGGAGGGGTGGTCGAAATGTTGGGCCACAGGGCGATGGGGTTGATTATTGCGGGCGTCCTGGAGATATTCCCTCAAACGCTGCGACGGGGCTCCAGTCTCCCCAATGTAGAGGAGACCGCATCGGGAGCAATGGAGACAAGAAACGACTTTGGTGGAAGCCTTCTGAATACCGTGACCCGGGTTCGATTTCCGGGCAGGAAAGCAATTTTCAGTAAAGCTGTCAAACTGCGCTAACGTCTCCGTGGTGGTCTAGTGGTTCGGATTCGGCGCTTTCACCACTGTGGCTCGGGTTCGATTCCCGGTCATGGAAACAATTTGCAGTGTATTTTTTTGGCTGCCCATTCTCCTTTAATGCGCTGTAGAGTTACTTATTGGTCTTCGTCGTCACTGGGTGCTGCAGTGTGTAGTGGTTCTTTGAAATAGTGCCCTCGTTCAGATTTGTTTGTAGGTGTAGGGGTGGTTACTTTTGTAGCTAAGTACTTGGTTCGCGTGTGCTGTTTTCCTGTAGAGGCTGTTTTGAATTTACCATTGAGTGTTCGTTCTGTTGTGACATCTAGAAATGGCACTTTGTTGTTGTTCTCCTCTTTTGTGAATTTTATGCCAGTAAGGAGATTGTTGATGGTGTTGTAGGTTTCCTCTAATTTGTTTCATTTTTTGATGACAGAAGTGATTCATGGGTATTTCGTTGATTTGTTTGTAGGGCTTGTTATTGAATATAAAGTGG
This sequence comes from Chiloscyllium punctatum, assembly GCF_047496795.1. Classification (NCBI taxonomy): domain Eukaryota; kingdom Metazoa; phylum Chordata; class Chondrichthyes; order Orectolobiformes; family Hemiscylliidae; genus Chiloscyllium; species Chiloscyllium punctatum. The sequence goes on from NC_092774.1 coordinate 75,114,941, forward strand.
TAAGGCACAGTTCCACGAGGTTGACGGTGCTATCTTTGCTGATGAAGTTGGTGCTGTGTTTTTGTCTTTAGTTCTTCCAGTAGTATCTTCAGTTTTCTTTGGTCACGTTGATGTTAGTGGATGTGAACAGGGCTGTTATGGCAAACGACAACATTATTCCATCCTCTTCTATCTTCGTGTCTTTGGTGTTCAGGAATTCTTGGATGGAGTAAATGGAGTGGCATGAATCTTCGACTTGGTGTTTTAGTCCTCAGTGGAGGCCTTTGACTAGTCTGTACATTGGTGTTCCAAGTAGTGAGACTATGGCCTGAGGGGGGCTCCTTGTTTGAAAAAGAGGAGAACAACAATAAACTGCCAATCTTAGATGTCACAGTCGAGCGAACAGTCAATGGGGAACTTCAAACTTGCATCTACAAAAAAACAACACACACAAACCAAATACTTAACCACAGAAGCAATCATCCCAACACCCACAAACGAAGCTGCATCAGGACATTATTTCAACGAGCCACTACACACTGAAGCACAGAGAAACTACGAAGACCACAAGAGAAATACGTATATCGTGCATTTAAGGAGAACGCCTCCCCAATAAACCCATTCCGCCGATTTCTCAGTGATGCTTCCAAGCTCACTCTCAAAAATTCGGTTTTTCCCTCCATTCTTTCCTGTTTGTTTTTTGTGGGTTTTGAAAGCTTTCCCAATCCTCTGACTGAGTATTGGAGTTGGGAAGTTATGTTGTGGCTGTACAGGACATTGGTGAGACCACTTTTAGAATATTGTGTGCAATTCTTGTCTCCCTACTATCAGAAGGATATTGTGAAATTTGAAAGGGTTCTGAAGCACCAATGGGTCCACAGAGGGGAAGAGGCCCTTCTGCTGCCCTGAGTGTGGGAAGGCCTTCAGTGATTTCTCTCTCCTGCTGACGATCAGTTGGTCCACACCGGGGAAGGCTGTTCTCCGGCCCCAAGTGTGAGATGGTCTTCAGCAGTTCTTCCCACCTGCTGAGTCACCAGTGGGTCTACACTGAGAGGCCGTTCTTGTGCCCCGAGTGCAGGAGGGGAATTGCTCTTTCCTCCGACCTACTGGCCCATTGGTGTGTCCAAATGGTGGAGAAGTCGTTCAGTTGCTCTATGTGCAGGAAGGCCTTGAGCAATTCCTCTGCCCTGCTGAGGCACCAGTCTATCCACACCGGGGAGAAGCCGTTCTCCTGCCCCGAATACGGGAAGGTCATTACCTGCTCCTCCACACTGCTGAATCACCAGCTGGACCACACGGGGGTGTTGTGGGGGGGGGGGGAGACAGTGGCGGAGGGGGGGGGGCATTCTGCTGCCCTAATTACGGGAAGGCCTTCAGCAATTCCTCCGCCCTACTGAAGATCCAATGTGTCCACACCAGCTGGACCGAGTGTGGGAAGAGGTTCATGTTTTCCTACAACTTGCAGAAGCACCAGCGGGGGCACCAGCGCTCCCAGCAATCTTATCCTACCATTGATGCTGCCTTCGGTCACCTCCCAGGACTGAACCTCCTGCCATTTCTGACAGTGGATGCAGTGGGAGAGTAGGTGGGCTGTTTTAGTCTTCTGCTGGACTACAATTGCCTTCCCGATACCCCACAATCACAACTCCATGGGGGCTCAGGGTTAGCACTGCTGCCTCATGGCACCAGGAACCCAGGAATAATTCCACACTTGGGGGTCTGTGTGCAAGTTATGGAGGGTAGGAAAATGGATCTGAGTGGGTTAGTCTTCGGAAGAGCAGTGCAGATGTGTTCGGCTGAAGGACCTGTTTCCACATTGTGGGAGTTCTATGATTCTATGAGCTTTGCCTTCAGTGGACACTGTTGCTCATTGAGCCCGGGACTGCACATTGCCAATGAAATGATCCAGAGAAACCTAAGACCGCAAGACCATCGGAGAAGAAGTTCGGCCTACTCTGCCATTCGTTAGTAACAAAAGTATTGGATGAGATTAGCTACACTGCGGAAACAGGCCATTCGTCCCAACAAGTCCACACCGACCCTCTGAAGTGTAATCCATCCAGACCCATTTCCCTCTGACGAATGTGCCTACCTCTAAGGGGAAATAAACATGGCCCATCCACATGACCTGCACATCTTTGGTTTATGGAAGAAAACAGGACCACCCAGAGAAAAACCACGCAGACATTGGGAAAAAGTGCAAATTCGTCACAGACAGTCACCCAAGGCTGGAATCAAACCTGGGTCCTTGGCGCTGTGAGGCTGCAGTGGTAACCACTGAGCCACTACATATTTCAACCCGAAGTAGGCAAGCAGGAGGTTGGGAGAATGCAGCAAGCCAGGCAGCACCAGGATGTGGAGTAGTCAGCGTTTTGGGTATTAACCCTTCTTCAGGACTGAAACGTTGACTTCTCTGTGAGAAACGATTTACAGGAATGTTGCTGGGGGTTGGAGGGTTTGAGCTACAGGGAGAGGCTGAATAGGCAGGGACTGTTTTCACTGGAGCATCGGAGGCAGAGAAGTGACCGAATAGCGGTTATACAATCATGAGGGGCATGGACAGTGTAATAGACAATGTCCTTTCCTTGGGGTGGGGGAAGTCCAGAACTGGAGGGCATAAGTTTAGGGTAAGAGGCGAAACAAATTAAAGGGACAACTTCTTCATGCAGAGCGTGGTACATATATGAAATGAGCTGCCAGAGTATATGGGTCAGGTGCTGTCAAATGGGACTAGATTAATTTCGGATATCAGGTCAGCATGGACAAGTTGGACCGAAGGGGCTGTTTCCATGCTGTAAGTGTCTCTGACTACTGGTCCTGATGTAAGTTTAAAATAGAGTCCAAGTAACTTTGAATAGTTCAATCTTGTTGAGCTCACCTCCTGAAAAGTTTCAGATGAATCCCTCTGAGAGATACTGTTTAAACATGCTGAGTTGGACAAAGTATCCCATCAAGTTCAACACAAAACCAGAGTTGAAGAAGTCAGAAGTCAGAACACCAAGGGGACCAAAACTGATCACAATATTCCAGGTGCGGCCTCATCAACGTCCTGTATAACTACAACATAACTTGCCAACATCTATACTCAGTTCCCTAACTGATGAAGGCCAGTGTGCTGAAAACTTTCTTCACTGCCTTGTGTACCGATGTAATCAGAGATATAGAACCTCCTTTAAACTGATCCACGATCCAGCTGCTGGGAGCACAGAAGTAGAGAATTGCTGCGTGAGTGTGCTGGGTAGATAACCCAGAGGACGATGGGTAAAAACCATGTGATGCTATTGCTCAATGTCTCTGCAAGCTGCTTTCATATACAAAGGTTCTCTGTTCTGCATCTTGCCTTTGCATCTGCTTCCCAAAGCTTCTTCAGTGGAGGCGTGGCCGCTGGAGCCCAGGAGTTCAACAACCCCCCGGAGCTGGAGGAAGGTCCAAGCTCCAAGAAGCGAGGGGGGTGGGGGGTAAGGCTGGAAGCTGGATTTGCTCAATGCTTGTATTTTTAACTCATTTAAATGGTACCTTCTGTATGGGGCTATGGTTTACATTAAATCCGAAGGATCATATCAGAGTGTTTATATTTAGCAGTGGTCGTTGGTAAAATGCACACTCTGGGGGAGCACTTTCTATGATGCTGCATTTCTCGCCTTCTGCCCTTCCCCCATTTCTTATCTCCCATCTTGATTTTATATTTTTTTGGTCAAATTTAATTTCAGATTTATCAGACTTGTGATTCACTGTGTGCTATTAATTTGTTTGTTCGAATATTTCAAGTCAACATTAATGCTGTAATTTAATTTCTGATGTCAGAGTTTGACATTGAATGTGCAGGTGTGAATACCAGTAAGTTGTGAAAATAAATCAAGAACTTGTGGTTTTTAACAAAAAGAGCAGTTCACTGATATTCATGGCATCGTCTCATTTGGGAGTGATGATTCAAATCTGACCAACAAACCGTTTCATGCAGTCATCCAATTGAATAAAAATTTTCTTTAATTTAATAAAAGAAAATAATTCTGGCAGGCTAAGATTTATGCAATCTATTTATAAGATTATGTCCATTGCTCGCAATATGGTCTCAACCACATTGGGGAAACTGGATGCCAACTAACCGAATATTTCAGGGAACAACTCTTGGACTCTAATTCTAACCGACACACCGCCCTGTGGCTGAACACTTTATCCCACCCTCCTCTAGCTTATCTCTCCACGCTTCAGGCTCACTGCCTTATTCCTGATGAAGGGCTTTTGCCCGAAACGTCAATTTCGCTGCTCGTTGGAAGCTGCCTGAACTGCTGTGCTCTTCCAGCACCACTATTCCAGTATTTGGTTTTCAGCATCTGCAGTCATTTTTTTTACCACTTTAACTCCCCCTCCCATTCCACCAAGGACATGCAAGTCCTGGGCCTCCTCCACTGCCAACCTCTTGCTACCCGACACGTGTAGGAAAAACACCTCAACTTCTGCTTTAGGACCCTCCAACTACATGGTATCAATGCAGTTTTCATCAGTTTCCTTATTTCCTCTCCCCCACCTTGTTCCAAATCCAACCTTCCAATTCGACACCAACCTCTTGACCTGTCATACCTGTCCACCTTGTTTCTCACCTATTTACTTCACCCTCATCTCTGACCTATCACCATCAATCCCTACCTCCATCTACCTATTGAACTACCAGCTGCCTTCCCTCCAGCCCCACTTCCTTCCCATTTATCTCTCAGCCCCTTTGGGCCACCCTTTATTCCTGATGAAGAGCTTATGCTCTAAACCAAGACTGTGATGAAGCAACATCCTCAACAAATAGGAAATAGCTCCCAAGTCAGATTTCATCCCCTCTTCTGTTTCCCAGTTCTTTCAGAAATAAGGAATGTCTTTTTCTTCCACTAGAAAGTGGTCTTCCCCTTTGTGCTGTCTGAAGTGTTATCCCACACCACTCCTTCAGACACCTTTTAAGAATCCTTTCAACCTGTTTTTCTAACAATTGTGGAGGTGACCAAAAGCAAACATTTCACTTCTCCTCAATGCCCCATTTCTCCTCCTATGAGCCATTTTGTCTTGTTGTCTATGTTACAAGCAGCCGAGTGCACTTGGTTTCTGAATTGAAATTTGGCCATTGAAGTGAACAGGATTAATATTTATCGATGGCGAGCTGTGTTTGCACTAACTGTAATTTTCCATCAATATGTCCAGCTGACAGTGGATCTGAATCACATGTCGATCAGACCAGGTTCGGACAGCAGGAAACCAGATAAGTTTTTACAACAAACCACAACGAGGTCATCATTAGACTCTCAATTCCGGATTTATATTGAATTCAGATTCCACCATCTGCCGTGGCAGGTTTTGAACACAAGTCCCCAGAACATTACCTGGGTGAATAGTCTGGTGACAATAAAGTCGGCCATCACCTCCCCTGAACACATTGGCTTATTGTGTTAGGAGGTAACAAAGGTGCAAGAGGTTTCAGCAGCTGCTAAGTTGTGGATATTACACAAGGGACCATCAGCACTCTCAGTAATGGCACATACTGAAGTCAGTTTCCTGTATCAGAGGGAAGGGCTCGGGAACCATTAGAAATAGGAACAGGAATATGCCATTCAGCCCGTTGAGCCTGCTTCTCCATTCAGTAGGATTCTGGGTGATCTGGCATTCCCCACAGTAACTTTCCTGCCCTTTTCCTGCAACTGTTCATCCCCCGACTCTTCACGAATCTATCCATCCTAGTTTTAAAGTGACATAAAGGCTGTCAACAGAGTTACTAGATGGGGGTGGTGGGGGGCGGTACGGGGGCTCAGGTCGAACTTGGGGACTAAAACAATGGCTTCAAACTTCACAACATTTAACTAAGGGAATGTTTATGGTTATCCAATGCTGGAAATTGGGCAGGCATTCAGATAAAATTATTGGTAAATTATGAATGACAGAGGAGTCGGGAGAGAAGTGGTGTTCAGGTACAGTTGGATATCATCAGTATAGATGCCAACACCAGCAGCTACGGTAAAACAAATCAGAACGGAAGACGCTAAAATCATACCCTCCCAGAGGATAGAGTGATGCTGGAGAGGGTCAGTACTGTCATTAACTCTGATCAAGGCTGTCCGCAGGTCGACGAGGGAATGTTCATCCCTGTCACCGTGACAAAGGATGTCAAATATCACCTTGATAAGAACTGTTTCAGGGGTAGCAACCAGACTCGAGGGCTTTAAACACAGAATACTGGAAGAGATGGGAATGGCTAATTCAACAATGTTACATCCAAACCAACACTTCTTTTCGTGCGATAATAATAGAAGTGTTTTGGTTTTTATTTCGAAGATTCTCAGCAACACTGAGTAAGAAGCAACAAAATTAACACAAGAAATACTGCAATTGCTACAATGTGCCTGCTCCCAATAGGGGGCCATCTGGTGTGAAATTAACTGTCTACAAGGGACAATATTGGAAAGGAATTACCCAGTTCATAGCTAAAAGAGGGGAGACACAGACTGCTTGATACAAACATATAATGGGCGGGAGTTGGCCACTCTGCACTTCGAGCCTGCTGCAGCATTCAATAAGATCATGACTGATCTGAATTCAACCTCAACTCTACATTCCTACACATCCCCGACAATCTTTCATCCACTTGGTTATCAAGAACCTATCTACCTCTGCCTTCAAGATTTTGAATCCACTGACTTTTGAAGAAGAAACACAACCCTCAGAAAGAAAAAAAATCATCCTCATTTTTGTCTTCTACATTTAAAATATGACCCTGTACTTTCAGATATTAAGATAGGGACACATGCTGCATTCAAATAAAACCTGTGGTACAGTTAACTATATCAAAGTGCTTCACATGAACATTATGAGAATTCCTTTAAAAATCACAAGACCGGAGGACAGATGAGACAGGTGACCAAATACTTGGTCAAAGGGACAAGTTTAGGGCAATCTTTTAAACAGGTTCAATTTCCCAAACATCAGAAGACAAAGACGTGAACAACAAACACAAAATAGCAACGAATGGGAAACAACAGTGTAGTCATAACGTCACAGGATGAATAATCCAGGGAACATGAGTTCAAATCCCACCACAGCAAGAGGTGAGATGTGAATAATTCAAATCATCAATGGGGAACACAAAGTAAGTCTCAGTATGGTATCGATGGCACTGACGTCAATTGTCCTAAAAACCCATGTTCACCAATGTCCTTTCAAGAGGGAAACTGCCATCCCTGCATGGTCTGACTTACATGTGACTCCAGACAGACAGCAATGTGGTTGACTCTTAAACTGCCCTCTGAATTGGCACAAGCAAGACACCTACACTTAGGGGTGGATAACAAATATCAACCTTGTGAAAGTGTCAAAACAGAAATTGCTGGAGAAACTCAGCCAGTCTGGCAACACTGGTGGAGAAAGAGAGAAAGAAACAAAGACAATATCCTGGCTTGAGTCCAGAACAGTTGTGAAGAAGGGTCACAGCACTTGAAATGCTAACTCTGCTTCTCTCTCCACATGTGCTGCCAGTCCTATTGAGTTTCTCCAGCATTTGATGCATTTTTGTGTTTCAGATCTCCATCATCTGCAGTTCTTCATTACACTGACTTGGAAAGCTCAAATCCCATAAAAGGGTAGAGCAGAAGCGCTGGAATTACTCAGCAAGTCTGGCACCAGTTATGGAGATAAAAACAGTTCGTACTTCGGGTCATTGAATGATCTTACATCAGGGACAAACTTTTGGGGAAGCTGCAAGAGTAAAAGGCACTTGTGTAACTTCAACATCTGGGAGAACTCTCTCAGTCTTGGAGGTCAGGCTGACTCAGCATTCTGGTCCTGCTCATTACCTGTTAAATTCTCAATTTGTTGTTCTTGTTATATTTCTACATGGTTGGCACATTCCTATGTTTTAAAATGAAATTCCAGCAGACAGCAATTTTCCATGTAAGTAATCATACATTAGAGGGTTTGGAACGTGAATGTAACTTTTAAACAGAAAGTATTTATTCATGCATGGGGTGTGGGCATCGCTGGCAATGCCAGCATTTATACCCATCCTTAACCACCCTGTGGTTGGTTGGAAAAGTGCATGAAGGTGTCTGAGATTGTCTTGATCAGCACAGCAATCTCAAAGATGGGCGTGCTCAGGTAGAAGTACCCTCCAAACCCACAGCCAAGTCTGCATTCACTTCAATTATAGATGCCATCTAAACCTCCCAGGACAAGGACAGCATGGGATGGCAATCAGAATAAAGCTTCCTCGACTCTTCAATTGCAGGTCAAGCTACCTCAACACTGTCCCCAACAAACACTGCCAAGACAGAGACTGCATTGGGTTAGATACAGAGTAAAACTTCCTCTACACTTCCCCATTCATACAGTCCCAGGGGAAGGACAGCAAAGGGTAAAAGAAACAGTCGCGCTTCTTCCATTCTGACTGACACTTAGTCCGTACTATACCAATTCTCAAGGAAAATTCAGAACTGAGACTATTATCTGGTAATGAATTCACACATCCTAATGCGAATGACAGCAACAGAAAATCATGTCGTGACACACAGATAAAACACACACAATGTACAACAAAACTAGACTGTTATTGGGATCAAAGACATTTAAATGACAGGAGACATTGTCCCTGCAGTGATCCAAATGTGAGCTGAACAAATTTCACACTTGAACAATATTCTGTGGGAATGCAATGTCCACCTCACTGCTGTCTATTCAGTTCCTTTGCTCTCGTTCAGGGCTGAGTTGCGGCTGACCACATTGTGGCGTGGGGGTCAAGAGGTTGGACAGTTAAGGTCAACTTGGATTGAGGGCATCCTTTGTCATGCCAGTGAGGTCGAGGGTCGCTCATGTCAGGCTGGGCTTGTATCAGTTTGAGTTTAGAAGAAACAGATGATCCGATGGAGCTGTATAACATCTGGAGAGGACTTAATGTAAATGTAATTTCAACTCAATTCTAGCCAGAGACTAGTTTCTCATTTAAGATAGGAAAGTTTTGTTTTTCTCACAAGTGTTCTCGAGTCTTTGAAATTCACTTCTTTAGAGAGCAGCACGTGGTGGTGGGTAACGAACATGGTCTGGGTGGGACGGTCAGTCAATGTTGACTCGATGGGCTGAATGGCCTACTTGCCCGCAATTGGCCTATATCAATCAATAGTATGCACTTGCTTTATGGTTACCGACATCAAATTACATGAGTGGTTTTGGTTATTTCATCTCTTATTATCGTATTCAACCAACTACAGCATCTAGAAACTTGCTTAATTACAATATCCAATATCTGCTGAGTAATTTTTCTTTTTGTCACGACCAATATCTTGAACTCTGACGTGTGACCTCTTCATTACTGTCAAAGTTCCTGATTTATCCCGACATTGTCATGGTTTTACTTTGTCGAATGTCTTCCTGGCATTTGCAGTTAAGACCCTATATTCTGCCCTTGTCAACATTTTCCCTTACAATTCTCTACTAAGGATTTCATGAAAAACCTCAGAGTGTGGTGAGACTGTGGAACTCACTACCATAGTGAATAGTTGGGGTGGAAGACACGACAACTAAGGGTAAGCAACCCAATACAAATGAATGTCACTGTCACCAGATTCACAACACAGTGAAATTTAAACATGCAATGTCCCTCAATTTCTCAACTTTCCCGAACCAGACTTGATGAAGAACAGATCTTGCACATCAACATTATAATTTAAACAACAACCAAATTATAAATATGGCAAATTTTCTAGGGCAAAGTTAAAGAAGATAATCTAATTAATAGCAATGATTTAAACCCTTTGATCAAGCCCCCCACCATCTCAGAGACAGAGACTTAAGCGGCAAATTAAGAAAGAATTTCTTTTAAACTTACCAATTCAAGCAAACAGTTTCCAACAATAGATTGCCAAGCCTTTGTGCAATCTTTGGACTATGACTGTTTCACAGACACGTAACTGTAAATCTAATTTAAAAGTCACTGCTGAATGTGAATAGACACCCCAGTATTCAGCCATTTCTTACAGGCTGGGACTCATTCCCAGAAAGAGCCAGCAATTCTTTAACTGGACAGCTCTTGGTCTCAACGAGCAGCAGTGCCCAATGGAAGCAAAGTTGCAGGGGTGGGGGAGCACGACGGCATAAAACAAAAAAAAACAACCTACTCTCCCACTATGAGCACTGTCAGAATGTGCAGGGGTTCAGTCCTTTCAGTGACCCACAGCAGCTTCACCAGCAGAATCAGATTGTTGGGAGCACTGGTGCGCCCGCTGGTGCTTCTGCAAGGTTCAGAATGATGAGAACCTCCGCTTCCACTCGGGGCAGGTGAACGGCCTTTCCCCGGTATGGGCCCACCTGTGCCTCAGCAGTTGGGAGGAATTGCTGAAGGCCTTCCCGCACTCTGGGCAGGGGAAGGGCCTCTCCCCCGTATGGACCCGAAGGTGGGATGCCTGGGTAAAGCCCTTCCCACACTTGAGGCAGGAGAACGGGCTCTCCCCGGTGTGGACCCGCTGGTGCCTCAGCAGGGCAGAGGTATCATTGAAGGCCTTCCCGTACTTGGAGCAGCTGAAGGGCTTCTCTAATATGTGGACCCCGAGGTGGATCAGTCGGACGGAGGAATAGCTGAAGGCCTTCCCGCATTCGGGGCAGGAGAATGGCCTCTCGCCTGTGTGGACCCGCTGGTGTCTCTGCAGTACAGAGGAATTGCTGAAGGTCTTCCCGCACTCAGGGCAGGAGAACTGTCTCACCCCGGTGTGACTGCGCCCACGGAAGCCTTTCCCACAGTCGCCACATTTTCATGGTCACAAACGCGTGTACAGCACCTCCCTGCCGTGAATTCCTCCTCCCAGTCTGTATAACGTTTACTGACTCCACAATCAGAGTGCTGCAATAGTCGGGTCTCTCATCCAGTCTCACTGATGCTGAAAACGTACTGAAAGAGGAACCAAAAAGCTTGGTTCCTTCTCACAGAATCATAGTCGAAAATTGTTATAGTCCCATGGATTCAGTGACTGCCAGACATTGACGTGAAATTGAGGGCTGCAAATGCTGGAGAGTCAGAGTCAAAACACAGCAGATCAGGCAGCATCTGAGGAGCAGCAGAGTCAATGTTTCAGGCAAAGTTCTTCATCTATTGATATTGAAACGTCCGTCTTCAGATCTTCAAATAATCTGTAAAAAGAGATGACAAAAGTCATTACTGTCAGTCCAGGTTAGAAATTCCAAACAAGCAATTCTACTTTCTGCAAAACATTCTTTTCTTTTTCCACAAAATTGAAAGCACCATCCCACCCCCTCTCACCCCTCTATTCTCACTCCGCTCAAACTAATCCTCCCGACGGTACTGATTCAGGATCTTACAGAGACCGAAAAGTGAAAACATCAAGACAGACACCTTAGAATTTTGGATACCTCCACCTGAAAGTTAGTATCTTTCACGACATCTAGGAGTGAGTAAGTCTGATTTTGGGAAGCAAAAAAAAGTGTTAATTCAGGATGAACCTTCAATGCAGCCTCTTGAGAAACAACCAGACACGAAATGGTTAACATCTGGGGAGGTGGAAGTGGGGAGATGGAGGAAATGAGATATCAAGGCATTGACACCGACACCAGACAGAAACTGAACACACAGGCAGGGCAAACATTACAGGCAAGCCAGAGTCATAGAGATACACAGCACAGAAACAGGTCCTTCGGTCCAACTCATCCGTGCCGACCAGATAGCCTAAATTAATCTCGTCTCATTTACCAGCACTTGGCCCATATCCCTCTGAACTCTTCCTATTCATATACCCATCCAGATGCCTTTTAAATGTTATAATTGGACCTACATCCATCACTTCCTCCGGCAGATCATTCCTTACACTTGCCTCCCTCACCTCAAACATATTATCCTCCTATTCTGGAGTTCTCCCATCCCAGGGAAATGACCTTGTCTATTTACCCTGTCTATGCCTCTCATGATTCGATAAACGTCTGTAAGATTACCCCTCAGCCTCTGGTATACCGGGGAAAACAGCTCAAGCAATGCACTGCGTTTACTTTTAGCTTCACACTCACGGAACCTTACTCCCGTGTAAAACATTGTTTCCCTCCCCCACACTGTCCATGGGAAAAGCCAAGACTGCTGAGACTCTGGAGTTGGGGGAATGCCACGTAGAATTCCTGCAATGTGGAAACACGCCATTCAGCCCAACAAGTCCACATCGACCATCCAAAGCGTAACTCATGTGGACACATTCCCCTATACCATTCCACGACACTTACTGCACACTATGGGCCCATTTAGTATGGACACTTCTCCCGAAACTGAACACCTTTAGATGTTGGGAGGAAACTAGAGCACCCGGAGGAAACCCAGCAGACACGGCAGGGAGAATGGGCAAACTCCACACAGAGAGTCGCCCCAAGGCTGGAATGGAAAGTAGATCCCTGGCGCTGTAAGGCAGCAGTGCGAACCACTGATCCATCGTGCTGCCCATGTGTGCAGAAAGAGGTGGGGGCTGGGACTTTGTTAATTGTACCACACAGTGGATTGTTGTGTAAGGTTAAATCTCACGGCATCCAGGGAGAGCTAACCAACTGGGTACAAAATTTAGAAGCGCGTTGTTGGAGATGCTGGAATCCTTCCTGAAAACAACAAATGCTGGAGATCACAGTGGGTCAGGCAGCGCTGTGCTACTCTATGACTGGACAGTGTGGACGTGGAGATGATGTTTCCACTAGGAGAAGGGTTGAGGATGCCAAGTCATTGAGGGCATTTAAAACAGAGATAGGTTCTTGATTAATAAGGGGTCAAGGGTTATGAGGAGAGGGCAGCAGAATGGGATAGAGAAACATATCAGCCATGATCGACTGGTGGAGCAGACTCGATGGGCCAAATGGCCTCATCCTGCTCCTGAGTATTGTGGTCTTAAAGCTGGGCAGGTGACTTAAGGGGTTCTCACAAACTATTTCAGAATCCTGAAGAGGGGTTGTTGGAATCGAAACTTTAACTCTGCTTTCTCTCCACAGATGCTTCCAGTCCTGCTGAGTTTTTCCCGTGTTCTCAGTTTTTGTTTCAGATTTCCAGCATCCACAGGTCTTTGTCTTATTTATCACAGTCATTTCTTGCCCTTCCCAAGTGTCGGAACTTCATCTCCCTGATCTACAAACTGTTCACTTACCCTAGAAATGACCAAACCTCCTTATCAAAGTAGATCCCTTTGTTGCAAAATGATTGTTCAATTCTGTGACCAAAATTATTGCATTCGTAATTACTTACACCAGGGACTCTCAATATCTCAGGCCAGAACACAGCTAGATTGTTTCAGACAGTACATTTATGTGATTTGATACAATTCCCTATTCCCGACATTGCCAGCGTGTTGCAGGGAATAGAGGGTTTGAATTAAGAAGAAGCTGGGACATTTTTCCAATGGAGCCGAGGAAGTTGACAGTTAACCTTATAGAGTTTTTTAAAATCAGAAAGGGTATAGATAAGGTCTCATTCCCAGGAGGCTCAGAATATTTTATTGCTCCAGAAGGCGCAAAAGGGGGTCAAAGCTTCAACAGAAATCGAGCAGAGCTGAGAACAGACAACATTCAACTCTGTGGGAACAGGGAGATCAGAGGACAGAGAAATCAGGACCTGAAATCCGAGCTGACACCAGACTACCATGTTATCAGTGCTTTGATTAGCAGTGCCCACCCTCCACCTTTACTGAGCCTCTCAGTCGACTTGAATGCCACGTATCCCCTCGATATTCCGGATCCAATCCTTGTCATTCTGAAGCCATATCTCTGTAAGGAGTCTCTGATCATAATTATTCTCTACAATGTGTGCAGTCAATTAATTCGCTTTTGTTACAATGCAGCACACATTCACAGACTGAGCTTTTAGTCTTATTTTTTGTGATGGTTAGAATCCAGTTTTGATTGCTAGTACATTTATTCTTCTTGTCCCTTTCTCTCATTCTCTGGTGTTTGGTTTCCACATCACTCCATTGCTCACTGGCCTTGATTTGGATTGGCTGTGGTAAATTGCCCAGTGTTTAGGGATGTGCAGGTTAGGTGGGTTGGCCATGGGAAACGCAGGGTTATCGTTTCAAAGTAATTGAAGGAGTAGGCTATTTGGCCCATCGACCCTGCTCCGCCATTCATTAAAATCATGGCGGATCGATCAATCGTCTCAGCTCCTCCTAATTGCATTATCCCAACTTCCCTTAATTCCCTTTCCACGCAAAAAACCCATCCAACAGTGTCTTAATGAAGCTGCCTCGACTGCTTCCTTGAGCACAGAATTCCATTAATTTACCATTAACCACATAGGTCCTGCCCTGAGTTGCCTCATCAAAATGCAACAGCTCATATTTGTCTAAATTAAACTCCATCCACTACTCCTTGGCCCATCGGCTCATCTGATCAATTATAATTTATATTAAACTTTCTTTCCTACCTTCTTCCCTAAAAGCTGAAAATCTCCACCCCACACTCTCACCCTCCATTCTCACTTTGTTGAATCTAATCACGGATGTCCTCATCCTGAAGGGTTTGGTTCATGCTGATTAACAGGCCCACATTCAAGGGGGATCTAACTGAAACGTGCAGAACATTGAACGCCCTGGACAGATTGGATATTGGGAAGATGTTTTCATTGGGAGGAGAGACTAATACCCATGGGCATAGCCTTAGCATAAAGGGAGAATGGAGATTAGGAGAAATTTCTTTAGCCAGAGAGTGGTGAATCTATGGAATTCATTGTCACAGAAAACTGTGGAGGCCAGGTCACTGAGTATGTTGAACATTGAGATAGAGATGTCCAGCACAGAAACAGACTGTTTGGTCCAACTTGTCCATGCCGACTAACTATCCCAACCCAATCTAGTCCCACCTGACAGCACAGGGCCCCATATCCCTCCAAACCATTCCTATTCATACACCTACCCAAATGCATTTTAAATGTTGCAATCGTACTAGCCTTCACCACTTCCTCTGGCAGATCATTCAATAAACGTACCATCCTCTGCGTGAAAAAGTTGCCTCTTAGGTCTCTTTTGTATCTTTCCCCTCTAACACGAAACCCATGCCCTCTCGGTCTGGACTCACCCACCCCAGGAAAAGACTTTGTCTATTAATCCTATCCATGCCCCTCATGTTTTTATACATGTACAGTTACAACGTTTAAAAGACATTTGGATAAGTACATGAATACGAAAGTTTCGAAGGTTTATGGGCCAAACACTGGTCGGTGGGCCGAGTTTAGTTTGAGAACATACTCAGCACGGACTAGTTGGATGAAGGGTCTGTTTAGTGCTGTCAGACTCTGTGAATGACCTGTACTGGTCTTAAAACCATTTTCTTACCTCCCCCGATAAGCATCCACTTCTTTGTTGTTCAAAACTCAGATGAACTTAGCCTTAAATATGTTCAATGACCCCACTTCTGAACTCAATTCCTCTTCGTAATATACCACTTGCCTCGCTCATTGCCTGCTGCATCTGCCCGACAACTGGCATTGACTGGTGTGGAAGGAATCTGAGACCCCTTAGTACATCCATACATCATTCCTGATGAAGGGCTTGTTCCCGAAACGTTCCCTGTCCTTCTCCTCAGATGCTACCTGACCTGTTGTGCTTTTCCAGTGCCACATGTTTCGACTTTCACCTCCAGTCCTCACTTCCTCCACATTCCAATATGTCACCATTTCAACAATGCACTGCTTTTCTTTTAAACAGCAAAGGCTATAACTTCACATTGCCGCACTGCACTTGCCATGTGTTTGTCAATTGAGACACAGACCTGGACCAACTTCGGGAAGAGGCAAAACACTGAGTTCTGAACAAAAACCGTAGCACACTCAAAACGTCGGCTCTGTTTACCTTTCCACTGATGCTACTCGACCCGTTGGCTTTCTGCAGTATTCGCTGTGTTTGTTCGACACAAATGCTGCTTTCCATTAAAGAACTTCAATCCCTGTCCTCTGGTAACTGACCCGAGTCAGTGGCAATAGGTTCTTCTGATCATTAAGGTAAAAACAATGACTGCAGATGCTGAAAACCAAATACTGGATTAGTGGTGCTGGAAGAGCACAGCAGTTCAGGCAGCATCCAACGAGCAGCGAAAACACCACGTCTTCTCCCATCATTGACAAAAACCCCTGGAAATCTCCAGTTAACCTTCTTTGCTCCAAAGAGAACATTCCCAAACTTGGGAATGTCTCCACAAAATGGAAATTCCTCATCCCTGGACATGATGCATGTGTTACAATGGGGAAGAGGTTTTGACAAAATATTGTCACTTAGCAGGTGGAAAAATGTTCAGGAAGTAAAACACAAATCCCAGTCTCCAGCTTTGTGAATCTTTAGAAACACTTTGGGAAGTGGAATTAGAGGAGAATGAAGGATGAACTGTCCGACTGAGCAGAGACAGTCCAGACACCGTCCCCTTGTTTAAGAGGCTGATTGACTCTGATATTCTCGGGACATCAACTGACCCGAGACATTGAAAAAATTCTCTGCACATCAGGAATTCAAACCCATTCTCGGCTCGGGGCCAATGAGAAAATTCGGGAAGAGGCAAAACACTGAAAGGCTCGGAGGGCGATGGCCCCGGTGTCGGAGAGTTCGTTCCTCGTGACATGGATGTGCCTGCAGATGGTGGGATCAGGCTGTCCCCATGTCTCCATAATGAATGTCCAAGGCTTTATTATGGAAAAGTAAAACTGATAGAAGACAATGGTAATTTTGGGCGGGGCAGGTTGAACTATGAATTGAATAGTAGGTTCCTCAAAGACACTTTGCCGGTAGCACTAGGGCCTGTCTCTGTGGCGCAATTGGTCAGCGCGTTCGGCTGTTAACCAAAAGGTTGGTGGTTCGAGACCACCCAGGGACGGAGTGTTTCTTGTTCTCGCTCCTACCGCTTTCTTGGCTGCGGAGATGCACGTTTTTCATGGTTTCAGGAAAATGTTTCCCAAACGGAAATCTTCTCCACTGAGGCAGGACAAAGGGGTTTCTGAATTTATTGAATTTCTAACGTAAAGGACTGCGGATGCTGAGAATCCGAGACAGAAAGAGAAACTGCTGGAAAAACTCAGCAGGTTTGGCTGTACTTGGATGAGGAAATAAACGAGTTCTGAAATGTTGTCTCTGATTCTCTTTCCACAGATGCTGCCTGACCCGCTGAGGTGCTCCTGCAATTTCTGTTTTTGACTGAACGCCCATTTCATCTTTCGGGATGAAACACCCAGACTCGCCATTTGCAGATATTTCGAAATCTGTGAAGTGATTGGATTCAAACAAACTCAGCAATGATTCACTCTTTCTCAGCTCCACAGGCAGACAGACCTGGGAAAAGAAGCTGTCAGTGTGGTTCTGTATTGATGGGCCGAGTGGTGAATGCGATGGACATGAAATCCATTCCGGTTCCCCCACGCAGGTGTGAACCCTGTCGACTACAGTTGAGAAACGACATCAAAAGAAAAGGGAGATTGCTCGACGGTTTTTTTTTAATGCAGTCAGTGGACGGGTTGAAATATTTCAATCACATTGGGACTGGTCGGGAATCTGTAGCCCACTGCCTGTCAGGGTGGAACAAGCAGATTCCCACAGAGCTGCTATTGAGGCTTTGAGTCAAGAGTTTGGAAATGAGACGAGAACAGTGAGGGGCGTGAAGTCGTGATCGAAATGAAGCAGGCACCTGAGGACAAAGGTGTTTTATTTGCCAGTGAAAGATACTGCTTCACAAAGTTGGGCCTGTGGAAGGGAATCAGTGACGGTGATTATCTTTGGTTGTTCACCTTGTGAATGTTCCCATTGCTGCGCATGTCCGTGTTAACGTCAGAAATCTGCAGCATGGCGGTGTCAGATCCGCACAGGGCCGGGGCGCAATGGATGATGCATCTGACTCCACCTACCTGTTTGAAATGCAGCTCACAGCTTCTTCACACACCCCAATTAATCTTTCTCATTGTCCTGAAGCGGGCATAAGGATTGAATTCCCGATCTGCAGGAACGACACTCTTTTCACTGTCTCGCGTCAGTAAATGTCCCTGAGAACATCAGAGTCAAGTCACAGGCTGTCAGAGGAGGGGAAGCTGAAATAGCCCCACACACTGCTCATGGGAACATTTCACTTTTCCCAACTCACCGCCCCAACCACTGCGGCTCCTGGGAGTGGAGAGGGAACAAACACCAAAACCCAGTCTCAGCTTTGTAAATCTTCAGGAAATAAGAAAACTGTCCATCCCTTCGGGTCTTCCATCCTGGGCTGACAGCCTTGATTTTAAATGGCTGTCCAGTCAGTGCCGATTCGTTTTGGCTGAAAATAATCTTCCTTATCTCATCCCAGCATTTCTTGCTACAGAGAACTGTGTGGCAGAGTTCATGTATATATTTCCTTTATGGTATTTTGTAAATAACATTCGTTTTCTGGTTGTTTGTATCGGGTATTTCAGGTTCATTAGCCGCTGTTTGAGTGTGTTGGGAGGTTTGTGGGCCACCATGATGCTGAGAGGGTTGAGTTGTCTGGACATCATTTCCCAGATGTCTTTAATGTAAAGTAATGTGGCTAGGGTTTCTGCAGACGTTGTGTCTGCTTGTGTCAGTTTGTTGATGTGAAATCGTCACACTGGGTTTATTGGGTAGGCAAAAGTGAGGACTGCAGAGGCTGGAAACCAGAGTTTAGATCAGAGTGGTGCTGGAAAAGCACAGCAGGTCAGACAGCTTCCGAGGAGCAGGAAAATCGACGTTTCGGGCAAAAGCCCTTCATCAGGAATAGAGGCAGGACGCTTCCAGGGGTGGAGAGATAAATTGGGGGGTGCTGGGCCAAAGGTAGCAAAGAGTACAATAGGTGAATGGGGGTGGGGATGGAGGTGACAGGTCAGAGAGGAGGGTGGAGCGGATAGGTGGGAAGGGAGATTGACAGGTAGGACAGATCATGAGGACAGCGCTCAGCTGGAAGGTTGGAACTCAGGGAAGGTGGGGGGAGGGGAAATGAGGAAACTGGTGCAGTCCACATTGATGTCCTGGGGTTGAATGTATCCGAGGCAGAAGTTGGGGCGTTCTTCCCCCAGACATCGGGTGGGGAGGGAGGGACGATGGAGGAGGTTCAGGTCCTGCGTGTCCCTGGCAGAGTGGGAGGGGAGGTTGAAATGTTGGGCCACAGGGCGATGGGGTTGATTATTGCGGGTGTCCTGGAGATGCTCCCTCAAACGTTGTGACTTGACTCTGCGACGGGGCTCCAGTCTCCCCAATGTAGAGGAGACCGCATCGGGAGCAATGGATACAAGAAACAACTTTGGTGGAAGCCTTCTCAATACCGTGACCCGGGTTCGATTTCCGGACAGGGAAGCAGTTTTCAGTAGAGCTGTCAAACTTCGCTGTCGTTTCCCTGGTGGTCTAGTGGTTAGGATTCGGCGCTTTTACCGCTGCGGCCCGGGTTCGATTCCCGGTCAGGGAAGCAATTTGTA
Source organism: Chiloscyllium punctatum (assembly GCF_047496795.1). NCBI lineage: Eukaryota > Metazoa > Chordata > Chondrichthyes > Orectolobiformes > Hemiscylliidae > Chiloscyllium > Chiloscyllium punctatum. The sequence goes on from NC_092774.1 coordinate 75,134,337, forward strand.
GTGTGCTTTTTTGGCGGCCCATTCTCCTTCAATGCGCTGTAGAGTTCCTCATTGGTCTTCGGAGTCACTGGGTGCTGCACTGTGTTGTGGTTCGTTGAAATAGTGCCCTCGTTCAGATTTGTTTGTATGTGTAGGGATGATTACTTCTGTAGCTAAGTACTTGTTTCGTGCGTGTGGCTTTCCTGCAGAGGCTGTTTTGAATTTATCATTGACTGTTCGGTCTACTGTGACAACTAGAAATGGCACTTTGTTGTTGTTCTCCTCTTTTGTGAATTTTATGCCAGTAAGGAGATTGTTGATGGTGTTGTAGGTTTCCTCTAATTTGTTTCATTTTTGTATGACAGAAGTATTTCATGGGCGTTTCGTTGATTTGTTTGTAGGGCTTGTTACTGAATATGAAGTGGGTGGTAAGGCACAGTTCCACGAGGTTGACAGTGTTATCTTTGCTGCTGAAGTTGGTTCTGTGTTTTTGTCTTTAGTTCTTCGAGTAGTGTCTTCAGTTTTCTTTGGCCACGTTGATGTTAATAGATTGAACAGGGCTGTTATGTCAAAGGACAACATTATTCCATCCTCTTCTATCTTCGTGTCTTTGGTGTTCAGGAATTCTTGGATGGAATAAATGGAGTGACATGAATCTTCGACTTGGTGTTTTAGTCCTCAGTGGAGGCCTTTGACTAGTCTGTATATTGGTGTTCCAAGTAGTGAGACTATGGCCTGAGGGGGGCTCCTAGTTTGAAAAAGAGGAGAACAACAATAAACTGCATTCTTAGATGTCACAGTAGAGCGAACAGTCAATGGGGAACTTCAAACTGGCATCTACAGAAAAACAACACACACAAACCAAATACTTAACCACAGAAGCAATCATCCCAACACCCACAAGCGAAGCTGCATCAGGACATTATTTCAACGAGCCACTACACACTGCAGCACAGAGAAACTACGAAGATCACAAGAGAAATACGTATATAGTGTATTTAAGGAGAACGCGTCCCCAATAAACCTATTCCGCCGATTTCTCAGTGATGCTTCCAAGCTCACTCTCAAAAATTCGGTTTGTCCCTCCATTCTTTCCTGTTTGTTTTTTGTGGGTTTTGAAAGCGTTCCCAATCCTCTGACTGAGTATTGGAGTTGGGAAGGTAAAAACAATGACTGCAGGTGCTGGAAACCAGATTCTGGATGAGTGGTGCTGGAAGAGCACAGCAATTCAGGCAGCATCCAAGTAGCTTCGAAATCGACGTTTCGGGCAAAAGCCCTTCGTCAGGAATAAAGGCAGTGAGCCTGAAGCATGGAGAGATAAGCTTATCTCTCCATGCTTCAGGCTCACTGCCTTTATTCCTGACGAAGGGCTTTTGCCCGAAACGTCGATTTCGAAGCTGCTTGGATGCTGCCTGATTTGGAGTTGGGAAGTTATGTTGTGGCTGTACAGGACATTGGTGAGACCACTTTTAGAATATTGTGTGCAATTCTGGTGTCCCTCCAATCAGAAGGATATTGTGAAATTTGAAAGGGTTCTGAGGTACCAATGGGTCCATAGAGGGGAAGAGGCCCTTCTGCCGCCAAGAGTGTGGGAAGACCTTCAGTGATTCCTCTGCCCTGCTGACGGACCAGTTGGTCCACACCAGGGAAGGTTGTTCTCTGGCCCCAAGTGCAAGATGGCCTTCAGCAGTTCTTCCCACCTGTTGAGACATCAGTGGGTCCACACTGAGAGACCGTTCTTCTGCCGCAACTGTAGAAGGGGCATTGCTCTTTCCTCCGATGTACTGGCCCATTGGTAGATCCACATGGGGGAGATGTCGTTCAGTTGCCCTATGTGCAGGAAGGCCTTCAGCAATTCCTCGGCCCTGATGAGGCACCAATCTATCCACACCGGGGAGAAGCCGTTCTCCTGCCCCGAATGTGGGAAGGTCTTTACCTGCTCCTCATAAGTGCTGAATCACTAGCTGGACCACACGGGGGTATGGGGGGGGGGACAGTGGCGGAGGAGGGGAGGCCATTCTGCTGCCCTAAGTGCGGGAAGGCCTTCAGCAATTCCTCTGCCCTACTGAAGCACCAATGTGCCCACACCTGGGAGATGCCCTCCAGCTGGACCGAGTGTGGGAAGAGGTTCATGTTTTCCTACAACTTGCGGAAGCACCAGCGGGGGCACCAGCTCTCCCAGCAATCAGATCCTACCAGTGATGATGCCTTCAGTCACCTCCCAGGACTGAACCTCCTGCCAGTTCTGACAGTGGGTGCAGTGGGAGAGTAGGTGGGCTGTTTTAGTCTTCTGCTGGACTGCAATTGCCTTCCCGACACCCCACAATCACAACTCCATGGTGGCTCAGGGTTAGCACTGCTGCCTCATGGCACTAGGAACCCAGGAATAATTCCACCCTTGGGAGTCTGTGTGCAAATTATGGAGGGGAGGAAAATGGATCTGAGTGGGTTAGTTTTCGGAAGATCAGTGCAGATGTGTTCGGCTGAAGGACCTGTTTCCACATTGTGGGAGTTCTATGATTCTATGAGCTTTGCCTTCAGTGGACACTGTTGCTCATTGAGCCCGGGACTGCACATTGCCAATGAAATGATCCAGAGAAACTTAAGACCGCAAGACCATCGGAGAAGAAGTTTGGCCTACTCTGCCATTCGTTAGTAACAAAAGTATTGGATGAGATTCGCTATAGTGTGGAAACAGGCCATTTGTCCCAACAAGTCCACACCGGCCCTCCGAAGTGTAACCCATCCAGACCCATTTCCCTCTGACTAATGTACCTAACTCTATGGGCAATTAAGCATGGCCCATCCACATGACCTGCACATCTTTGGTTTATGGAAGAAAACAGGACCACGCAGAGAAAACTCACTCAGACATTGGGGGAAAGTGCAAATTCCTCACAGACTGCCACCCAAGGCTGGAATCAAACCTGGGTCCCTGGCGCTATGAGGCTGCAGTGGTAATCACTGAGCCACTACATATTGCAACCCGAAGTTGGCAAGCCGGGGGTTGTGAGAATACAGCAAGCCAGGCAGCACCAGGATGTGGAGTAGTCAGCGTTTTGGGTATTAACCCTTCTTCATGACTGAAAGAGTGACTTATCTATGAGAAAAGATTTACATGAATGTTGCTGGGGGTTGGAGGATTTGAGCTGCAGGGAGCGGCTGAATAGCGTGGGGTTGTTTTCACTGGAGCATCGGAGGCAGAGAAGTGACCTAATAGCGGTTATAAAATCATGAGGGGTATGGACAGGGTAATAGACAATGTCCTTTCCTTGGGGTGGGGGAGTCCAGAACTAGAGGGCATAAGTTTAGGGTAAGAGGCGAAACAAATTAAAGGGACAACTTCTTCATTCAGAGGGTGGTATATATATGAAATGCGCTGCCAGAGTATATGGGTCAGGTGCTGTCAAATGGGAGTAGATTAATATAGGATATTAGGTCAGCATGGACAAGTTGGACCGAAGGGTCTGTTTCCATGCTGTACGTGTCTCTGACTACTGGTCCTGATGTAAGTTTAAAATAGAGTCCAAGTAACTTTGAATAGTTCAATCTTGTTGAGCTCACCTCCTGAAAAGTTTCAGATGAATCCCTCTGAGAGATACTGTTTAAACATGCTGAGTTGGACAAAGTATCCCATCAAGTTCAACATAAACCCAGAGATGAAGAAGTCAGAAGTCAGAACACCAAGGGGACCAAAACTGATCACAATATTCCAGGTGCAGCCTCATCAACGTCCTGTATAACTACAACATAACTTGCCAACATCTATACTCAATTCCCTAACTGATGAAGGCCAGTGTGCTGAAACCTTTCTTCACTGCCTTGTGTACCGATGTAATCAGAGATATAGGACCGACTTTAAACTGATCCACGATCCAGCTGCTGGGAGCACAGAAGTAGAGAATTGCTGCGAGAGTGTGCTGGGTAGATAACCCAGAGGACGATGGGTAAAAACCATGTGATGCTATTGCTCAATGTCTCTGTAAGCTGCTTTCATATACAAAGGTTCTCTGTTCTGCATCTTGCCTTTGCATCTGCTTCCCAAAGCTTCTTCAGTGGAGGCGTGGCCGCTGGAGCCCAGGAGTTCAACAACCCCCCAGCGCTGGAGGAAGGTCCAAGCTCCAAGAGGCGAGGGGGGGGGGGGGAGGGGTAAGGCTGAAAGCTGGATTTTCTCAATGCTTGTATTTTTAACTCATTTAAATGGTACCTACTGAATGGGGCAATGGTTTATATTAAATCCGAAGGATCATATCAGAGTGTTTATATTTAGCAGTGGTCGTTGGTAAAATGCACACTCTGGGGGAGCACTTTCTATGATGCTGCATTTCTCGCCTTCTGCCCTTCCCCCATTTCTTATCTCCCATCTTGATTTTATATTTTTTTGGTCAAATTTAATTTCAGATTAATCAGACTTGTGATTCACTGTGTGCTATTAATTTGTTTGTTCGAATATTTCAAGTCAACATTAATGCTGTAATTTAATTTCTGATGTCAGAGTTTGACATTGAATGTGCAGGTGTGAATACCAGTAAGTTGTGAAAATAAATCAAGAACTTGTGGTTTTTAACAAAAAGAGCAGTTCACTGATATTCATGGCATCGTCTCATTTGGGAGTGATGATTCAAATCTGACCAACAAACCGTTTCATGCAGTCATCCAATTGAATAAAAATTTTCTTTAATTTAATAAAAGAAAATAATTCTGGCAGGCTAAGATTTATGCAATCTATTTATAAGATTATGTCCATTGCTCGCAATATGGTCTCAACCACATTGGGGAAACTGGATGCCAACTAACCGAATATTTCAGGGAACAACTCTTGGACTCTAATTCTAACCGACACACCGCCCTGTGGCTGAACACTTTATCCCACCCTCCTCTAGCTTATCTCTCCATGCTTCAGGCTCACTGCCTTATTCCTGATGAAGGGCTTTTGCCCGAAACGTCAATTTCGCTGCTCGTTGGAAGCTGCCTGAACTGCTGTGCTCTTCCAGCACCACTAATCCAGTATTTGGTTTTCAGCATCTGCAGTCATTTTTTTTACCACTTTAACTCCCCCTCCCATTCCACCAAGGACATGCAAGTCCTGGGCCTCCTCCACTGCCAACCTCTTGCTACCCGACACGTGTAGGAAAAACACCTCAACTTCTGCTTTAGGACCCTCCAACTACATGGTATCAATGCAGTTTTCATCAGTTTCCTTATTTCCTCTCCCCCACCTTGTCCCAAATCCAACCTTCCAATTCGACACCAACCTCTTGACCTGTCATACCTGTCCACCTTGCTTCTCACCTATTTGCTCCACCCTCATCTCTGACCTATCACCATCAATCCCTACCTCCATCTACCTATTGCACTCCCAGCTGCCTTCCCTCCAGCCCCACTTCCTTCCCATTTATCTCTCAGCCCCCTTGGGCCACCCTTTATTCCTGATGAAGAGTTTATGCTCTAAACCAAGACTGTGATGAAGCAACATCTTCAACAAATAGGAAATAGCTCCCAAGTCAGATTTCATCCCCTCTTCTGTTTCCCAGTTCTTTCAGAAATAAGGAATGTCTTTTTCTTCCACTAGAAAGTGGTCTTCCACTTTGCGCTGTCTGAAGTGTTATCCCTCACCACTACTTCAGACACCTTTTAAGAATCCTTTCAACCTGTTTTTCTAACAATTGTGGAGGTGACCAAAAGCAAACATTTCACTCCTTCTCAATGCCCCATTTCTCCTCCTATGAGCCATTTTGTCATGTTGTCTATGTTACAAGCAGCCGAGTGCACTTGGTTTCTGAATTGAAATTTGGCCATTGAAGTGAACAGGATTAATATTTATCGATGGCTAGCTGAGTTTGCACTAACTGTAATTTTCCATCAATATGATGTATTTTGTTCCACCAAAACTGGAAACAATGATCTGTGTTTATATTGCAGTCGGATGTAGAAAATCATCCCAGCGATCTTCACGTTATTATAGTTTACTGAGACCATAACATCATTACGTGGCAGTTTGATGTGACTAAAACCTGGATGGAAATCTCTAGATTATGTTGTAAAAATATCGGTATAATGTTATTCACACTGCGCTGTCACCAACTGAACGAAGCGGCTGTGTGTTTAAATCCCGTGCTGAGCAGTTTGTGTTCGACTTCTCACATTGCGGGGAGCTGCGCATTTACCCAAACAATGGGCACACCACCTCCCTGACACAGTGTTCACAAATCAAACTGACAGCAAAGATTCACGTGTGATCGAAAGTTTCTGCAAAGAACTTTCGACGTACTCCTTTCTTCATTTGAAATGTTAGACGCTGATTGCAGTGAGCCTGACGTGATTTGAACACACAACCTTCTGATCTGGAGTCAGACGCGCTACCGTTGCGCCACAAGCTCACAGATGGCCCATGCGCTCTATTCATGCTTAAGGGAAGTGATCGCACTACAATGATTTTACGTTCATGTCTGTTCTGTTTCTCCCCCTTCTCCTTCTGTCTCTCGAAACAATGTCCAACTCTCTCTCAATAAAAATCTGAAAGAACTGCGGATGCTGTATATCAGGAACAAAAAACAGGAGTTGCCGGTGACCCTTCCACAGAACAGATGGTGATTGGGAAAATGTCGGTTTATATGCAGGAGATATTGTGGGAGGAAGGCGGAGATCAGGACAGAGCCCAAAGCGAAGGAAGAACTGTTGGACAGAAAAAGGAGTTGATAACGATCTGCGTGAGAGGGTGAATAACTGTTAATGGAGACTGTTCGTGGTTAAGTAGTGTGGAATGACAGACTGTGTGATAACAGGGCTTGGCGTGTGCGGCAGGGACGAGGATACCATGGAGTTCAGGCCCTAGAATTGTTGAATTCGATATTGGGACCGGAGGGATGTATGGTCCCCAAGTGTAATATTCGGTGCTCTTCGTTCTGCTGGTGCTGAGCTTCGCTGGAACACAACAGCAAACCTGAGACAGAGATGTTGGACAGGGAACAGGGTGGGGTGTGGAATTGGCAGGCAACTGGAAGCTCAGGGTCTTTTTTGCAGGCAGAACGTAGATGTTCTGTGCAGCAGTCATCCAGTTTACGGTTCGTTTTCCCCAATGTAGATGAGGCCATATTGTGAGCAGCAAATGCAGTAGACTGGATTGTGGGTAGTGCAGGTAAAGTGCTGCTTCACCTGGAAGGTAAGTTTGGCCCCTTGGATAGCGAGGAGGGAATAGGTAAATGGGCTGGCGTCACACATTCGGCACTTGCAGGGGAAAGTGCAATTCAACCTGCAAGTTTACTTTGAGAAAATCCTGGACTTGAACTCCTAAGTCTCTTTGCATTTCGGATTTCTGCATTTTCTCCCCATAATCTTCTGTTCAAACAATGACTATCTATGTCAGGGCAGCACCAGTGATTTCCTGACATATGGATTGTATTTGGGGATATCAAGGAACGTCAGGAACTGTGAGTATCTCAGGAGCAATCGTTATTCCTGGGGGAGGCAGAGAGGAATGTGGTGTGATCCTGTAAACTCCAGAACTTTGATAACTCCATGAGTCAGCAATAACTCCTTCTGGACCAAGAAACGAAAGGGCCAATGAGAAACTGCTACAAGGGAGTTAACAAATAACATACATTAACTATCGCTGGGCAGGAGGAGGCAAAACAATGAGCTGTTCCTTTGGACAGATGAGATAATGGTGTTTAATAACTGTGTGACAGAAGGACAATTAATTCTGCCTGTAGAAGGAATGCCTTGGCGTAAAGGGGTTAATTGCAGGACAGGCTGTTTCAAACAGGTGGAAAACCGTCAAGGATAAGAAGGCAAGCTACAGACCTGAGGTCTCCAGAAGTGTGGGGAGGTGGTGTCAAAATCTAAAGCCTAGCACACTCACGCAGCACTACTCTGCTTCTGGGCTCTCAGCAGCTGGATTGCCCATCAGTTTAATGTAGGTCCTATATCTCTGACAACATCGGTACACAAGGCAGTGAATAGAGGTTTCAGCACACTGACCTTCATTGGTTAGGGAATTGAGTACAGATGTTGGCAAGTTATGTTGTCGTTATACAGGACGTTGATGAGGCTGCACCTGGAATATTGTGATCAGTTTTGGTCCCCTTGGTGTTCTGACTTCTGACTTCTTCAACTCTGGGTTTGTGTTGAACTTGATGGGATACTTTGTCCAACTCAGCATGTTTAAACAGTATCTCTCAGAGGGATTCATCTGAAACTTTTCAGGAGGTGAGCTCAACAAGATTGAACTATTCAAAGTTACTTGGACTCGATTTTAAACTTACATCAGGACCAGTAGTCAGAGACACGTACAGCATGGAAACAGACCCTTCGGTCCAACTTGTCCATGCTGACCTGATATCCTAAATTAATCTCGTCCCATTTGACAACACTTGACCCATATACTCTGGCAGCTCATTTCATATAAGTACCACCCTCTGCATAAAGAAGTTGTCCCTTTTTATACATTTCGCCTCTTACCCTAAACCTATGCCCTCTAGTTCTGGACTCCCCCAGCCCAGGGAAAAGACCTTGTCTATTACCCTGTACATGCCCCTCATGATTTTGTAACCTCAATTAGATCACTCCGCTGCCTCCAATGCTCCAGTGAAAACAGCCCCAGCCTATTCAGCCTCTCCCTGTAGCTCAAATCCTCCAACCCCCAACAACATTTCCGTAAATCGTTTCTCACAGAGAAGTCAACGTTTCAGTCCTGAAGAAGGGTTAATACCCAAAACGCTGACTACTCCACACCCTGGTGCTGCCTGGCTTGCTGGCTCCCAACCTCCTGCTTGCCTACCTCGGGTTGCAATATGTAGTGACTCAGTGGTTACACCTGCAGCCTCACAGCGCCAGGGAACCAGGTTTGATTCCAGCCTTGGGTGGTTGTCTGTGAGGAGTTTGCACATTCTCCCAGTGTCTGCGTGGGTTTTCTCTGGATGATCCTGTTTTCTTCCATAAACCAAAGATGTGCAGGTCATGTGGATGGGCCATGCTTAATTGCCCATAGAGTTAGGTACATTAGTCAGAGGGAAATGGGTCTGGATGGGTTACTCTTCGGAGGGTCGATGTGGACTTGTTGGGATGAATGGCCTGTTTCCACACTGTAGCTAATCTCATCTGCACTACTTTTGTCTCTAATTAATGGCAGAGTATACTCGTCCGGCCCATTGGTCTAACATCTGCTCTGATGGTCTTGCGGTCTTAGGTTTCTCTAGATCATTTCATTGGCAATGTGCAGTCCCTGGCTCAATGAGCAGCAGTGTCCCCTGAAAGCAAAGCTCATAGGATCGTAGAACTCCTACAATGTGGAAAAACAGGTCCTTCAGCCGAACATATCTGCACTGATCTTCCGAAGACTAACCAACTCAGATCCATTTTCCTACCCTTCATAAATTGCACACAGACCCCCAAGGGTGGAATTATTCCTTAGTTCCTGGTGCCATGAGGCAGCAGTGCTAACCCTGAGCAACCATGGGGTTGGTTTTGTGGGGTGTAGGGGGGGGCAATTGCATTCCAGCAGAAAACAATAACAGCCCAACTATTCTCCCACTGCACCCACTGTCAGAACTGGCAGCAGATTCAGTCCTGGGGGGTGACCGAAGGCAGCGTCACTGGTTGGATCTGATTGCTGGGAGAGCTGGTGCCCCCGCTGGTGCTTCCGCAAGTTGCAGGAAAACATGAACCTCTTCCCACACTCGGGCCAGCTGAAGGGTCTCTCCCCAGTGTGGACACACTGGTGCTTCAGCAGGGTGGAGGAATTGCTGAAGGCCTTCCCGCACTCAGGGCAGCAGAATGGCCTCCCCCTCCCCCACCCGTGTGGACCAGCTGGTGCTTCAGCAGTGTGGAGGAGCGGGTAAAGCACTTCCCACACTCGGGCAGGAGAACGTCTTCTCCCCGGTGTGAACGGACTGGTACCTCAGCATGGCTGAGGAATTGCTGAAGGCCTTCCAGCACTTCGGGCAACTGAACGACATCTCCCCCATGTGGACCCACTAATGGTAGATTCACTTAGATATAACTGCGTCACTTTACATATTAAGATATCCCTTTGAATGTGCCCACATCCCTTTGAAATGTAATCTCGTCCATTTAAACCTCTTTATTTGCAGAAATACCCATTAAAATGTCCACGTCACTTTAAAATGCAGATTGCCCCCCTTTTAGATATGATGCCGTTCCGTTAGATGTCGGGATATCTGTTTAAATTGAGCCGTGAGCTTTCCCAATGTAGACAGGGCTCCTCGGAACGTGGCAGTGTCCCCCCTGCAGCTGCAGAGCGAGACAGGAGAGTTTGTTTTTGTGAATGAGCAGTTGTAGCGCGAGGTGTCTGTTACTTGGTGACGGTGAGGCTCCCCCGGCCCCGCCCATCCCCCTGAGCTGACGTCACGCGGGGGTGAAGGCGGTTGGGAGGAGAAGTCGCTCGAGCGGGGAAGGGGCGGCCGTTAGGAAAATGGCGCCGTGCGGCCCGGGGCAGACACCCGTCACTGGGCACCGCCGCTTTCCTGGCGCAGCTGCTGTGTCACGGCCACACCGCCCGGCTGTACAGCAGGTAGGAGCCGGTGACCATTCTGGAGGCGGATGGGGTTAAGGGCCTGTTTGGGAACCCGTCGGCCGCCTGGGTGGTGGAGTTCTACTGGTCGTGGGGCGGCCCCTGTGTCAACTCTGGGGCCACCTGGAAGGTACTGGGCCCGGGAGGTGAAAGGTGAGGCAGGTTGGGGGGGGGGGGGACGGAGGGGAAGGAATGTGGGGCCTGTCCTGTCATAGTGACATTTTACACTCACTTTCCATCTGCTTTTACTGGGGCTTGTGCTGTTTACCCCCTCACTGTTTATTTAATCCTTGTGCTGTTTGCTCTTTGCTGTTACTTGTGCAATTGCTGAGGGTAGTGTGTAAATACTGTTGAAGGAGATTATGCACCAACATGTCTATGTTCCTCAGTGATTGAAGGGGCAGGACCTGTTGAGAATGCTTAGTAAAGTATGTGGTGTACTAAGCCTTGTTAACATGGATATAGTTTGTTATTTGTCAAAATATACTTTTTATTATTTAGAGTCATAGAGATGTACAGCACGGAAACAGACCCATTCGGTCCAACCTGTCCATGCCAACCAGATACCCTACATTAATCTCGTCCAATTTGCCAGCACTTTGGTCATATCCCACTAATCCCTTCCTATTCATCTATCCATTCAGATGTGTTTTCAATGCTGTAATTATACTGACCTCCACTACTTCCTCTGGCAGTTCATTCCATACATGCACCACCCTCTGCAAGGAAAAGTTGCCCCTTAGGTACCTTTAATATCTTTCTGCTCTCACCCTAAACCTATGCCCTCTTGTTGTGAACCTCACCCCGACACTGAGGAAAGGACATTAAAAAAGTTGAGCAGCCAGACAAAATGCAAAAGCTATAAAATGTTGAGCCACATGGGGAAAAAGAACTGTGTCTCTACCCTTTATTTTTCCTATTGGCATTTGAACACTTAAAATCTGTCAATAACACCAGCATCACGACATAATGTCTGTTCCATGGTGTGAACAACAGCACGCCTGCTCGCTGGTGTCACCAACACATGGTCCATGCTCCTCGCTGTCGGCAGAAAAGGCGACGTCGCTTATCTCTGTTCCTAAAGGTCTTCCCTTTATTCTTAAAGTTGTGCCCTCTGGTCCTAGTCTCTCCTACCAATGGAAACATCTTCCCAATGTCATTGCACTGTGGGGATGAAGTCCTACCCTATCTGGTCATTTCTGCTGCTGGGTGAGACTAGGCCTCAAGGTTAGAGGGAGTAGCTTTCAGACAGAGATGAGGAGCAACTGCTTTTCCCAGAGGGTCGTGAATCTATGGAATAGTCTAGATTAGAGTGGTTCTGGAAAAGCACAGCAAGTCAGGCAGCATCTGAGGAGCAGGAAAATCGACGTTTCAGGGAAAAGCCCTTCATCAGGAAAGTGTGTGTGTGTGCATGTGAGTTTGTGAAAAAGACTGCGCGTTGGTGAGTGTATTTGCATGTGTGCATGCTTGATAAATTGTGATTGTGATGGAGTATGAACCTGTGAGAGGGTGAGAGTGTTGAGGGCGTGGTGTATGTGTATGTCTGAGAGACCACATGTATGACAGAGGTATGGATAGAAGTGAGGGGTTACATTTTGCTAAAATAAAGACGGGCAAGACTTGAACAGGTAATGGTAGGGCCCTGGGTCGTGTTGTAGAACAGAGACCCGGAGGTGTTCAGGTTCATTGATCTTGAAAGTTACATCACTGGTAGACAGGGGTGAAGAAGGTGTTTCGCACACTTGCCTTCATTGTTCACATGCTGAGTACAGGAGTTGGGACATCATGTTGGAGATGCACACAGAAAGTACTTTACTCAGACGGTGATAGATATCTGGAATGCATTGTCAGGAAAAGTAGAGGCAGGGATGGTAGATTCATTTAAAGTGCATCTGGGCGGAGGAGATGGTGGCGACCCAGCAAGTCTGAGTCTGTAGTGCTCTGTCCAAGACTCAGGCAAAGTGGGCTGCCTGCCTCCACCACACCTGCCAAATCATTTAAAATAGCTTTTATTTAAATACACTAGTTATTTTGCACCAAACTTGAGCAGTTTAGTGCCCTGTTAAAATGACTAAAGGAAAGAATGCCCGCAGCTCGCACCACATAGGAACCCTTCCCCAGCTGCAGTAGAGGTGTCCGCAGCTGCCCCACTATGGTGGCGAGCCTTGTTGCAGTGATTTCTAAGCTTGAAGAGAAGATCGACACCTTCATAGAAGAGCAGGTGGGAGTCGCTCTCGGTTGCGCTGCAGAAGCACGACCAAGATATTGAAAGAATCGAACATCGAGTCGGAGGGGCGGAGCTAATGGCCGCGACCTCCCAGGCTGCTGCAGAATCAGCCGTGGGTCGGGTCTGGACTCTCGAACAGTGAGTCTGGGCCTTGGAAGATCACATCAAATACCTCAAATCGAGGTGGTCGAGAAAATATTCGTTTGCTGGGCCTTCCCAAATGGGAAGAGGAAGGCCAGCTTACAACGTTTCTGGATCAGTGGTTTCCGCAGTTATTAAATCTGGAGGGTGGATCAGGCCAGGTCAGGGTAGAATGGGCCCACCGGCTTGGACCAGCGCCCCCACCCGGTCCTGTTCCGGCTGCAGTGCTTTTAGGAGAAGCAGATGCTCCTGGAAGCTTCCAGAAATCTTGGGAAAGATCCCCAAGCCATGATTTACAAAGGATCCAAGATTATGCTGTTTCAAGACTTTTCCCTGGCTCTGGTCCAAAAGAGGAGGGCGTTTAAGGGATTTAAACATTCAGTACTCCCTGTGCTACCCAGCGACGCTTCGTTTTAGCCATGAAGGGTCCATGTATAACTTCGGATCACCGGAGAAGGCCAAAGAATTTTTGGAGTCTCTTAGATAAATTGTAAGAGTTAACCCGTGTGGTGAATGATGTTGTTCTGCCCTCCCCCTTCTCTGGTTCACCCTTTTTTTTCTCTTTTATTACTTTATTGCTTAATATTATCTCCGGGAAGTAGGGAGGGGGGGCTTATTTGTTCTCCACTCTGCGATTTTCTCCTTTTTTTTGTAAATATATATAGGCCGGGTGGTCTAGTAGATTTAGGTGAGGAGGGGTCTCTGTTTTGTCTTATTTTTTCTCTTAAAACGGGGTTATTTCCCCCTGTTATTTTGTATTACCATAATTAATTATTATCTGCTGAGATTGTAATTTTATAGTTTTATATGTTTATATGTTGTATTAACATCACCAAATATATCTAGGTGTTGATGTGTGGGTGGGGAGGGGGAGGAGGGTAGGGGACTCATTGTTAACTTTAGCTTGGTCGTACACTTGAATTTTCTTCACTTTATTATGGGGTGCCTTGGTCGAGGGTGGGGCACTGGTCGGGAGAGGATATGATTGGTTTTCGGAAAGGAAGTGATTGCCCCGGAAACGGAAAAAATCTCGATTTAAATATGTTATGTTGTTTTATTTAGAAATAGTTTTTTTTATTTTATTGGTGAGTGTAATAAAGAATCTCAATTTTTGTGAATTTTCTATGGTCTAATCTTTTAGATTAGATTACATTACAGTGTGGAAACAGGCCCTTCGGCCCAACAAGTCCACACTGACCCACCGAAGCGCAACCCACCCATACCCCTACATTTACCCCTTGCCTAACACTGGCAATTTAGCATGGCCAATTCACCTGACCTGCACATCTTTGGACTGTGGGAGGAAACCGGAGCACCCGCAGGAAACCCACGCAGACACGGAGAACGTGCAAACTCCACACAGTCAGTCGCCTGAGGCGGGAATTGACCTGGGTCTCTAGCGCTGTGAGGCAACAGTGCTAACCACTGTGCCACCGTACTGCCCAGGTGCATTTTGGATGGTGTTTCTCCTCCCAGGGGGTCTTGGACTTGCCTGGATGATTATGGTGAGTCATTCGCTTAAATAGTGCACCTGGAATGCCAAGGGGAGTAATTCCCCAATCAAAAGGAAGAAAATATTATCAAACCTCAAAAAGGAAAGGGTTCATATACCTCTTCTACAGGAGACCCATTTATTGGATAAAGGAGATTTGAAATTACAACAGGGTGGATTTGATCAGGCCTTCTTTTCTTCCTTCAGCTCAAAATGTAGGGGAGTAGTCATTCTTATTTGGAAGAATCTCCCTTTCAAAATCCTAAGTCAGATAAAAGATGAATCTGGACGATATATACTAATTAAAGCCCTTATAAATGGAGAGGAATATGGGATTTTAAACCAGTATTGTCCCCCGGCGCATCCTTTCAAATTTATAACGGAAGCCTTCTCCAAACTGAGCTCGTCATACAATTATAGGGGGAGACTTTAATTGCATTATGGAGCCGGAAATAGACAGGATACCCAAGAATACTGCAGGTGTATCCCCCAGATTTAGACAATTGGCGAATTTGAATCAAGAATTAGAATTAATAGATGTGTGGAGGTTCCTCCACCCGCAAGGCAGAGATTTCTCTTTTTACTCTAATCCACATAAATGTCACACGAGAATTGACATGCTTTTTATCCTCTCGACTTTTTAAAATTCCATATCGTCCTGTAAAATAGGTGATATGATCATTTCTGATCACGCTGCTGTGTACATGGAAATCAAGGCTAGGAACAATGAGGCATCCCCCTGACATTGGCGTATGGATTCCTTCTTAATGAAGGATAGTAAATTTGCAAAATATTTTTCTCAAGAATTTAAAGCTTTCTTGGAAATTAATTCAGGTACAGCTAGTAACCCGTCAATGATGTGGGAGACTAATGAAGCTTATGCGAGAGTTGTGATCATTTCATACTCGGTGACCCGGAAAAAATTAAAAGGAAAACAACAGCGTCTACTTGAGGCTCGCTTAAAAGCAGCTGAAACAGCATACGCTGACAGACCTTCTATTGCCAAATTACAAAGGATTATGACCCTTAGGACAGCTCTGAATACCGCCTTCACTCAAACGGCAAAGAGGGAAATATTATTTGCAAAACAAAGATTATATGAATTTAGCGATAAATCTGGTAGATGCTTAGCATTTCTTGTAAGGAAAACAAAAGGGCCCCTCAAACTATCACAGCTATCAGGGAAAGTGCTGGTATTCTGATTCACATCACAAAGGGATCAACACAATCTTCAGAAAGTTTTATTCTGATCACAGGATTGTGAAGATAGAGCCAGGAGGATGCAGTCCTTTTTTAAAAGCCTGGCCTTTCCGGACTTAATCCCGGAATAGGTATCGGTCCTGAATGCTCCCCTAACAACCCAGGAAATACTTGGTGCAATCAGGTAACTTCAGAGCGGTAAGGCACCTGGCCCAGAGGGCTTTCAGGTTGAATTTTACAAAGAGTTCACAGGAGTATTAGCTGGCCCACTTATGGACATATACAACTACACAAATAGTCAGGGCTGCCTCCTGCCTTTACTGAAAGAGGTGAATATCTCCCTTATTCTCAAAAAAGGAAAGGATCCAGATGATTGTGCACGATACAGACCAATATCCTTGCTAACTGTAGATTTTTAAATTCTCTCTAAAACATTGGCATTGAGGCTGGAGAGGGTACTGCCATATATCATAAGAGGACCAGACTGGATTTATTAAGGGCCGTGGATCATCTAATAATATTAGAAGGGTCTTGAATGTGAATAAAGTCTGTCATCAGGAAAGAATACCGGGAATAGTAGTCTCATTGGACGCAGAGAAGGCATTCGACAGGGTTGAATGGTCATACCTGTTCTCTACATAGGAAAGGTTTAGCGTTGGAAACGTATTTGCCAAATGGCTCTCAACACTGTATAATGATCCCAAAGTAGTTGTGATCACCAATGGATTAGGTTTGGATAGCTTCAGTGTGGATAGGGGCTGCCGTCAGGGATGTCCTCTCTCACCATTGCTAATCACGCTAACAATTGAGCCACTGGCGGGAAGCGATATGGGCTTACTCTAATATAACGGCCCCGAGGGTTGGTGCAGGTAAACATAAAATTACCCAATACACAGATTATGATCTCCTTTTTCTTAATAATCCTCTGATGTCCATGCCTCTCTTCATCCAAGTTATTAATACATTTAGTTCATTTTCAGGCTACAAAATTAAGTTTTCAAAATCGGAGGCCATGCCGATGGGTGGCCTCACTAATATGTCCCACTTATTGGACGGATCCCACTTCCCCTTTCGGTGGTCTCTGGGGGGTTTCTAACACTTAGGCATTTTTATCACCCCAGTGTTTGGCCAACTGTATAAAGCCAATTTGTACGTCTATTGGAAAGGGTAAGGCAGGACCTTCAACGCTGGGGAGGCCTTCCAATTTCCTGGCTAGGTAGAATAGCCCTAATTAAAATGAATGTCTTGCTCCCTCTTATACCCTATGAGAATGCTTCCGGTGATGCTGCTGAGTATGGCACTGCGCAAACTGTATCATTGGCTGGGTTTTTTCAACTGGAATCCTAGACGGCCCCTCATTAAGTTAAGGAAGCTACAGCTTCCACAGGCAAGGGGAGAGGGCTGGATTTTCCAGACTTTAGGAAGTCTCAGTTAAGTTCCTTGTTCAGCTACATAGCCAATTGGGTCTTGTCTGATCTGCAATCAATCTAGATGGACGTCGAGGCTTCTCAAGTACAGTGCCCTCTTATTAACCTCTTATTTTTAGGTAAGATGAAAATCATCACGAACCACTGTAGAAACCCTACAGTACGAAACACAATTAAAGCTTGGAATATAATGTGGCAAAACGAGGGTAATTCACATAAAACATCCCCCTATACTCCTATAGTGGGGGCATGGGGTTTTCAACCAGAGCTTACAGATGCCATATTCAAATCCTGGAGATCCAGGGGTATCTCCTGTTTCGGGGATCTGTTTGAGGAGGGGTCCTGATGTCTTTTGAATAGCTGCAGCAGAAATTTGGATTACCTAATGGAGACCTCTTTCGATACTTCCAAATTTGAGACGTCATACAGAAGAAGGCTATGCTATTAGATAGTCTCTATAAATCAGATAGAGAACGTAGAGTGTTGTGGCCAATGGGTGTACCCTTGGTCAGCACTCTTTATCATTTATTACATGATGAAATGTCGGAATATATGGACCGTCTGCTTAGAACATGGGATCAGAATTTGGGGCTGGAAATTTCTACAGAACAGTGGAATGACATCTGGGAAAATGCCAAAAAAAATCTCCATTTGTAACAGAACCCAGGCCATTCAGGTAAAGATACTTCATAGGGCCCATATAGTACCAGAACGATTGGCAAACTTTAGGGCAGGAGAATCTGCAATGTGTCCCAAATGTAAAACAGAGGTGGGCATTCTTACACACCGCTTGTGGACGTGCCATAAGATCCTCAAATACTGGACCAAAGTAGTAAACGCCCTGACAGACATCTTGGCAACGTAAATTACAGTAGATCCAGTATCTCCTCTTCTGGGCTTCTCGAGCTTACCTTCTGTGGATGTGCACGGGAGCAAATTATTTTCCATTTTCTCCTTCTGTGCAAGGAAAAATATCTTAGTAAACTGGGTGGCTGAGGGCCTTCCAGGACTTCCAAATTGGCATAGATTAATCATGGAATATATTCCCCTTGACTTCCTTACAAATATGGTGCAACAAAAAACTGAATTATTCTATAACATATAGCAGCCCTTTTTGAATTTCATAGATACAGATATTTTGGCCATTCTATCAAGGACTTTCATCTAGTTGAGGTAACGGTTCAGGCTGGTCCGGGGCCCCTTGGGAGAGGAATCCCGCATGAATACGGGTTTTATTATGACTTGATGTTCACTCATTCCAAGCATGTACTTCACGACTTAATTACTATATTATCCTTTTTTTCTCTTGAATAATGTAATTTATTTGATCATACACTCTGGTTAGTTATGGGTTAGATTAGTAGTTAGTTGAGTTTTGTCTTTTTCTTTGTCAGGTTTTGGCTATTATTTAAGATTTAATTGTATATTAATGTTTGTACTTGTGTTTTTTTTATTTGTAAACTTGTAAAAACATGTTAAATTTTCAATAAAAATATCTTTTTAAAAAAAAAGTGCATCTGGACAGATGCATGAGTAGGTGGAGAGCAGAGGGATATAGATTCAGGAATTGCGCGATAGGTTTAGACAGGGGATTTGGATCGGCTTAGGCTTGAAGGGCTGAAGGGCCTGTTCCTGAGTTGTAAATTTTCTTTGTTCTATGTTGAGGCTGTACAGGATGTTGGTGAATCTTTTTTTTGGAGTACTGGGTACAGTTCTGGTTGCCCTGTAATAGGAGGAATACTATTAGAGATGGTTCGGTAATGATTTACTTGGACATTGCCAGGACTGGAGGGTTTGAGTTATAGGGAGTGGCTGGGACTTTATCACTGGAGTGGAGGAGGTTGAGGAATGACCTTATTGAGATTTGAAAAATCATGAGGGGTGAGGGTAAGGAGAATAGCGAGGAGCATGTGCGGTTATGTAGAGTCGGGGTGGGGAGGTGAAACAAAATTGTGGCTCTACCTTTTTTTCCTCCTATTGGCATTTGGCCAGTTGAATCTGTCAGTTACACCAGCATATCTACAAAGCCTACTGCACGTGCCCCTCAGTGTCAGCAAGCGCTACGCATGTTCGCCGGTGTCTGCAAAAAAACCTGCACATCCTTCTATGTCTGTAAAAATGGTGCATGAATTTCATTTGCCAGCCCAATGAGGAGCACTGGAACACCAGAAGGAGGAGCCTGGTCCTCCTACCATTCAGAACAGCCCTATTGTCTGAATTTGAGACGTCGATTTTCCTGCTCCTCGGATGCTGCCTGACCTGCTGTGCTTTTCTAATCTTGACCCATGAACCTCTGAAGCTGCTGCTGCTCCTCTTTCTCTGAATGAAGACTGAGATTCATCCAAGACTCTAATTTCCTTCCTCTGTCCAACAGCACACTCTTCTCTCACTCCCTTTTCTATTTCTTTTATTTTCATGCTGGGATCCAATTGTTGACTTGCAGCAACTGAAAAAGGGAGTGAATCCAGAAAGAGGACAGACTCTGGAAAAGCTGGTCCCGGTCTGTGCCTCAAACATATGGCAAATGCAGTACCACAGGGTGAAGTTATAGTCTTTACTGTGGGGAGAAAATAGCAGAAATTCGGTGTATTGTTTAAATGGTGGTATATTGGGAAGTGGAGAAAGTGAGGAGTGCAAATGCTGGAGATCAGAGTTGCAATGTGTGGCACCAGAAAAGCTCAGCAGGTCAGGCAGCAGCCAAGCAGCAGGACAGTTGACGTTTCGAGGACGAGCCCTTCATTAGGAATGATGTGTGGACGTACAAAGGGGCCTCAGTGTCCTCCTCCGCCAGTCAGACAGGTGCAGCAAGCAATCAGCAAGGCAAGTGTTATATTAGCAAGAGGAATTGAGTTTAGAAGTGGGGATGTCTCCCTGCAGTTAGGGGGGATCATTGAATATATTCAAGGCTGAGTTCACATGATTTTTGAACAACAAAGAAGTGAATGGTTATTGGGGAAGGCAAGAAAATAGTTTTAAGTACAGAACAGTAACAGACTGACTAAACTCATCCCACCTGCCTGTGTTTGGCCCATATCCATCTGAACCTTTCTTATTCATGTACTTATCAAAATGTATTTTAAACGTTGTAACTGTACCTGCATCCTCCACTTCCCCTAGACATTCATTCCACACACAAACCACTCTCTTTTTATTTTAAGAATAAAAGTGCTCCTCATGTCTTTAGAATCATTCTACTCTCACTTTAAACGTTTGCACCCTCATCTTGAAATGACACCTGCCGTTTACCTCACCTATACTCCTCATGATTTTTTAAACCTCTCGAAGGACACCTCTCAACCTCCAATGCTCCAGTGAGAAAAGTCCCAGCCTCTGCACCTAGATGTAGGGAGATCCGTATCCATTTGTGATCTGTTCAATGCTGGTGCAGGCTTGAAAGACCAAATGGCCTACTCCTGCTCCCAATTCTCATGCTTTGTCCTGGACAGCAAGAGACCACAGACATAAGAGCAGAAAGTGGGCTATTCAGCCCATCAGGTCTGCTCTTACCATTCAATCGTAGTTGATCAATTTCTGAGTACCATTCTGCTGCTTTCTCCCTGTCCCCCTCGATACTCAAGAACCTAGCTATCTCAGTCTAAATATCCTCAGTGACCTGGCCTCCGCAGTCTTCTGTGCCAATGAATTCCATAGATTCACCACTCTCTGGCTGAATAGGCTTCTCCTTATCTCCATTCTAAAAAGTCTTCCCTTTACTCTAAAGCTGTGCCCTCGGGTCTTAGTTTCTCCTACTAATGGAAACATCTACCCAACATCTACCCAACATCCACTCTGTCCAGGCTGTTCAGTCTTCTGTATGTTTCAGTTAGATCTCCCCTGAGTATGGGCCTGTTAATCAGCATGAACCAGACCCTTCAGGATGAGGTACAGCAGGGATTAGGTTCAGCAAATTGAAAATGGAGGGAGAGTGTGTGGGATGGAGATCTTCAGCCTCTAAGGAATAAGAGAGGAAAGAAAGTTCACTATAACTTAGAATTGATTGGATGGGCTGATGGGCCAAGGAGGGGCAGAAAGAGTTGAACTTGGAGAAATGTGAGGTGTTGCATTTTGGTCAAGCAATGCAGGCAGGACTTACACAGGACTTACACTGCAGAAGAAAGAGACCTTGGAGTGCAGGTTCATAGTTCCTTGTAAGTGGAGTCGCAGGTAGACAGGATAGTGAAGATGATGTTTGGTATGCTTTTGTCTATTGGTCAGAGCATTGAGTGAAAGAGTTGGGAGGTCATATTGTGGCTGAACAGGACATTGGTTAGGCCACTTTTGGAATATTGTGTGTAATTCTGGTCTCCATCCTATGGAAGGATGTTGTGAAACTTGAAAGGGTTTGGAAAAGGTTTATAAGGCTGGTGTCAGAGTTGGAGGGTTTGAGCGAGAGGGAAAGGCTGAATAGGCTGGGCCTGTTTTCCCTGTAGTGTCGGGGCTGAGGGGTGGCATTATAGAAGTTTATAAGGGGCATGGATAGGTTGAATAGCCAAGGTCTTTTCCTCCAGGTAGGGGAGTCCAAAACTAGAAGGCAGAGGTTTGAGCTGAGAGGGCAAAGATTTAAAAGGGACCTGAGGGACCACATTTTCTCAGAGGGTGCTGCATGTATGGAACAAGCTGACAGGAAGTGGTGGAGGCTGATACAATGACAACATTTAAGAGGCATCTGGATGGGTACATGAATAGGAAGGGTTTTGAGGAATATGGGCCACATGCTGGCAAATGGAATAGATTGATTTTGGATATATGGTTGGCATCGACGAGGTGGGTGGAAGGATCTGTTTGTGTGGTGTGTGACTCTTACTGTATTCGGTGAATGCAGAAGTGTGGTTGTGAAGACTGGACTTTCAGAGCAGCTTTCAAAGATGTTTTGCCCTTACTGGGACCGGAACAAGTTACAATGAAATCTTTTGTTTGTGAGACAGCAAGCAACTAAGTGAGTACATCTGGGATTTTGGGGGAAAGTGGGAATTCGTTTCACTTTAAGGATGAAGCCCTACCTTCTCCAGTCATTTCTGCTGGTGGCTGAGACTAGGCCTTGAGCTTTGGGGGAGTAGGTTTAGGACAGAGATGAGGAGGAGGAAGTGAGGGCTGCTGCTTTTCCCAGAGAGTAGTTTATCTGCGGAATTCTCTGCCCAAGGAAGCAGGCTCCAAAATGCACCGGTTCTAACTCTTCGACTTGATGTACCCGTGACTGTAAACTTTGAAGTGCTTTGGTTAACTGATGTAAATATTTCCCACTCGTCCAACAATACAGTGACAGCTGTTTCAGTCATTGGGATGGTTTTGATTCATCTACTCTTATTAGACAATATTCATGACAATGTACACGAGGTAATTCTATATAAGCAAGTTGTAGACAATTTAAAAAGGCTGACCAGGCAAGGAGGTGGTTAACAAACCCAGGGCATCCCTCTTAGAGTATGCATCTTGTTTGTTTATAAATTAAACACACTTCAGATCTTTTCCTAGCTGCTTTCCAAAAATCTGGGTGCCACCAGGTTTGTGAGTGTTAACAATAATGTACATAATCAACTGAAATAGGCAGCAGCAAAGAATGAACACAAACCAGTCCAGTAGGGGTCACCCACATTTTGGTTTGAGTATTGAGGGATTACCCTTTTTGAGGCCCCTGTGATATCTGTACCATACCCAGGCTAATGTGCATTGAAACCAGATTGAAGTGTTAACTTTTCTGCAAACTTCTACCTGTGTGTGTGTGTCTCTCTGTAACATTTTCCAACTTGCTTCATATCTCAGTTTGTCAGCTTTTGTTTATTCCTTCCTTCCTTCCAAGGCTAGCGAAGCACACACTTTCCAGAACAGTCCAAATTAGGGAGTTGAGCCTCACAAATCCTGGCTATGACACATAGCTGCTTAACCAACTGTGCAAACTCTCAATATCTGTCAGCCGTTTCATTTGCAAATCGAACACTGTTTTCAAAGCAAGTTGTTTGTGTCTCTGCATGAGTCCACAACCCAGGGGAAATCCAACGGAGTCTTTAATAGTTGCCCAATGTGTCCTGTATGCTAAATTAATTCAAGTCTGGATGTCCTAAAGCGAGCAATTATACTTATTGCAGATTTCTACTACCCAATTAAGACTAATGTCGGGCACTCGAATGGATTGGTGGCATTTTATATAATTATTCCCGACAGTGTGGGAACGGGCCCTTCAGCCCAAAAAGTCCACACCAACGCTCCGAAGAGCAACCCACCCAGACCCATTCCCCTACATTCACCCCTGACTAATGCACCTACTACGGGGCAATTTAGCATGGCCAATTCACCTAACCTGCACATCTTTGAACTGTCGGAGGAAACCCGTTCAGACACGGGGAGAATGTGCAAACACCACACAGACAATTGCTCGAAGCGGGAATTGAACGCAAATCACTCAGTTACATTTTCCAAAGAAGCCTGTTGTTCTACAACCTAGAGTTGTGTGATTTTAAATCCAGGTTAAAGTGGATTGGCTATGCTAAATTACCCATAGTGCCCAGGGATGTGCAGGTTAGGGTGGAACGGTCATGCTAAATTACCCATAGTGCCCAAGGATGTGCAGGTTAGGGTGGATTGGTCATGCTAAATTACCCATAGTGCCCAAGGATGTGCAGGTTAGGGTGGATTGGTCATGCTAAATTACCCATAGTGCCCAAGGATGTGCAGGTTAGGGTGGATTGGTCATGCTAAATTACCCATAGTGCCCAAGGATGTGCAGGTTAGGGTGGATTGGTCATGCTAAATTACCCATAGTGCCCAATGATGTGCAGGTTAGGGTGGATTGGCCATGCTAAATTCGGCATCAGGTGTATTACTCAGGGTTAAATGTATAGCAATGGGTGTGGGTGGGTGACCCGTGAGAGCGTCGGTGAGTCCGAGTGGCCTGCTTCCACACTGGAGATTCTCTGAAGAGAGGGGGCTTTGGAAAGTGTGTTCTCCGCCCCTTCAGCCGCAGCGCATGCGCAGCGCGTGGGCTTGCTGTCGGTCTTCCCCTCCCCCCTTGCCGTCACTTTTCCTTGCCCCGCCCCTGGTTCCTTTATTGACGTCACAACGCGGAAGTCGACCTGTCAAAGTGAATCTCCCTCCATCTGGACAACTCTTCATCCTGGGAGGGAGGCAGAGATGGAAGGAGGCGAAATTGTTCACTTGTAGCAACTGGAGTGAATCCAGGGAGGGAGCAGACTCCGCAAACTCCGGTATGTGTCTTAATTATCCGGGTGAGGAGGAACTGAAGAATCGATGTTGGGAAGGCGAGGGGTAGATAGTTTTCTGTTTTGATCTTTAAAATGAACCCGATTCCCACCACTAACTGCAACAGGTGTAAGTACAGCACATGCAATTTTCCTCATTGCAGCTTCAAGCCGGTTTTGCGTCCTGTTCTTCCTACGCCTTTGCTCCAGCACAGTCAGCTTCCTTCCCTCATTCCCATCTCCCCGCCCTGATGTTCCAAGCTGACCCTCAAAAGATCTGTTTGTCTCTCCATTCTTTTTTGTGGGTTTTGAAAACTTTCCCAATCCTCTAATTATAAGAGTTGGGAAGTTATGTTGTAGCTGCACCAGACATTGGTTAGGCCACTTTTGGAATGTTGTGTGCAGTTCTGGTCTCTCTGCTGGAGGAAGGATGTTGTGAAACGTGAAAGGGTTCAGAAAAGATTGACAAGGATGTTGTCAGGGTTTGAGCTGAATAGGCTGGGGCTGTTTTCTCTCGAGCGCCAGAGGCTGAGGGGTGACCCTACAAACTTTTATAAAATCAGGAGGGGCATGATAAGGTAAATAGACAAGGTCTTTTCCCTGGATGGGTCATAGTTTTAGTGTGAGGGTGCGTGCAAAGAATGAGCTGCCAGAGAAAGTGGTGATGGCTGGTACAATTACAACATTTAAAAGGCATCAGGATGACATTGACTGCATTGGCGCCACCTCGTGCTCCCACGAGTAAGTTGAGCAATTCATCAACTTCACGAACACATTCCACCCTGACCTTAAATTTACCTGGATCATCTCTGACACCTTCCTCCCCTTCCTGGACCTCTCCATCTCCATTAATGACGACTGACTTGACACCGACATTTTTTTACAAACCCACCGACTCCCACAGCTACCTGGATTACACCTCTTCCCACTCTACCTCCTGCAAAAATGCCATCCCGTATTCCCAATTCCTCTGCCGTATCTGCTCCCAGAAGGACTCTTTCCACCACAGAACACACCAGATGGCCTCGTTCTTAGAGACCACAATTTCCCTTCCCACATGGTTAAAGATGCCCTCCAACGCATCTCGTCCACATCCCGCACATCTGCCCTCAGACCCCACACCTCTAACCGTAATAAGGACAGAACGCCCCTGGTGCTCACCTTCCACCCTACCAACCTTCGCATAAACCAAATCATCTGCCGACATTTCCGCCAAAAAGACCCCACCACCAGGGATATATTTTCCTCCCCATCCCTTTTCCACCTTCCGCAAAGACCGTTCCCTCCGTGACTACCTGGTCAGGTCCACACCTCCCTACAACCCACCCTCCCATCCTGGCACCTTCCCCTGCCACTGCAGGAATTGAAAAACCTGCACCCTCACCTTCATCCAAGGCCCTAAAGGAGCCTTCCACATCCATCAAAGTTTTACCTGCATATCCACCAATATCATTTATTATATCCGTTGGTCCCGATGCAGTCTCCTCTACATTGGGGAGACTGGATGCCTCCTAGCAGAGTGCTTTTGGGGACATCTCTGGGACACCTGCACCCATCAACTACACCGCCCTGTGGCCCAATATTTCAACTCCCCCCTCCCACCCCCGACACCTCCCACCCCTGGATGCTTGGAGGAAGAACGGCTCATCTTCTGCCTCAGAACACTTCAACCCCAGGGCATCAATGTGGACTTCAACAGTCTCCTCATTTCCCTTTCCTCCACCTCACCCCAGTTCCAAACACTCTGCTGCCATTTTCACTATTTTCACTTTGCTGTACCTCATCCTGAATGGTCTGGTTCATGCTGATTAACAGGCTCACACTCAAGTGACATCCAATTGGACACAGTGGACATTGGAAAGATGTTTCCATTGGTAGGAGGGAATAGGACCTGAGGACACAGCCTAAGGGTAAATGGAAAGCCTTTTAGAACAGAGATAAGGAGAAAGTACTTCAGCCAGAGAGCGGTGAATCTATGGAATTTAATGCCGCAGAAGGCTGCAGAGGCCAGGTCACTGAGGATATTTAAGACTGAGACAGATAGGTCCTTGAGTATCAAGGGGATCGAGGGCTACGGGAAGAAAGTGGGAGAATGGGGTTGAGAAACTTATCAGACACTATTGAATGGTATGAATAGACCTGATGGGCTGAATGGCATAATTTCTGCTCCTCTGTCTTCAGTCACTTGCTGTCCTGGACACAGAGTGAGAAAATTGGGAGCAGGGGTAGGCTATTTGGTCTTTTGAGCCTGCACCAGCATTGAACACATCATAACAGGATATGAATCTGCCTACATTTAGGTGGAGAGACTGGGACTTTTTCACTTGACCATGGGAGGTTGAGAGGGTGACCTTATTGAGGTTGATAAAGGATATGGATGACGTTAATGGTGGGTGTCATTTCCCTCGGTGGCGGTTTCAAGATTAGGGTGCGAACTTTGAAGGTGAGAGGAGAAAGATTCAAAAGAGACATGAGGGGCTCTATTTTTCTTTTACACAGAGTGGTTTGCGTGTGGAATGAATGTCTAGAGGAAGTCGTGGATGCAGGTACAGTTACAGGACAGGCTATAAGGGGTGAATAGATTATTTCGGGTGTTGTGAAATTGGTTCCGACTACGTAGTAATAGAGTCACGGAGTTGCAGAGCACAGAACCAAACCCTTCAGTCCAGGCTGTTCAGATATCCGAACTTAATCTAATGACCCATTCGCCAGTATTTGATCCACATCCTTCAAAATCCTCCTTAATCATGTCCCCATCCAGATGCCTTTTAAATGTTGTAATTGTACCAGCCTCCACCACTTCCTCCAGCAGCCCATTCCATATACACACCACCCTCTGTGTGAATGGGTTGTCTCTTCAGTCTGAAATATATCTTTTCCCGATCACCCAAAACCGATGCCCTCTAGGTTGGACCTAGATGTCGGTAGATTCATATCCAGTTATAATTCGTTGAATGCTGGTGCAGGCTTGAACAAACAGATGGCCTACTCCTGCTTCCAATTCTTGCCCCCTCTGTCCAGGACGGCAGGAGAACATAATTCATCGGAGCAGAAATTGGCCATTCAAGGTCAGCTCTGCCATTCGATCATGGCTGATAGGTTTCTCAACCACATTCTCCCACTTTGTCTCCACAACCCTCCATCATCTTGATGCTCAAGAATGTCTCTATCTCAGTCTTAAATATCCTCAGTGACCTGGCCTCCACAGCCTTCTGTGGCAGTGAATTCCATAGATTCACCGCTTTCTGGCTGAAGAAGTTTCTCCTTACCTCAATTCTAAAAGGTCTTCCCTTTACTCTGAGGCTGTGCACACTAGTCCTAGTCTCTCCAGTCAATGGAGACACCTTCCCAACTTCCACTCTTTCCAGGCCATTCAGTATTCATTACGTTTCAGTTAGGACACTCCTGCTTGTGGGCCTATTAACCAGCGTCAACTGCATCCTTCAGGATGAGTTACAGCAGGGATTAGGTTCAGCAAACTGAGAATGGAGGGAGAGTGTGTGGGATAGAGATTTTCAACTTCTAAGGAATAAGCAAGGAAAGAGAGTTCACTATAAATTAGAACTGATCAGGTGGGCTGATTGGCCAAAGTGTGGTAGATGGAGTTTAAATCCGAGAAGTGTGTGGTTTGCATTTTGGTTAAGCAATCCAGGCAGGACTGACATGGTAAAGGGGGATATTGCAGAACAAAGAGACCTTAGAGTGCAGGTTCATAGTTCCTTGAAAGCGGAGTCACCGGTAGACAGGATAGTGAAGAAGGCATTTGGTATGCTTTCCTTTATTGGTCAGTGCATTGAATATAGGAGTTGGGAGGTCATGTTGTGGCTGTGTAGGACATTGGTTAGTCTACGTTTGGAAAACTGTATTCATTTCTGGTCTCCCTTTTTATAGGAAAGACATTGTGAAACTTTGAAAGGGGTCGGAAAAGATTTACAAGTCTGCTGTTTGAGTGACAGGGAAAGGCTCAAATGGCTGGGGATATTTTCCCAAGAGCATTGGAGGCTGAGGGGTGACCTTATAGACGTTCATAAGGGGCATGGATAGGGTGAATATCCAAGGTCTTTTCCCCAAGGTAGGAGAGTCCAAAACTAGAAGGCATACGTTTGAGATGAGTCGGAATTTTTAAAGGCATCTGAATGGGTACATGAATAGGAAGGGTTTAGAGAGATGTGGGCCACATGCAGGCAAATTGGACTAGATTAATTTAGGATATCTGTTTGGCCAGACGAGTTGGACCAAAGGGTCTGTTTCCGTGCTGTATGACTCTAATCTCCTTCGGTGAAAGCAGAAGTGTGATTATGAAGGCTGGAGTTTCAGAGCAGCTTTCAAAGATGTTTTGCCCTTAATGGGAGCAGAAGAAGTAACAATGAAATCCTGCATTTGTGAGACAGCAACTGAGTGAGTGAGTACATCCGGGATTTTGGTGGAAAGTGGGAATTCATTGCACTGTGGAGATGAAGCTCTACCTATTGAGTCATTTCTGCTGGTGAATGAAACCAGGCCTCAAGATTAGGAGGAGTAGATTCAGGACAGAGATGAAGAAGAACTGTTTTTCCTGGAGAATAGTGAATCTGTGGAGTTCTCTGCCCAAGGAATCAGTAGAGGCAGCTTCATTAAGTATATTCAAGACACAGTTGGAGGTGGTTTTTGCATGGTAGGGGAATTAAGGGTAGTTGGGACAATGCAGGGAGGAGGAGCTGAGACAATGGATAGATCAGCCATGATCTTAATGAATGGTGGAGCAGGCTAGATGGGCCAAATGGCCTACTCCTGCTTCTATTACTATGAAACTACAAACCTGCATCTCCCATGGCTAACCCACCTAACTTCGACTTTCTGGGCAATTTAGCATGAACAATCCAAACCAAGGCCAGTGAGCAACGTAGTGATGTGGGAAATGAACTTCAGAGAATGATAGAAAGGGACAAGGAGAGTAAATATGCCAGCAATCAAAAATTGAAACCAGAAATGGTATCTGAATGTGTGCTGCATTGTGACAAAAGTAAATGAGTTGACTGCACACATTGAAGAGAATAATTATGATCTGAGACTCCTTACAGAGACATGGCTTCAGGATGACAAGGATTGGATCCTGAATATCGAGGGTTTGGTCAAATGGGAAGTGAGGTAAAGGTATAAGGTTGGTGCTGCTAATCAAAGCACTGATCACAGGGTAGTCTGGTGTCAGCTCGGATTTCAGGTCCTGATTTCTCTGTCCTCTGTTGATCTCCCTGTTCCTACAGAGTAACATGTCGGTCTGTTGTCAGCTCTGCTGGATTTCTGCTGAAGCTTTGCCCCCCCCCCCCCAACTTTTTTTTTGTCACATTCTGGAACAATAAAGCATTCAGCCAATCAAGCCCCAACCCACATATCCCAGCCTGTCAACCATCCAGACACACAGTGTAATCATAGCAGGGAATCACACAAGAAAAATGAATCCAAATTTGAAACAAATAGGTGCTCTTGTTTAATGTTTGTTCATTCGGAAGTAAACCAGAAATGGGGGTCTCCTAGGATTCTGAGACTGTCATACTTGAGGAATTCTCTCTCTCTTTCATCTATCTATGAGAACCCAGCTATGATTTACAACAATATTTACACCAACAGAAATAGACAAAGATGTACAGGATGGAAATAGACATTTTCTCTCTCATGCGCGCACACACACAAGTCCACGGGAGTGAATGTATATTTGCAGAGCTGAGCTGAAATGTCACTTTTTGTTATCAAAATTTAAGTTATATGGAGAAGGTGCCTTCCAGGGATTTCTGGGATTTGCATATTAATGAAACCTGCAACCCATTTGTAAAGATGAAAGGCTTAACAATCCAGGTTTGTTCAATGTATCATTTCAGTGGCAGGACACTGTCATCTTTTTCTATAAATTCTATGTATTATGATCTTATTCTCCACAATCACCTGATGAAGGAACAGCGCTCCAAAAGCTAGTGCTTCTAAATAAACCTGTTGGACTATAATTTGGTGTTATGATTTTTAACTTTGTCCAGGTTAGGGGGGATTGCCTATGCTCAATTATCCATAGTGCCCAGGGATTAGATTACTTACAGTGTGGAAACAGGCCCTTCGGCCCAACAAGTCCACACCGCCCCGCCGAAGCGTAACCCACCCATACCCCTACATCTATATCTACCCCTTACCTAACACTACGGGCAATTTAGCATGGCCAATTCACCTGACTTGCACATCTTTGGACTGTGGGAGGAAACCGGAGCACCCGGAGGAAACCCACGCAGAAACGGGGAGAACGTGCAAACTCCACACAGTCAGTCGCCTGAGGCGGGATATGAACCCGGGTCTCCGGCGCTGTGAGGCAGCAGTGCTAACCACTTTGCCACCGTGCCGCCCACATGTGCAGGTTAGGTGTGATAGTCAGTGAGTAGAGCAAGAGGTGTAGGGGAATGGGTGTGGGTGGGTTACCCTTCGAGGGTTGGTTTGGACTCGTTGGGCTGAGTGGCCTGCTTCCACGCTGTGGGGATTCTGTGAAGGAAAGGGATTCCTGCAACTGTGCACCTCACCTCGCCCCGCCCCTTTTGTTTCGCCCCTTCTCCCTCCCCCTCCCCCACCCTCGACGCATTGATGGCGTCACAACGCGGAAGTGGTCCTGTCAGTTTGAGTGAAACTCCCTCTCTTTGGGCAACTCTTTGTCCTGGGAGGGGAGGGGGGAAATCTATTCACTTGTGGCAGTTGGAGTGAATCCAGGGAGGGAGCAGGCTTGGCAACCTCAGGTATGTGTCTTAATTACCCGGGTGAGGAGGGACGGAAGGATAGCGTGGGGCTGTTTTCCCCATCACACCAGAGCCTGAGAGGTGACATTATAGACTTTTATAAAATCATGAGGAGCATGGATAGGGTAAATAGACAAGATCTTTCCCTTGGGATGGGGAGTCCCGAACTGTAAGGTCATAGGTTCAGGGTGACGGCAGTGGGGAGATGTAAAAGAGACCTCAGGGGCAACTTTTTCATGAAGAGGGTGATGCGTATATGGAATGAGCTGCCAGAGGAAGTGGTGGGGGCTGGTACAATTCCTACAGTTAAAAGGCATCTGGATGGGCGGATGAATACAAAGGGTTCAGCTGGAGAGGGGCCAAGTGGTGGCAAATCATAGAGATGTACAGCACGGAAACAGACCCTTCGATCTAACTCGTCCTTGCCGACCAGATAGCCAACCCAATTTAGTCCCAGCACCCAGCCCATATAGGGGCTAAGTGATAACAAATGTGACTAGATTAATTTAGGAAATCTGGTCAGCTCGGACAGGTTGGGCCCAAGGGTCTGTGTCTGTGCTGTGTGACTCTAATCGTCTTCAGTGAAAGCAGAAGTGTGGCTGTGATAACTGGACTTTCAGAGGATGTTTTGCCCTGACTGGGAGCAGAAGAGTTTGAAGTGTATCGGTATTAATGCCTTGACGTTTCATTTTGCTTCCAACTTTCTTGGGTCGTTAACCATTTTGTGTCTGGTTCTTCCTCAAGAAGCTGCATTGCAGGTTCACCCTAAATTGACACTTTTTTTTGCTTCCCAAAAGCAGACCTGCTCACTCTTAGCAATATCCCAGTGTTGTGAAAGATATTAACTTTCAGGTGGAATTATCCAAAATTCAGAGCGATGTCAGTCTTGATGTTTTTTGCTCATCTGCCCCTGTAAGATCCTGAATCAGCACCTTCAGGAGAATTATTTAGATTGGAGTGAGAACAGAGGGGGAGAGAGAGTGGGATGGTGCTTTCAATTTTGTGGAGAAACAAGAATATTCCACAGAAGGTAGAATTGCTTGTTCTGAATTCTACCCTGCACTGACAGTGATGACTTTTGCAATCTCTTTTTAAACAGTGTATTTGAAGATTTGAAGATAGAAGTTTCAAAATCAACGCATGAAGTTCTTATGCCCGAAACGTTGACTCTCCTGCTATTCGGATGCTGCCTGACCTGTTGGCCATTTCCAGTACCACACATTTCAACACTGATCCTCCAGCGTCTGCAGTCCTCACATTGACGTCAATGACTCAATCCATCGGGACCAGAAAGAATTTTCAACTATGAGTCTGTGAGAAGGAGCAAAGCGTTTTGGTTCCTGTTTGAGTACGTTTTCAGCATCAGTGGGACTGGATGAGAGACCCTACCATTGTAGCGCATTGAGTGTGGGGCATGTAGCAGCAGGAATTGACAGCAGGGAGGGGCTGGAAACGTATTTGTGTGCAGCTGAAGCTTCGGCCATGGAGAAACCCGAGGAATCCCGCCCCGTGGAGAAACGGTGCAAGTGCAGTGATGGCGGGAATGGCTTCCATTTCCCGTCTGCCCTGCAGATTCATCAGCACATCCACACAGGGGACAGGCCATTCTCCTGCCCTGAGTGCGGGAAGGGCTTTGCCCAGACCTCCGCCCTGCTGAGGCACCAGCGGACCCACACCGGGGAGAGGCCATTCCCCTGCCCAGAGTGCGGGAAGGCCTTCAGTAATTGTTCCGACCTGCTGAGGCACCAGCGGTCCCACTCGGGGGAAAGGCCCTTCAGCTGCCCCAACTGCGGAAAGAGATTTACCCAGGCCTCCCACCTGCTGAGGCACCTGCGGGCCCACGCAGGGGAGAGGCCGTTCTCCTGCCCTGAGTGTGGGAAGAGATTTACCCAGGCCTCCAACCTGCTGACCCACCGGCGGTCCCACACAGGGGAGAGACCCTTCAGCTGCCCCGAGTGTGGGAAGGCCTTCAGTAATTCCCCCAACCTGCTGAGGCACCAGCAGGTCCACACGGGGGAGAGGCCCTTCAGCTGCCCAGATTGTGGGAAGGCTTTCAGCGATTCCTCTTCCCTACTGACCCACCAGCGGACCCACAGTGGGGAGAGGCCCTTCAGCTGCCCCGAGTGCGGGAAGGCCTTCAACAATTCCTCTTCTCTGCTGACCCACCAGCGGATCCACACTGGGGAGAGGCACTTCAGCTGCCCCGAATGTGGGAAGGCCTTTAGCAATTCCCCCAACCTGCTGAGGCACCGGCGGGTCCACACAGGGGAGAGGCCTTTCAGCTGTCCCGAGTGCAGGAAGGCCTTCAGCAATTCCTCAAACCTACTGAAGCACCAGCGGATTCACACGGGGGAGAGGCCCTTCAGCTGCCCCGAGTGCAGGAAGGCCTTCAGTAATTCCTCCGCCCTGCTGACCCACTGGCGGGTCCACACGGGGGAGAGGCCGTTCAGCTGCCCCGAATGCAGGAAGGACTTCACCCGCTCCTCCCACCTCCAGAGGCACCAGCGCATTCACCTACCATCGCAGGGTGTTTGAAGGAGCAACGGCTGAGTGTCATTATCGACTGGACTATTGACCCAGTTCCAGGTGCTCCCGGGTTTGAATCCCACTGCAGCAGATGGCGCTATACAGGGTACAGGTTGAAATTGCTGAGTGAGGCAACACTTCCTCCGGGTTAAGGCTGTACCAAGGACCCAATTAGAAAGGGACATCTCAGTGCTGATCAATAGTAAAGAAAGTGGTGGGGCGAAATGTGTGCGCTTTGATTTTGAGCTGTTCAACAAGCAACTTTATCTCTGCCTTTTTGCTGAGGAGATCTGAAGTTGTAACAAAGTTGGGTCGCAATAAAGGTTACCTGAACTTACTGCCGCGCTCAGACTCTCATTGAAAGCTTTGAGCGCCAAGGGGTTTTTGTTTTAAAGCTGCTCATTTCTTTCAGTCTCCTGCACTAAGCTTCCAATGTCGCATATCAGATGGAGTCGTGAATGAGCAGCCAGTATCGTGAGAAATTGTCAATTTTTCAGGAGTGCAGAGAGTGTCATTTCATCGGCATTGTAAGATTTCTTGGCAGCATCAGGAGGTGTGGGCTGTGTTCGCAAGAAATTATGTGGAGGAGCCAATGTTGGACTGGGCTGGATAAAGTTAAAAATCACACAACACCAGTTTTTAGTCCAACAGGTTTATTTGGAAAGCACTAGCTTTCGGAGCACTGCTCCTTCAGCAGGTAACTGTGGAGCAGAATCATAAGACACAGATTTTATAGCAAAAGATCACAGTGTCATGCAACTGATAGGATATATTGAACAAACCAAGATTGCTGTTAAGTCTTTCACCTTTTAGACTGAGTTGCAGGTTTCAGTTCATTAATCTGTAAATCCCAGAACTACTATTAATTCACGTTCTCGAGATGACTTAAGGTTTTTTATTTTAAAAAGTGACATCTCAGCCCAGACAATGCATTAAAAGTGTGAGGTTCAAGTCTGACAGTATCCCAATCTTGAATCAGACTGGTTCTAGTTCCAAAGTAGGAATTTATAAAATATTACATGGATTGACTGCCTGCAGGTTGTGCACTTTTTGAGCAAAGTAGAATGTATCTGCAAACATAATTCTGCCAATATAAGTTTGCCCAAAAAGTGATGTGTGAATGCATGCATGTAAGTGTGTGTGTGCATGCTTGGTAAAGTGAGAGTGTGATGGAGTATAAGCCTGTGAGAGTGTTGGGGATGTGTATATGTGGGTGTCTGAGAGAAAGCGTGTGTATGAGTGAGCTATTAAAAGTGAGGGCTTGCATTGTGCTAAAACAAGGAAGGGCAGGACGTGTACGGTTAATGGTAGGGCCCTGTGTCGTGCTGTAAAAGAGAGACATGATGGGGTTCAGGTACATAGTTCTTTGAAAGTTGCATCGCTGCTAGACAGGGTGGTCAAGAAGGCATTTAGCATACTTGTCTTCATTGTTCACACCATTGAGTAGAGGGATTGGGACATCCAGCGGGTCGGTGTGGACTTGTTGGGCCGAAGGGCCTGTTTCCACACTGTAAGTAATCTAATAAAATCTAATCATGTTGAGGTTGTACAGGATGTTGGTGAAGCCACTTGTAGAGTACCGAGTATGGTTCTGGTGATCCTGTAAGAGGAAGAATTCTATTAGAGAGGGTTTGGTAAAGATTTACCAGGATGTTGCCAGGACTGGAGGGTTTGAGTTATAAGAAGATTTTGGGACTTCATTCACTGGAGCACAGGAGGTTGAGGGGTGACGTTATTGAGATTGATAAAATCATGAGGCGTGGAGGTAAGGTGAACACCAAAGGGCTCTTCCTTAGCGTAGGGGAGCTCAAGACTAGGGAGCATATTTCTTTAAAGTGAGAGGAGAGAGATTTAAAAGGAACCTGTGGGGCAACTTTTTGACAGAGGGTGGTTTGCATGTGGAATTTGGATGAGTACATGCATAGAAAAGTTTAGAGGGATATGGGCCAAACACAGGCAAGTGGGACTAGTTTAGTTTGGGAATCCTGATCGGCATGGATGAATTGGACCGAAGGGTCTGTTTCTGTGCTGTATACCTCTCTGAACCAGAAGTGATCTTATTGAAACCAGTAGAATTCTGAAAGGGGCTTGACAGGATAGATGCATATAAAATGCTGCTTTGTCGGGGGGAGTCATAGAATCCCAATAACATGGAAGCAGGCCATTCAGCCCATCTATTTTAATCTGGCCCTCCGAAGAGTATCTCATCCATATCCATCCCCTTTCTCCGTATTTCCCATGGACAATCTATCCTAAATTGCACATCCCTGGTCGCTATGGGTAATTCAGCACAGCCAATCCACCCTAACCTCTACACCCTAATCTGTAAATTACTTCCTCAAAAATGAAGTCTAAATGCAAAAATTTTTCTCTAAGAAAAATCTCAGTCTGACTCAACATTCGGACGCAGACAGGATTCACACCTATTGTTAGAAAAGCTCTGCATTTGAATGATATTCGTGAGAAGGTGATTAAAATCAAATTCTAGGATTAACATACCTTTCGAAACCCATTCAAAAGGTGAAAGATTTAATCTAAAATTGTTTGATGTATCACATCTCCATGCCACTGGACTCCATTGGCTATAAACTCCGTGATCGTGATCTCATTCTCCACAACCACCAGATGAAGGAGCGGCGCTTCGAAAGCTAGTGCTTCCAAATAAACCTGTTGGATTATAACCTGGTGTTGTGTGAATTTTAACTTTCTCCATGGTTGCTGGTTCCATCACCCCTTCAAGACCATTCCAAATCGTAATACCTTGCTTATTTTCTTAAAAATTAAACCATCTCACGGCCACTACAACCCCCTTTTTAAAAATGGCTACACTATTTCCAATACGGTCATGCTTCCTTAATGTTACCATGTACTTCTACTTATGAACAAATCTCTTCAGATTTCAATGTATCTTTTTAAATATAAAAATGCCCCTTTACATGTAACTCACCCTTTAAATGTGTTATGTTCCTCACAACGCAATCTCACTCCTCGATAATGTATATTTACCCCTTTAGATATCAGTATGTCTCTTAAAGAGGTACTTCTGCTTAAAAATAGGGCAACGTTTCTTCGAAATGTAGATTCACTTAGATATAACTGCGTCACTTTACATATTAAGATATCCCTTTGAATGTGCCCATATTCCTTTGAAATATAATCTTGTCCATTTAAATCTGTTTATTTGCAAAAATAGGCCGTTAAAATGTCCACGTCACTTTAAAATGCAGATTGCCCCCCTTTTAGGTATGATGCCGTTCCGTTATATGTCGGAATATCTGTTTAAACTGAGCCGTGAGCTTTCCCAATGTAGACAGGGCTCCTCGAAATGTCGCAGTGTCCCCCCTGCAGCTGCAGAGCGAGACAGGAGAGTTTGTTTTTGTGAATGAGCAGTTGTAGCGCGAGGTGGCTGTTACTTGGTGACGGTGAGGCTCCCCCGGCCCCGCCCATCCCCCTGAGCTGACGTCACACGGGGGTGAAGGCGGTTGGGAGGAGAAGTCCCTCGAGCGGGGAAGGGGCGGCCGTTAGGAAAATGGCGCCGTGCGGCCCGGGGCAGACACCCGTCACTGGGCACCGCCGCCTTCCTGGCGCAGCTGCTGTGTCACGGCCACACCGCCCGGCTGGACAGCAGGCAGGAGCCGGTGACCATTCTGGAGGCGGATGGGGTTAAGGGCCTGTTTGGGAACCCGTCGGCCGCCTGGGTGGTGGAGTTCTACTGGTCGTGGGGCGGCCCCTGTGTCAACTCTGGGGCCACCTGGAAGGTACTGGGCCCGGGAGGTGAAAGGTGAGGCAGGTTGGGGGGGGGGGGGACGGAGGGGAAGGAATGTGGGGCCTGTCCTGTCATAGTCACATTTTACACTCACTTTACATCTGATTTTACTGGGGCTTGTGCTGTTTACCCCCTCACTGTTTATTTAATCCTTGTGCTGTTTACCCCTCACTGTTTGTTTCATCCTTGTGCTGTTTACCCCTCACTGTTTATTTAATCCTTGTGCTGTTTACCCCTCACTGTTTGTTTAATCCTTGTGCTGTTTACCCCTCACTGTTTGTTTAATCCTTGTGCTGTTTACCCCTCACTGTTTGTTTAATCCTTGTGCTGTTTGCTCTTTGCTGTTACTTGTGCAATTCCCTAGGGTAGTGTGTAAATACTATTGAAGGA
Source organism: Chiloscyllium punctatum (assembly GCF_047496795.1). Taxonomy (NCBI): domain Eukaryota; kingdom Metazoa; phylum Chordata; class Chondrichthyes; order Orectolobiformes; family Hemiscylliidae; genus Chiloscyllium; species Chiloscyllium punctatum. The sequence continues at coordinate 75,171,955 of NC_092774.1, forward strand.
GATTTTGCACCAGCATGTCTATGTTTCTCAGTCATTGAAGGCGCAGGGCCTGTTGAGAATGGTTAATAAAGTATGTGGTGCACTAAGCCTTGTTAACATGGATATAGTTTGTTATTTGGAAAAGTAGACTTATTATTATTTAGAGTCATAAAGATGTACAGCACGGAAACAGACTCATTCGGTCCAACCTGTCCATGTCAACCAGATATCCTAACTTAATCTAGTCCCCTTTGCCAGCACTTGACTCATATCCCTCTAAACCCTTCCTATTCATATACCCAGCCAGATACCTTTTAAATGCTGTAATTATATCAGCTTCCACTTCTTCCTCTGGCAGCTCATTCCATATACGCACCACCCTCTGCATGGAAATGTTGCCCCTCAGGTATCTTTGTGGTCTCACCCTAAACCTATGCCTTCTAATTGTGAATCTCACCCCAACACTGAGGAAAAGACTTAAACATTGAGCAGCCACACAAATGCAAAAGCAATCAAATATCGAGCCACATGGGGGAGAAAAAAATTATGGCTGTACTGTTTTTGTTAGCCGATAGGCATTTGGAAACTTAAAATCTGTCAATAACACCAGCATTGCTACAGAGCATATTGAGGAAAAGACATAAAAACATTGAGCAGCCAGACAAATGCAAAAGCAATCAAATATTGAGCCACATGGAAAAAAAATATGGCTCTCCCCTTTTTGTTCTCCCATAGGAATTTGGACATTTAAGGTCTGTCAATAACACCAGCATTGCTACAGTGCATATTGTGTACACTCCTCAGTGTCAACAAGCAGGCACATGTTTGCCGGTGTCACCAAAACATTGGGCGTGTTCCTCGCTGTCGGCAGAGAAGGGGTGAGACCTACGTTTGATGGACAAATAAGGAGCACTGGAGGACCGGAGGGAGAATTGTCCTCCTGCCATTCGGAGCTCCCCTGTTGGTGAATGTGGAAGCTGGACCATGAGGTTCTGAAGCTCCTGCTTCTCCTCTCTCTGAATGAAGATTGAGCTTGACCTCAGACTGCAACTCCTTTCCTCTGTCCAACATCTGAGAGTACGGCACTCTCTTTTCTCACCCCCATTTCCATTTACACTTCATTCTGAAGTTCAGTTGTTGACTTGGAGCAACTGAAAGGAATGGGAGTGAATCCAGCGAGGGGACAGACTCTGGAAAAGTTAGTCCAGGCCTTTGTTCTCAATTGGCAAAATAGACAGGCAGGAGACTGAAAGAATGTAGCAAGCCAGGCAGTATTAGGAGGTGGAGAAGTCGAGGTATCTGGTGTAACTCTTGTTCAGGCCTGGGGGGTGGGTATAGGGAGAGCTGTGGAACAAGGGTGTGCTGGGGGCAGGGTATTGAAGTGGGGATAGGTGGAGACAGGTAGAGGGTACAATAGACAATAGGTGCAGGAGTAGGCTATTCTGCCCTTCGAGCCAGCACCACCATTCATTGTGATAATGGCTGATCATCCTCAATCAGTATCCTGTTCCTGCCTTATCCCCATAACCTGGTACGACCTGGTTGGTGAATGGGAGGAAGGAATCTAGTTGGCAGGGAAGAGTGGAAGGGGCTGGGAAGTGAGTTGGGGGATGGGATGGGAGATTATTTGAAATTGGAGAACTCAGTGTTGAGTCCTCCAGGCTGTTGACTGCTCAGACAGAAGATGAGGTTTTGTTCCTCCAATTTGTGGTTTGGTTTGTTGTGGTAATGGAGGAAGCCAAAGGTAGTCATGTCAGAAGGGGAGTGGGAAGGGGCATTAAAATGGGTGGAGACTGGGAAGTCCGCTCAGCCTCTGCGATGCTCAGCAAACCGTTCCCCGAGTTTACACTCTGTTTTCCCGATGTGGAGAAGACCACAATTGGCAAAGCACAGCAGGTCAAGCAGCAGTAGGACAGTCGAAGTTTTGGGCATGAGCCCTTCATCAGGAATGATGCGTGGATGTTCAGAGAGGCATCAGTGTCCTTCTGTGCCAGTTGTCAGACAGGTGCAGCAGGCACTGAGCAAGGCAAGTGGTGTATTAGCAAGAGGAATTCTGATCGGAAGTGGGAATGTCTTCCTACAGTTAGGGGGTCATTGAATATATTCAAGACTGAGTTCATCTGATTTTTATGTGAATGTTTATGGGGAAGGCAAGAAAATGGTTTTAAGACCAGTATAGAACAGAGTTACAGAGCCATACGGCACAGAAACAGACCCTTCAGTCCAACTAGTCCATGCTGACTATGTTCTCAAACTAAACCAGTCCCACCTGCTAGTATTTTGGCCCATATCCCTCCAAACCTTTCCTATTCATGAACTTATCCAAATGTCTTTTAAACGTTGTTACTGTACCTGCATCCACCACTTCCTCTAGACATTTAGTCTGCATGTGAACCACTCTGTATAAAAAAAATTGTGGCCTTCAAGTCTTTTTAAAATCTCTTTCTCCTGTCACCATCAAAATTTGCTCCCTAATCTTGAAACCCCAACCCTAGGGGAAGGACACCTGTCGTTCACCTCATCTCTCCCCTCATGATTTTGTAAACCCTGATAAGGTCACCTCTCCACCTCCTATGCGCCAGTGAAAAAGTCTCAGCCCATCCACCTAGATGCAGGTAGATCCATATCCAGTCATGATCTGTTCAATGCTGGTCCCAATTCTCTCTCTCGGTGTCCAGGACAGCAAGAGACCACAAGACATAGGAGCAGAAATTAGGCCACCAGGTCTGCTCATTCCATTCAATCATGGCTGATAAGTTTCTCAGTTTCATTCTTCCGCTATAAGCAAAGTGAAAATGGAGGGAGTGAGTGTGGGATGGAGATTTTCAGCTTCCAGGGAATAAGAGAGGAAAGAGTTCACTATAAATTAGAATTTATGGGATCAGCTGAAGAGCCGAGGAGTGTCAGTTGGAGTTTAATTTAGAGAAATCAGAGGTTTGCATTTTGGTCAAGCAATCCAGGCAGGACTGACATAGTTAAGGGGAGTATTGCAGAATAAAGAGACCTTGGAGTGCTGGAGTCTCAGGTGGACAGTTTAGTGAAGGCGGTGTTTGGTTTGCTTTCCTTCATTGCTCATAGCATTGAGTATAGGAGTTGGGAGATCATGTTATACACACTTCCCATTCGAACGTGTTATCTAACTGCTTAACTGTTTTTAGTGAATATAGTCCACATCTCCCGCTGCTGCCATAACGTGGTTTGTTTGGAAGCCTTAGCTTTCGGAGTGATTAGATTTATTCTAGATTTTATTACTTGCAGTGTGGAAACAGACCATTCAGCCCAAACCGACCCTTTGAAGAGCAACTCACCCAGACCCATTCCCCAACATTTACCCCTTCACCTAACACTACAGGCAAATTAGCGTGGCCACTTCACCTAACCTGCACATCTTTGGACTGTGGGAGGAAACCCACGCAGACATGGGGAGAATGTGCAAACTCCACACTGACAGTTGCCCGAGGTGGGAATTGAACCCGGATCTCTGGCGCTCTGAAGTGCTGCTGCTGCTTCAGGTGGTTGTGGAGAATAAGATCATGATTAGACTATTTATAGCCAACAGAGTCCAGTTCATGGAGATGTGATACATTAAACAATTTAGATTAAATCTTCCATCTTTTAGACTGGAGTTCTGTTCTTTGGTATGTTAATCCCAGAACCTGTTTTCAGTAACTTTCTCAAGAACGTAATTTAAATGCAGAGCTTTTCTATCTAAAATGTCAGGCTGACTCGGTTTTTACCTCGACATTGGGACCCAGACAGACTTCACACCTATTGAAGGGTAGGCTGGGACCTTTTTCACTGGAGCACAGGAGGTTGAAAGGTGAAGGTATTGGGTGCTTCATTAGCAAGTTTGCAGATGACATTCAGATTGATGGAATATCAAATAGTCAGACGATACAGCAGAATATAGATTGGAGAGTTGGGAAGAGAAATGGCAGATGGAGTTCAATCCAGACAAATGCGAGGTGATGTATTTTGGAAGATGCAATTCAAGAGCGAACTATACAGTAAATGGAAAGGTCCTGGGGGAAATTGATGTACAGAGAGGTCTGGGTGTTCAGGTCTATTGTTCTCTGAAGGTGGCAACGCATGTCAGTAGAGTGGTCAAGGCAGCATACAACACGCGTTCCATCATCAGACGGATTGAATAAAAGAGTTGGCAGGTCATGTTAAAGTTATATAAGATTTTGGTTTGGCGGCATTTGGAATACTGCGTACAAATCCTTTTGGAAATCTGGCGACTGGAAGTGGATACTTTTGGAGAGAGTGCAGAGGAGGTTCACCAGGATGTTGCCTTTTATGGAGAGCGCTAGCTATGAGGAGAGGTTGAGTAGATTAGGATTATTATCTTTGGAAATAAGGAGGTTGGGGAGGGTTCTGATTGAGGCCGAAAAACCATGAGGGATGTAAACGGGTGGATAGGAAGAATTATTTTCACAGAGGGGAAGACTTAATTACTCAGGGTTACGAGTTCAAAGTGAGGGGGTAAAGGTTTGAGGGAGATATACATGGAAAGTTACACAGAGGGTGGTGGGCGCCTCGAATGCATCGCTAGCGGAGGCAGTAGGGGTGGGATCGATAGCGTCCTTTAAGATGTATCTAGACAGATACATGAATGGGCAAGGAGCAGAGGGATACAGATCCTTAGAAAATAGGCGGCAGGTTTAGATAGAATATCTCGATCAGCATAGCCTTGGAGGGCTGAAGGGCCTGTTCCTGTGCTGTAAGGTTCTTTGTTCTCTTTATAGAGGTTTACAAAACCATAAGGGGCATAGATAAGGTGAACGGCATGAGTCGTTTCAAGATTAGGCTGCAAATTAAGGTGAGAGGAGAAAGATTTAAAAAACACATGAGGAGCACCTTTTTTTTTAAACAGTGGTTTGTGTGGAATGAATGTCCAGAGGAAATGGTGGATGCAGGTTGAGCAGCATCATTTAAAAGACATTTGGATAAGTACATGAATAGGAAAGGTTCAGGGGGATATGGGCTGAACACAGGCAGGTGGGAGTGGTTTAGATTTGAATATAGTCAGCATGGACGAGTTGGGTTGAAGGGTCTGTTCTGTGCTGTATGACTCTAACTGTTCTGTACTGGTCTTAAAATCATTTTACTTGCCTTCCCCCATAAACATCCACTTCATGGTTGTTCTAAAATCAGCTGAACTCAGCCTTGAATATATTCAATGACCCCCTAATTGCAAGAAGACATCCCTACTTCTGAAATCAATTCCTCTTGCTAATATACCTCTTGCCTTGCTGATTGCTTGCTGCATCCGTCTGACAACTGGCAGTGACTGGTGTGGAAGGATGCTGACGCCACTTTTTACATCCACACATCATTCCTGATAAAGGGCTCATGCCTGAAACGTTGATTCTCCTGCTTCTCGGATGCTGTCTGACCTCCTGTGCTTTTCCAGTGCCACACTTTTCGACTCTGATCTCCAGGATCTGCAGTCCTCACTTTCTCCACATCCCAATATATCACCATTTAAACAACGCACCTCCTTTCGGCAGTTATTTTTTTCATAAGAGGTTATCACTTTACACTGTGGGACTGCATTTGCTGTGCGTTTGTCAATTGAGACACAGACCTGGACCAACGTTTCCCAACTCTGTCCCCTCCCTGGATTCAGTCGTTTTCTTTTCAGTTGCTGCAAGTCAACAATTTAACCCCAGAATGAATAAATGAAATGGTAAAGACAGTGCCGTACTCACAGATGACGGATAGAGGAAGGAAGTTGCAGTCTGAGGTGAAGCTCGATCTTCATTTGGAGAGGAGCAGCAGCAGCATCAAAACCTGATGGTCCATCTTCTGCATTCAGACAATTGGGGAGCTGTGATTGGCAGGAGGACTAGGCTCCTTGTCTGGCTTCTCATTGGTCCATTTGAAGAAGGGTTTGCACTGTTTCTGCAGACAGAGCATGCGCGGCTTTTGCTGAACAAGCAGAGAGTCAGAAGTGTACAGCATGGAAACAGACCCTTCGGTCCGACCAGATATCCCAACCGAATCTAGTCCCGCCCCTCAACACCTGGCCCACATCGCTCCAAACCTTTCCTATTCATATACCCATTCAAATGCCTCTTAAATGTTGCATTCGTACCAGCCTCTACCACTTCTTCTGGCAGCTCATTGCATACACGTACCACGCTCTGTGTGAAAACATTGCCCCTTAGGTCTCTTTTATATCCTTCTCCTCTCACCCTAAACCTATGCCCTCTAGTTCTGGACTCTCCAACCCAAGGGAAAAAACTTTGTCTATTTATCTTGTCCATGCCACTCATAATTTTGTAAACCTTTATAAGGTCACCCCTCAGTCTCTGACACTCTAGAGAAAACAGCCCCAGCCTATTCAGCCTCTCCCTCTAATTGTACCTCTTATGCTCGCATCTAAATCATTTATGTAAATGACAAAAAGTAGTGGACCCAGCACCGATCCTTGTGGCACTCCACTGGTCACAGGCCTCCAGTCTGAAAAACAACCCTCCACCACTACCCTCTGTCTTCTATCTTTGAGCCAGTTCTGTATCCAAATGGCTAGTTCTCTCTGTATTCCTCGAGATCTAACCTTGCTCATCAGTCTCCCATGGGGTACCTTGTCAAACGCCTTACTGATGTCCATATAGATCACATTACTGCTCTGCCTTCCTGAATCCTCTTTGTTACTTCCTCAAAAAACTCAGTCAAGTTTGTGAGACATGATTTCCCACACACACAGCCATGTTGACTATCCGTAATCAGTCCTTGCCTTTCCAAATACATGTACATCCTCTCCCTCAGGATTCCCTCCAACAATGTGCCACCACTGACGTCAGGCTCACTGGTCTATAGTTCCCTGGCTTGTCCTTACCACCCTTCTTAAACAGTGGCACCACGTTAGCCAACCTCCTGTCTTCTGGCACCTCACCTGACGTGCACAGTATTCTCTATGAAGATGCTGTTCAGTGGCTCATACTCCATCATACACACATGCACTCACACTACTCTCTCATGCATGCACATATATACAAGTCCATGGGATGAATTTGCATTTGCAGTATTATATTTGCAGATAGATTCAATGTGTGCTTTTTGTGGAAAAATCAGCAGGCAGTTAATGAAGGCAATCAATCCATGTAATATTTTATCAACTCATACTTTGGAAATAGAACCAGTCTGATTCAAGATTGGGATACAGACAAACCGAACCTCTCACCTTTCATGCATTGTCTGAGCTGAGATGTCACTATTTTTATAAAACCTTAAGTCACCTTGAGAACATGAATTAAAAGTAGTTCTGGGATTTACATATTAATGAACAGAAAGCTGCAAACCATTCTAAAAGATGGAAGACTTAACAGCAATCTAGGTTTGTTCAATATATCCTATCAGTTGCATGACACTGTGATCTTTTGCTATACAACCTGTGTCTTCCGATCCTGCTCCACAGCTACCTGATGAAGGAGCAGAGCTCTGAAAGCTAGTGCTTCCAAATAAACCTGTTGGACTATAACCTGGTGTTGTGAGATTTTAACTTTGTGCACACCAGTCCAACACTGACACCTCCGCAACGTTTCTGGTGAACACAGCCCACACTTCCGCCACGAAACTTTACAATGCTGATTAAACAATGCAGTGCCTGCATTCCTAAAAAAATTTATAATTTCTAATGATACTAGCTACTCATTCACTGCTCCATTTGATACATGACATTGGAAACTTAGCACAGGAGGTTGAAAGAAATGGGCAGCTTTTAAACAAAAACCTGTTGGAGCTCAAAGCTTTCAATGAGAATCTGAGCCCGGCAGGAGGTTCAGGTAACCTTTATTGCGACCCAACTTTGTTACAGCTTCAGATCCACCCCAGCAAAAAGGTGTAGAAAAAGTATCTTTTTTTTAAAAAAAAACAGCTCAAGGTCAAAGCACACACACTTCTCCCCCCCCACGTTCTTTACTATTTGTCAGCACAGAGTTGTCCTTTTGGAATTGGATCCTTGGTGTAGCCATAAACTAGAAGAAGTATTGCCTCATGCACCAATTCAAACCCATACCTTGTCTCCAAGTAGGTTTCTCCCCCCTCATCGACTGGAGTTGGGATGGGGGGGTGGTGGGGGGGAGGAAGAGAAGGAGTGCAGAATAGTCAACCAGACTGCTGTGGGTCTGGAATCACGTGTAGGCCAGCCCGGGTAAAGGATGCACTGGGACGAGTGAGTGAATCCGTTCACACAACAGCAGTTTCCTTCCCTAAAAAGGTTGAGAGTGAATCAGATGAGGGTTTCCCCTCCCCTCCCTGACAATTGTTTCGTTGTTAGATTCTGAACTCCAGATTTCTAATCGAATTCCAATTCCACCATCTGCCTTGGCAGCTCCCCGGAACTGGGTTGATAGTCCAGTCGATAAAGGCACTCAGCTGTCGCTGCTTTAAATCCCCTGCGATGGCATGTGAACTCTCTGGTGTCTCTGCAGGTGGGATGAGCGGTTAAAACTCTTCCCGCACTGATAGCAGGTGAACGCCCTCTCCCCTGTGTGGACCCGCTGGTGTCTCAGCAGGTCAGAGGCCTGGGTAAAGCCCTTCTCACACTCTGGGCAGCTGAAGGGCCTCTCCCCAGTGTGGACCCGCTGGTGCTTCAGCCTGTCGGAGGAACTGTTGAAGGCCTTCCTGCACTCTGTGCAGGGGAATGGCCTCTCCCCCGCGTGGACCCGCTGGTGGGTCAGCAGGTCGAAGGAATTGCTGAAGCCTTTCCCGCACTCGGTGCAGAGGAACAGCCTCTCCCCAGTGTGGACCTGCCGGTGGGCCAACAGGGTGGAGGCCTGGGTAAAGCCCTTCCCACATGCAGAGCACCTGAAGGGCCGCTCCCCTGTGTGGACCCGCCGGTGCCTCAACAGGTCAGAGCAATTGCTGAAGGCCTTCCCACACTTGGGGCAGCTGAAGGGCCTCTCCCTGGTGTGGACCCGCCGGTGCCTCACCAGGTCGGAGGAATTGCTGAAGGCCTTCCCACACTCTGTGCAGGGGAACGGCCTCTCTCCGGTGTGACTGCGACGATGAATCTCCAGAGCAGATGGGAAACGGAAGTCTTTCCCACAGTCACCACACTTCCACGGTTTCTCCATGGGGCAGGATTCCTTGGGTTTCTCCATGGCCGAAGCTTCAGCCGCACACAATACGTGTAGAGCTCCTCCGCTCCGTGAACTCCTCTTCCCAGGCCTTATAACTGTTTCAGGCTCCACACTCAGTGCACTCCAACAGTGGGGTCTCTCATCCAGTTCCACTGATGCTGAAAATGGACTGAAACAGGAACCAAAAAGCTTTGCTCTTTCTCACAGAATCATAGTTGAAAATTGTTGTGATCCCGATGGATTGAGTGACTGTCAGACATTGATGTCAAAGTGAGGACTGCAGATGCTGGAGAGTCAGTATTGAAAAGTGCGATGCTGGAAAAGCACAGCAGGTCAGGCAGCATCTGAGGAGCAGGAGAGTCAACATTTTGGGCATAAGGCCTTCATCTGTTGATTTTGAAACTTCCGTCTTCAGATCTTCAAATACTCTGGAAAAAACGATTACAAAATTCATTACTGTCAGTCCAGAATAAAAATTCAGAACAAGCAATTTGTTTGTGTTGTTATTCCACAAAACTGAAAGCACTATATCTCTCTCTCTAACTCATTCTCCTGAATGTGTTGATTCAGGATCTTATAGGGGCAGAAAAGCAAAAACGTCAAGACTGAATTTTGGATAACTCCACCTGAAATTTAATATCTTTCACAACACTGGGATATTGCTGAGACTGAGCAGGTCTGATTTTGGGAAGCAAACAAACATCAATTCAGGGTGAACCTGCAATGCAGGTTCTTGAAGAACAACCAGACAAAATGGTTAACATTCCCAGGAAGTTGGGGGGAAAGCAAAATGAGCCATCAAGACATTGACACCACCACCAGAGAGAAACTGAACATACAGACATGACAAACATTTGTGGAAAGCCAGAGTCATCGAGATGTACAGCACAGAAACAGACACTTCAGTCAAATTCTTCTGTGCCCAACCAGATATTCAAAATGAATCTCGTCCCATTTGCCAGCGTTTTGCCCATATCCCTTTGAACCCTTCCTTTTCATACACTCATGCTGATGACTTTTAAATGTTGTCATTGTACCAGCCTTCACCACTTCCTTTGGCAGCTCATTCCATACATCCACCATTTTCTGCGTAAAAATGTTGCCCCTTCGGTCTCTTTGCAGTCTCCCCCCCGCCCTCACCTTAAATCTATTACCCTCAAGTTCTGGACTCACCATCCCAAGGAAAATACCTCGTCTATTTACCCAATCCATGCCCCTCATGATTTTAAATAAGTCTATCAGGTTACCCCTCACATTCTAACGCACTAGGGAAAACAGCAACACCCTATCCTTCCAACCTTCCTTACCCGGGTAATTAAGACACATTTCTGAGTTTGCAGAGTCTGCTCCCTCCCTGGGTTCACTCCAGTTGCTACAAGTGAACAAATTTCCTCCCCCACACTCCACCCAACGCTTCCCCCCCCCCACTTCCTGAACAGTTAACAAAAATCCCTTCTCTTCACAGAACCCTCACTGTTCTAACAAGTCCACACCAACCTCCGAATGGCAACCTCACCACACCCATTCCCCTACTCCTATTGGTCTACATTTACCCCTTGACTAATACATCTAACCTGCACATCCCTGGGCACTGTGGGTAATTTAGCACCGCCAATCCACCCTAACCTGCACATCCCTGGGCACGATGGGTAATTTGACCTGTCCAATCACACCTTACCTGGACAAAGTTAAAAATCACAACACCAGGTTCTCGTCCAATGGGTTTATCTGGAAGCACTAGCATTTGGAGAGTTGCTCCTTCATCAGGTGGTTGTGGAGTGTAAGATCACAAGACACAGAATTTTGGAAAAGCATTACAGTGTCCTGCCATTGAAATGATATACTGAACAAACCTGGATTGTTAAGTCTTTCATCTTTTACAATGGATTGCAGATATCATTAATATGTAAATCCCAGAACTTCCTGTAAGGCACCTTCTCAGGATAACTAAGGCTTTATAACAAAAGGAGACACGTCAGCTCAAACAATGCATTAAAGGTGTGAGGTCAGAATCTGTCTGTATCCCAGTCTAGAGTCAGACTGGTTCTATTTCCAATGTGGAATTTACAAAATATTACATGTATTAACTGCCTGCAGATTGTGCATTTTCTGAGGAAAATAGAATAAATATCATTCGGCAAACACAAATTCACCCCCATGGACTTGTGCATGTGTGTGCATGAGAGAGAGAAAAAGTCTGTTTCCATGCTGTATATCTCTATGTCAATTTGACAACAGATACTTTTTTTTTCTGTTGGTATAAATATTGTTGTAAATCATAGTGGGTATTAATAGCTCGATGTAACGGTGAGAGAATTCCTCAAATAAGGCACTGTAGAAATCCTGGGAGAATACTATTTCTGGTTTACTTCCTATTGAACAATATTAAGCACAAGCACCTAATTTTGGTTCACATTTCTTGTTTTATTCCCTGCTATGACTACACTCGGTGTCTGGACGGTTAACAGGTTGGGAGATTGTGGGTCTGGATTGACTTATTGTTCCGGAAGGTGTAAAAAAATAAGGGGGTCAAAGCATCAGCAGAAATCCAGAAGGGGTGAGAAATCAGGACCCGAAATCGGAGCTGACACCAGATTCCCCTGTGATCGGTGCTTTGATTACCTGTGCTAACCCTCTACCTTTATCTTGCTTTCTATTTGATCACCTCCTCAATATTGAGGATCCAATCCTTATCATCCTGGAGCCATATCTCTGTAAGGAGTCCCATATTTTAATTATTCACTTCAATGTGTGCAGTCAATTCATTCGCTTTTGCTCCAATGCAGCACACATTCAGACATACCATTTTTAGTTTCAATTTTTATGATCTTTCGAATCCAGTTTTGATTGCTGGTACATTTACTCTCCATGTCTTTGTCGTTCTTGGATGTTCATTTTTCACATCACTGTATTGCTCACTGGCCTTGATTCGGATTGGCCATGCTAAATTGCCCATAGTGTCCAGAGATGTGCAGGTTAGGTGGGTTAGCCATGGGAAATGCAGGGTTAGAGTTTCATAGTAATAGAAGCAGGAGTAGGTCATTTGGCCCATCGAGTCTGCTTTGCCATTCATTTAGATCATGACTGATCTCTCCATTGTCTCAGCGTCTCCTCCCTGCATTGTCCCAACTACCCTTAATACCTTTACCATGCAAAAACCCATCTAACTGCGTCCTGAATACACTTAATTAAGCTGCCTCTACTGCTTCCCTGGGCAGAGAATTACGTAGATTCACTATTCTCTGGGAAAAGCAGTTCTTCCTTCTCTCTATCCTAAATCTACTCCAACTAATCTTGAGGAGTGGTCTCACCCACCAGCAGAAATGACTGGATAGGGCAGGGTTTCATCCCCACAGTGCAATGAAATCCCACTTTCCACCAAAATCTCAAATGTACTCACTCACTCAGGTGCTGTCTCATAAATGAAAGATTTCATTGTAACATCTTCTGCTCCCAGTAAGGACAAAACATCTTTGAAGGCTGCTCTGAAAGTCCAGTCTGCACAGTGACACTTCTGGTTTCACCAAAGACCCAGAGAGTCATACAGCACAGAAACAGACCCTTCAGTCGAACTCGTATGTGCCGCCCAGATATCCTAACTTAATCTAGTCCCATTTACCAGTATTTGGCCCATATCCCTCTAAACCCTTCCTATTCTTGTACCCATCCAGATGCCTTTTAAATGCTGTAATTATATCAGGCTCCACCCCTTCCTATGACAGCTCATTCAATACATGCACTACCTTCTGCATGAAACAAGTTGCCCTTCATGTCCCTTTTAAATCATTCCCCTCTCACCTCAAACATATGCTCTCTAGTTTTGCATTCACCCTATCCATGCCCCTTATAAGTATTTATAAGGTCATCCCGGAGCGTCCGATGCTCCAGGAAAATATCCCTGACCGATTCAGCCTCTCTCTGTACATCAAACCCTCCAACTCTGGCAACAGCCTTTCAAGTCTTTTCTGACCCCTTTCAAAGTTTCACACCATCTTTCCTGTAGCAGGAAGACCAGAATTGAATGCAGTATTTTAAAAATGGCCTCACCAATGTCCTGTACAGCCACAACATGACCTCCCAACTCCGATACTCAATGCTCTGACTAATAAAGGAAAGCATACAAAATGCCTTCTTCACTATTCTGGCTACCTGAGACTGCACTTTCAAGGAACAATGAACCTGCACTCCAAGGTCTCTTTGTTCTGAAATACTCCCTTAACTGTCCTGCCTGGATTGCCTTACCAAAATGCAAACATCACATTTCCCTAAATTAATCTCCATCTGCCACTCCCTGGCCCATTGCCCCATCCAATCAATTCTAATTTATAGCGAACTCTCTAATTCTTATTCCCTGGAAGCTCAAAATCTCCATCCCACACGCTCCCTCCATTCTCACTTTTTTGAACCTAATCCCTGCTGTACCTCATCCTGAAGGGTCTGGGTTCATGCTGATTAACAGGGCCACACTCAGGGGAATCTAATTGAAACAAACAGAATACTCAATGGCCTGGACAGAGTTGATGTTGGGACGATGTTTCCATTGGAAGGAGAGACTAGCAGCCGAGGGCATAGCCTTAGAGTAAAGGGAAGACCTTTCAAAACGGAGATTAGGAGAAATTTCTTTAGCCAGAGAGTGGTGAACTGATGGAATTCATTGCCACAGAAGGCTGTGGAGGCCAGGTAACTGAGGATATTTAACACTGAGACAGAAACAGTTCTTGAGTATCAAGGGGATCAAGGGTTACAGGGAGAAAACAGGAGAATGGGGCTGAGACACTTCTCAGCCATGATTGAATGGTATGGACAGATCCAGTGGGCTGAATGGCTTAATTTCTGCTCTTATGGATAGGAAAGGCTCAGAGATATATAGGCCAAACAAGGTAGGACTAGTTTAGTTTATGAATATAGTCAGCATGAAATCAAGTATCTGTTTCTGTGCTGTACGATTCTGTAACTGTTCTTAAAACCATTTTTTCTGTTCCCTCAACCATCCACTTCATTGTTGTTCAAAAATCAGATGAATTCAGCCTTGAATATATTCAATGACCCCCTAACCACAGGAAGGCCCCACCCCACTTCTGAACTCAATTCCACTTGCTAATACACCACTTGCCCTGCTGACTGCTTAGTGCACCTGTCTGACAACGGATATTGACTGGTGTAGAAAGACACTGAAACCTCTTTGTACATCCACACAACATTCCCGATGAACGGCTCATGTCCAAAACGTCGACTCTCCTGGTCCTTGGATGCTGTCTGACCTGCTGTTCTTTTCCAGGGCCACACTTGTCAACTCTGATCTCCAGCATCTGCACTCCTCACTTTCTCCATATCCCAACATATCACCATTAAAACAATGCACCTCCTTTCTGCTTTTGTTTTCCCACAGCAAAGGCTATATTATCACATTGTGGTCACGCATTTGCCAATTGAGACACAGATCTGGACCAACATTTCTAGACAAGTGAGTACTGCAGATGCCGGAGATTAAAGTCGAGAGTGTGGTGCTGGAAAAGCACGCAGGTCAGGCAGCATCCGAGGAGCAGGAAAATTCCTGATGAAGGACCTTTGCCCGAAACGTCGATTTTCCTGCTCCTCGGATGCTGCCTGACCTGCTATGCTTTTCCAGCACCACACTGTCGACCAATATTTCTACACTCTGACCCCACCCTGAATTCACTCCCTTTCCTTTCAGTTGTTGGAAGTCAACAATTGAACGCCAAAACGAAAAAAGAAGTGGAACAGATGGCGAGAAAAGAGAGTGCTGTACTCACAGTTGTTGGACAGAGGAAGAAAGTTGCAGTTTGGGGTAAAGCTCAATTTTTATTCAGAGAGAAAGGAGCAGCAGCAGGTGCTGCTTCAGAAGCTCATTGTCCAACTTCCGCATTCAGACACTAGCGGTGCTCTGATTGGCAGGAGGACAAGATTCCTTCCGGTCCTCCCAAGTTTCCTATTGGTCCATCAAAAGTAGGTCATGAGTCGTTTGTGCGTACAACCAGGAGCATGCAGTCTTTGCTGACACCAGCGGACATGCGCAGTCCTTGATGACACCGACGGCCATGCGCATTATGCTCTTCAGAAATGCTTACGTTACTGACAGATTTGAAGTCTCCAAATGGCAATCGGAGGAAAAAAAGTTGAACCACAATTTCCTTCCCCCCACTCCGTGGCTCGACATTGTATTCCTTTTGCATTTTGGCTGGCTGCTCAACTTTTGGCTGACTGCCCGTAAGGGCGGCACAGTGGTTAGCACTGCTGCCTCACAGCGCCAGAGACCCAGGTTCAATTCCCACCTCAGGCAACTGTCTGTGTGGAGTTTGCACGTTCTCCCGGTGTCTGTGTGGGTTTCCTCGTGCAGGTTAGGGTGAACTGGCCATTCTAAATTGCCCGTAGTGTTAGGTTAGGGGTATGGGTGGGTTGCGCTTTGGTGGGGCGGTGTGGACTTGTTGGGCCGAAGGGCCTGTTTCCACACTAAGTAATCTAATCTTTTGTACTTCTTTTCCTTCGGTTAGGGGAGCCACAAACTGGAGGGCATAGGTTTCGGTTGAGTGGGGAAAGATGAGGGACCAAAGGATTAGAAAAAAAGTGTGACATTTAATTTGCCTCAGGAAATGCCAGGACTAGAGGGTGAGTGGGGAAAGATTTAAAACGGACCTAAGGGGTAACTTGTTTCATGCAGAGGATGGTAAATGTATTGAATGAGCTGCCGGAGTGGAGGCTGGTACAATTCCAACTTTTAAAAGGCATCTGAATGGGTGTACGAAGAGGAAGGTTTAAAGGGGTTGGGCCAAGTGTTGGCAAATAGGAATAGATTAATTTAGGATGTCTGGTCGGCACAGACCAAACTGTTTCATTATGTGCTCCATGGCTCTATTCTACATAGAAACAATTTCACAATATTAGAATAGGCAACTCGCCCCTTACAGTCTGTCCTCAACTGTGGTCAAACTGCATATATTTCAACACAAGTTTAAAAAAGCTGCAGGCATCTTTCTGAAAAATAGAATTTAACATGCTTTAATGTTGTTTGAGTAGCTATTCTCAATGTTAAAGATCAGTCATTTCTCGTGCACCCCCATCTCCCAGGTAGAGTCATCACCATCTGTCTCTCTCTTCTTAGAAGGGCTTGATACAGCAATCAAAGAGGGATGGAGGCACGAGAAATAACAGGTGGTGGGGAAAGAGAATGGTTGAGGGGGGAGGAGCTGAGGGTGGGTGTCAAGAGAGAGAAAATGGACAGGGGACAGAAAGAGAATGGACAGAGGGCAGTGACACTACAAATCCAACCTTCCCCAGGACCACAGTAATAATTTCTCAATATACAAATGGCTAAAGCAGTAGAATCACATAATCCTTATCCCAGCAGGCCATTCAGTCCATTTACCTCACACTGACCTTCCAAATAGCATCCCACCAGACCAACCCACTTACCATACAACCCTGCAGTTCCCCATGGCTTACGCACCTGAAAATGCATATCCTTGGACACTTCAGCACAGCTGATCCACCCTAAACTGCAGATCTTTGGACTGTGGGAGGAATCCACGCAGACACAAGGGGGACAATGTGCCAAAGTCGCCTGAGGCTGGAATCAAACCCAGCACTGTGAGGCAGCAGTACTGACCACTGAGCCACCATGCCACCCAGAGCTTTGATGTTCTGCTTTATCTTTTTAGCTTCTGACTTCTCATGCGCCCTCAGCAAAGGCTCTGCCCTCCTGAGATTTGTGGACCACACCCACTGCAGCCTCCCTTTCCCACTTCTCTTGTCCTGAGCACGTCGGTTCCTGAACCTGGTGCCAGACAGACACCGACGCCATCTGGCCTCCTGCTGCTAACTTCAGAGAAAGACGACAATCACCTGTCAATATTCTGCCCTTACCCCCAGCGCTCCCCCTCCCACCACTCAGCCAGTTAGCTCCTCCCCCTGCCTCCCAATCTCAGATCCCCTTTACCTGTGTGATTCACACTCACACCCTTCTGACCCTATCCACTGACCTAATCAGAAGGCTCTGTCCAGAGGGGAATGACCATCTCCTGGAATAAAGTGTCCGGTTAACTTTCCCCGTGACGTGTCTGCAGCCTGGCTTCCTCTGAGCCAAAGGTCTTCCAGCATGTGTTTACGCTGAATCACAGCATCCAGAACCTCCCACCTTCTGCAAAGTGAAAGACAAGTCTCACCCTGCCCTCTCCAACATGTATGTGTAGATTAGATTCGATTCTCTACAGTATGGAAACAGGCCCTTTGGCCCAAAATGTTCACATTGACCCTCCAAAGAGTAACCCACCCAGACCTGTTCCCCTACCTTATATTTACCTCTGACTAATGGACCCAACACTATGTGGAATTTAGCATGGCCAATTCAACTGACCTGCTCATCTTTTGGATTGTGGGAGGAAACTAGAGCACCTGGAGGAAACCCATGAGGAGAATGTGCCAACTCCACATAGACAGTTGTCCGAGGTGGGAATCGAACCCGGATCCTTGGTGCTGTAAGGCCGATAGCCAAGTTTGGAACCCATGAGGACGGTCTCAACTGGGACCTTGGGTGACCACACTACACTTAACACTGTCTCTCACTCCCACACATACACACCCAGTCACACAGACCCTCTCTCACACACACCTCCCACACCCTCTCACAGGCTTATACTCCACTGCATCGACACACTTTAGCAAGCATGCACATGCAAACACTCACTCTCTCATGCGCACGCGCACACACACACACACAAACCTATGCAGTGAATTTGCATTTGCAGATACATTGTATTTTGCTCAAAAAGCACAATCTGCAGGCAGTCAATCTATGTAATATTTTATAAATTCCTACTTTGGAAATAGAATATGTGTGTCTCAGGACTGGGATACAGACGGACTTGAACCTCACACCTTTCTTGCTTTGTCTGAGCTGAGATGTCACCTATTTTTACAAAATCTTAAGTCATCGGGAGAATGTGACTTAAAGGTAGTTCTGGGATATACATGTTAATGAACCGAAACCTGCAACCCATTCGAAAAGATGAAAGACTGAATCGCAACTGGACTTGTTCAGGAAATCTTATCAACTGCATGGCACTGTAATGTTTTGCGATAAATTCTATGTCTTATGATCCTGCCCAACACCTACCCGATGAAGGAGCAGCGCTCCGAAAGCTAGCGCTCCCAAATAAATCTGTTGGGACTCTAACCTGGAGTGGTGTCGATTTTAACTTTCTCCACCTCAGTCCAACACCAGCAACTGCCCATCATTTCGAATGAACACAGCCCCCACCTCCTGGTGCTGCCAGGAAACTTTACAATGCCCATAAAACAACACAGGACCTGCACTCCTGAAATATCTGCAATTTCCAACGATACGAGCTACTCATTCACTGTTCCATCTGATACACGACATTGGAAACTTCGTGCAGGAGGCTGAAAGAAATCAACAGGTTTAAAACAAAAACCATTTGAAGCTCAAAGCCATCAATGAGAGTCTGAGCCTGGCGGGAAGTTCAGGTAACCCTTTATTGTGACCCAACTTTGTTACAGCTTCAGATTCCCCCCCAGCAAAAAGGGAATGGGAGGGGGAGAGAAAGGGGGCGGGGAGGCATGGAGGGGGGGGCTTGGGTGCAGTGTGGAGTCAACCATAGGCCAGACAGGGTAAAGGATGCAGCTGGGACGACTGAGTGAATCCTTTCCCACAACGGCAGTTTCCTTCCTAAAAAAATGGCGTGAGTGAATCAGATGGGGTTTTCTCACCCCAACACCACCCCCCGCGCCCACCCCAAAATGGTCTTCATCGTTAGACTTGGAACTCCAGATTACTGACTGAATTCCAATTTCACCATCTGCCACGGCAGGATTCGAACCCGGGAGGCCCCAGAACTGGGTTAATACTCCAGTCAATAACGGCACTCAGCCGTCATTCCTTCAATGCCTCTACTATGGTACGTGAACTTGCTGGTGCCTCTGCAGGTGGGAGGAGCAGGTGAACACTGAAGGGCCTCTCCCCTATGTGGACCTGCTGGTGTTTCTGAAGTGTGATGGCCTGGGTAACGCACTTCCCGCACTCGGGACAACTAAAGGGCCTCTCCCCCGTGTGTATCCGCTGGTGAGTCTGGAGGCCCGGGCAAAGCCCTTCCCACACTCGGGGCACCTGAAGGGCCTCTCCCCGGTGTGGGACCGCTGGTGTCTCAGCTGGGCAGAGGCCTGGGTAAAGCACTTCCCGCATTCACAGCAGCTGAAGGGCCTCTCCCCCGTGTGGACCCGCTGGTGGGTCTGCAGGGTGGAGGAATCGCTGAAGCCTTTACCACACTCTGGGCAGCTGAAGGGCCGCTCTCCTGTGTGGAGCCGCTGATGGATCAGCAGGGCAGAGGCCTGGGTAAAGGCCTTCCTGCATTTGGAGCAGCTGAAGGGCCTCTCCCCTGTGTGGACTCGCCGATGGGTCAGCAGGTGGGAGGAATCACTGAAGGCCTTCCCGCACTCGGGGCAGGAGAGTGGCCTCTCCCCCTTGTGGATTCGCTGGTGCCTCAGCAGGGCGAAGGAATTGCTGAAGACCTTCCCACACTCGGGGCAGCAGAAAGGCCTCTCCCCCGTGTGGACCCACCGGTGGGTCAGCAGGGCGGATGCCTGGGTAAAGCCCTTCCTGCACTCGGGGCAGCTGAAGGGCCTCTCACCGGTGTGACTGCGCCGATGAGTCTCCAGGGCAGACGGGGCACAGAAGCCTTTCCCACAGTCGCCACACTTCCACGGTTTCTTCACGGGACGGGATTCCTCAGGTTTCTCCATGGCCGAAGGTTCAGCCCCACCCTGCCGTGAATTCCTCTTTCCAGTCTGTATAACTGTTTCAGGCTCCACACTCACTGCGGTGCAACGTCGGGTCTCTCATCCAGTCCCACTGATTCTAAAAATGCACTCGAGCAGGAAGCAAACGCTTTGCTCCTTCTCACAGAATCACAGTCAAAAGTCGTTGCAGTCCCGATGTCCCAGTGTCACTGTCAGACATTGATGTGAAAGTGAGGACTGTAGATGCTGGAGAGTCAAGAGTTCAAAAGTGTGACGCTGGAAAAACACTGTAGGTCAGGCAGCATCTGAGGAGCAGAAGAGTCAATGCTTCGGGCATAAGGCCTTCATCTGTCGATTTTGAAATTTCTGTCTTCAGATCTTCAAATACTCTGTAAAGAGAGATTACAAAAGTCATTACACTCAGTGCAGGGTAACAACTCTGAACAAGCAATTCTACTTTCTGCGGAATATACTTTTCTTTTGTTATTCCACAAAATTGAAAGCACCATCCCACACTCTCTCCCTCCTCTGTTCTCACTCCACTCTAATTCTCCTCAAGGTGCTGATTCAGATTCTTACAGATGCAACCAACAGAGTCATAGAGATGTACAGCATGGAAACAGACCCGAACCCAGGGAAAAGACTTTGTCTATTTATGCTATACATGCCCCTCATAAATTTGCAACCTCTATAAGGTTACCGTTCAGGCTCCAATGCTCCAGGGAAAACAGCTCCAGTCTGTTCAGCCTCTCCCTATAGCTCAAATCCTCCAACCCTGGCGACATCCTTGTAAATCGTTTCTGAACCCTTTCAAGTTGCACAACATCTTTTCCTTGGAAGGAGACCAGAATTGCACGCAATATTCCAACAATGGCCTAACCAATGTTCTGGACAGCCGCAACATGACCTCCCAAGAGTAAAAAATTAACATGAAAAAGTCTTCGATAAGCATTTGGTACTTAAAGTTTGACAAGGCACTGATGAAATGCATCCAACAATCTTGAAGGAAGGGACAACAGAAATTGTGGAATCCGTAATTTATCAGTCTTCCATGGACTTGGAGGAGGTGCCAGAAGACTAGAGAACTGCAAACATTGCAGCCTGGTTTAAGAAAGGTTGTAAAGCTAATCTCAGCAATTATAGAGTCATAGAGATGTTTTGCTATCCTATCTTTCCCATAAAGGCTGACAGAACAGGCTGTGAGCAGGAGTCTGCTGGGCACCACCTTCATTAATCAAAAGAGAAAGAGCTATTGATTCAGCACCTCAGTAAATCTTGAGGCAGTCTTGACTCCTATGCACATGTTGGGATCCATGTAAGGAGATGTTTATATTTTGCTTCTGTACTTAGAATTCATAAATTGAAGCCAGTGTACATTTTAAAAATATTTAAGATTAAAAGTACAGAGAGATCAATATTATACAACAATCCAACAACCCCGTCCCAGGACAACACGCGCCTGACCCTCACAAAGATGGCGGCCGGTTGCCCGGGCAACCCGAGAGCTCCTTCGCCGGTGAAGTAAACACTGGGGCCTGTGGGGCTTCTATTGGAGGCCTCAGGCCTCCCCCTAGGAGTTTATAAACTCCCCAGTCTCCCTCCTCCCGCGGTTCCCAATCCTACCCTGTCTCACTGTCTCCTCTCCCCGGGGGCAGGAGCCAGGTCTTGCCGCTCGGGCCTGGCGACCTCCCCGGGATGTTTCTGAAACCTGGTCCTGTTCTGAAGGAGGATCACCGGGACCCGAAACCCGTCCTCACATTTCTCCCGACACGAGCTGCCGGACCTGCTCAGCTTTTCCAGCGGCTCCTGTTCTTGTTCCTTCAGCCGCCGGCGCCATTCCTCTCCCACACTCAGTAACACTGTCTTTGTCCGGCCGCGGGACCTACACTGCACATGCGCCAACACACAGGGGGCGTGGTCCAAACTATGTCGTCACCAACTGAGGGGGCGTGGTTGGGGTGTCCTCCAACCAATAGGGGACAATGGGGGTTGGTTTGCCCCGCCCCCAGCCCCCCCTGAAAGGTGGGTTTCATTTAAATGTGAATGTGGTTTTCTTTTTAATTTTCAGCCTGTTCAGGAATGTTACTCCAGACCTTTGGAAGGCTGAAACATCGGGAAACTTCCAGACACAAACAAAGGGGTTTTAAAAAATGAATAGAAATAGGGAAGGTAAATTACAAAAGAAGCCGAGTATAAAATATCAAAAGCTTCTGTTGTTGTGCCAAAGGGAACAGAGTCGCTAAAGTAAATGTTGTTTCCTTGGAAGGTGAAACAGGTGAGTTAATAAGGGGAACACTGAAATGACAGAGCTGCTAAATCAATACTTTTCCTCAGTTTTCACGTTGGAGGACAGCAGTACCATTCGGATTGGAACGAGCAAGTCAAAGTCACATCAACGTCAATAGGTACACTATTAGGATTGAGGGCAAACAACTCCCCTGGGCCTGATGGCCTACATCCGAGGGTACTAAAGGAAGTGGCAGTGGAGATTGTGGATACATTAGTTACAATATTTCAAAATTCCCTGGACATGAGAAAGATTCATTGAGTTTATTTAATAGAGAGATAGGTAGGTTCTTGATTGTCACATTTTGGCCCACTCTCCTAACCTATCTCGATCCATTTGAATGGTTCATGTTTCCTCATTGCAATTTACCATCACGCCTATTTATGTGTCATCCACAAATTTAGCAAATGAGCCTTTTATACGTGTATCCAAGTCACTAATGTAGATTGTAAATAGTTGAGGTCCAAGGACCCAACCCTGTGGCACCTGACTAGTTACATCTTGCCATTCAGAAAAAAAGCCATCAATTCGGACTGTCTGTCTTCTGCCCATCAGCCAGTTACCTATTCTCGTTGTCATGGAAAGGCTACCAACCTCAAAGACCCCTCCCACCCTGGGAATGATCTCCTGCACCATCTTCTGTCAGGCAGAAGATACAGAAGCTTGAACACATGTACCAACAGGTTCAAGAATAGCTTCTTCCCTGCTATTATTAGACTGCTGAATGGAGCTCTCCAATGCGAAATCGAATGTTGCTTCTGCGCACCTCCTGTGCAGCTGTAACTCTGTATGCTTCACTCTGTCTAAGCGCAGTATGACCTGCATGTCCTTGTTTGCTCGGATCTGACTGTACTGCTGATAAAACAACATTTTTGACTCTACTTAGGTACATAGCACAGTACAGGCCCTTTATCCTACTCTAAGATCAGACTGACCTACATACCATTTATTGTACTAACTTTCATGTACCTATCCAAGAGTCAATTAAAAGTCCTTAATGTTTCTGACTCTACTAACACTGTTGACAGTGCATTTCACACAGCCACCACTATCTGAGTAGAGAACCTACGCTGACATCTCCCAGAAACCTTCCTCCAATTACCTTAAAATTATGCCGAGAGTGTGATGCTGGAAAACCATAGCAGGTCAGGCAGCAGCCAAGGAGCAGGAGAATTGACATTTTGGGCATAAGCCCTTCATCAGGAATGAGGCTTGTGGGCTGGGGGTGCTGAGAGATAAATGGGAAGAGGGTGAGATTGGGGGAGAAGGTAGCTGTCAATGCCATAGGTAGATGAAGGTAGGTAGGTGTGTGTGAGTGTGTGAGAGGTGGGGTGGCAAGATGATAGGTCAGAGGGGGTTATGGTGCAGATAGATAGGAAAATATGATGGACAGGTCAGAAGGGGCAGCGCCAAGTTGGAGGCTTGGGACTGGAATAAAGTGGGGGGAGGTGAGGAAACTGTTGAAATCCACATTTGTCCTGTGTGGTTGCAGGGTCGCAAGGCAGAATGAGGTGTTCCTCCTCCAGGCATCGGGAAATAATGGTTTGGCGATGGATAGGTTGGAGAAGTGGGTGGAGCTGATAGATTGAAAAGTTGATGGAAAAGGTCAAGAGGGCGTACTGAGTTGAAGTCACGGGACTGGGATAAAGTGGGGTGGGGGGGGGTGGAAAATGATGTCTCGCATCCGCAGTCCTCATTTTCCCCTCCTTAAAATTATAGACTCTTGTAAGGGGCATGGATAGAGTGAATACCCAAGGTCTTTCCCAAAGGTCCAGTACGAAAGGGGCATAGGTTGAAGGTGAGTGGGGAAAGATTAGATTACTTAGTGTGGAAACAGGCCCTTCGGCCCAACAAGTCTACACCGACCCGCCGAAGCGTAACCCACCCAGACCCATTCTCCTACATTTACCCCTTCACCTAACACTATAGGCAATTTCGCACAGCCAATTCACCTAACCTGCACATTTTTGGACTGTGGGAAGAAACCGGAGCAAACCCACGCAGACACGGGGAGAATGTGCAAACTCCACACAGCGAGTCGCCTGAGGCGGGAATTGAACCCGGGTCTCAGGCACTGTGAGGCAGTAGTGCTAACCACTGTGCCACCATGCCACCCACTTTTTTTTAAAGACCACCACAAACTCACTCCATTTTTTTAAGATTAGAAAACCTGAGGGGCAACATTTTCACGCAGAGGGTGGTGCGTGTATGGAAGGAAGTGGTGGAGGCTGGTACAATTGCAACATTTAAAAGGCAGCTGGATGGGGATATGAATAGGAAGGGTACAAATGAACATAGGCCAAATGCTGGCAAATGGGTCACTGGATTCATTTAAGATATGGACTGAAGGGTTTGTTTCCAGCTCTACAACTCTATGACTATGTCTACATAGTTGAAACCAATTTCACAAAATGAGGAATAGGTCATTCACCCTTACAGCCTGACCTGAGCTGTGGCCTAACTGCACATATTCCAGTGCAATTTTCAGAAAGATTTCAGCAGCTCTTTTAAAAAATTGAAATGCGTTTAGACTTCAAGGATGTTTCTGAATATATCATTTTAGCTATTCTCAATTTTAAAGATAAGAGTTTCGAGCGAACACAGCCCACACCTCCCAGCGCTGCCAGTAACCTTTACAATGTTGATGAAACGATGCAGTACCTGTACTCCTTAAAAATTTACAATTTCTAACGATACTAGCTACTCATTCACTGCTCCATCTGATACACGACATTAGAAACTTAGTGCAGGAGGCTGGAAGAAATGAGCAGCTTTAAAACAAAAAAAAAATCTGAAGCTCAAAGCTTTCAATGAGTCTGAGCCCAGCAGTAAGTTCAGGTAATCTTTATTGTGACCCAACTTTGTTACAGCTTCAGATCTCCCCCAGCAAAAAGATGGAGAGAAAGTAGCTGCTTTTTAAACAGCTCAAGGTCAAAGCGCACACACTCCCCCTCCCCCCACCCCACCTCACCTCACCTCACTTTCTTTACTATCGGTCAGCAAAGAGTTGTCCCTTTGTAATTGGATCCTTGGTACAGCCTTAACGTGTGGGGCTGGGAACGGGGGGAGTGGGAAGTGAAACAGACTGCTGTGAGTCTGGAGTCACGTGTAGGCCAGAACGGGTAAAGGATGCAGCTGGGACTACTGAGTGAATCCTTTCCCACAACGGCAGTTTCCTTCCCTAGAACGGGCGTGAGTGAATCAGATTGGGGTTTTCTCTCCCCTCCCCCGCAACAGAAAATGGTTTCATCTTTAGATTCTGACCGTATTCTAATTCCACCATCTGCCGCGGTGGTATTCAAACCCAACAGATCCCAGAACTGGGTTGAGAGTCCAGTCGATAACGGCACTCGGCAGTCGCTTTGTCAGTCCCCCTGCGATGGCACGTGAAATCGCTGGTGGCACCGGAGGTGGGAGGAGCGGGTAAAAGCCTTCCCACACTCAGGGCAGCTGAAGGGCTTCTCTCCCGTGTGGACTCGCCGGTGGGTCAGCAGGGAGGAGGAATCGCTGAAGGCCTTCCCGCACTCGGGACAGCAGAAGGGCTTCTCCCCCGTGTGGACCCGCCGGTGGGTCAGCAGGGCGGATGCCTGGGTAAAGCCCTTCCTGCACTCGGGGCAGCTGAAGGGCCTCTCACCGGTGTGACTGCGCCGATGAGTCTCCAGGGCAGACGGGGCACAGAAGCCTTTCCCACAGTCGCCACACTTCCACGGTTTCTTCACGGGACGGGATTCCTCAGGTTTCTCCATGGCCGAAGGTTCAGCCCCACCCTGCCGTGAATTCCTCTTTCCAGTCTGTATAACTGTTTCAGGCTCCACACTCACTGCGGTGCAACGTCGGGTCTCTCATCCAGTCCCACTGATTCTAAAAATGCACTCGAGCAGGAAGCAAACGCTTTGCTCCTTCTCACAGAATCACAGTCAAAAGTCGTTGCAGTCCCGATGTCCCAGTGTCACTGTCAGACATTGATGTGAAAGTGAGGACTGTAGATGCTGGAGAGTCAAGAGTTCAAAAGTGTGACGCTGGAAAAACACTGTAGGTCAGGCAGCATCTGAGGAGCAGAAGAGTCAATGCTTCGGGCATAAGGCCTTCATCTGTCGATTTTGAAATTTCTGTCTTCAGATCTTCAAATACTCTGTAAAGAGAGATTACAAAAGTCATTACACTCAGTGCAGGGTAACAACTCTGAACAAGCAATTCTACTTTCTGCGGAATATACTTTTCTTTTGTTATTCCACAAAATTGAAAGCACCATCCCACACTCTCTCCCTCCTCTGTTCTCACTCCACTCTAATTCTCCTCAAGGTGCTGATTCAGATTCTTACAGATGCAACCAACAGAGTCATAGAGATGTACAGCATGGAAACAGACCCGAACCCAGGGAAAAGACTTTGTCTATTTATGCTATACATGCCCCTCATAAATTTGCAACCTCTATAAGGTTACCGTTCAGGCTCCAATGCTCCAGGGAAAACAGCTCCAGTCTGTTCAGCCTCTCCCTATAGCTCAAATCCTCCAACCCTGGCGACATCCTTGTAAATCGTTTCTGAACCCTTTCAAGTTGCACAACATCTTTTCCTTGGAAGGAGACCAGAATTGCACGCAATATTCCAACAATGGCCTAACCAATGTTCTGGACAGCCGCAACATGACCTCCCAAGAGTAAAAAATTAACATGAAAAAGTCTTCGATAAGCATTTGGTACTTAAAGTTTGACAAGGCACTGATGAAATGCATCCAACAATCTTGAAGGAAGGGACAACAGAAATTGTGGAATCCGTAATTTATCAGTCTTCCATGGACTTGGAGGAGGTGCCAGAAGACTAGAGAACTGCAAACATTGCAGCCTGGTTTAAGAAAGGTTGTAAAGCTAATCTCAGCAATTATAGAGTCATAGAGATGTTTTGCTATCCTATCTTTCCCATAAAGGCTGACAGAACAGGCTGTGAGCAGGAGTCTGCTGGGCACCACCTTCATTAATCAAAAGAGAAAGAGCTATTGATTCAGCACCTCAGTAAATCTTGAGGCAGTCTTGACTCCTATGCACATGTTGGGATCCATGTAAGGAGATGTTTATATTTTGCTTCTGTACTTAGAATTCATAAATTGAAGCCAGTGTACATTTTAAAAATATTCAAGATTAAAAGTACAGAGAGATCAATATTATACAACAATCCAACAACCCCGTCCCAGGACAACATGCGCCTGACCCTCACAAAGATGGCGGCCGGTTGCCCGGGCAACCCGAGAGCTCCTTCGCCGGTGAAGTAAACACTGGGGCCTGTGGGGCTTCTATTGGAGGCCTCAGTCCTCCCCCTAGGAGTTTATAAACTCCCCAGTCTCCCTCCTCCCGCGGTTCCCAATCCTACCCTGTCTCACTGTCTCCTCTCCCCGGGGGCAGGAGCCAGGTCTTGGCGCTCGGGCCTGGCGACCTCCCCGGGATGTTTCTGAAACCTGGTCCTGTTCTGAAGGAGGATCACCGGGACCCGAAACCCGTCCTCACATTTCTCCCGACACGAGCTGCCGGACCTGCTCAGCTTTTCCAGCGGCTCCTGTTCTTGTTCCTTCAGCCGCCGGCGCCATTCCTCTCCCACACTCAGTAACACGGTCATTGTCCGGCCGCGGGACCTACACTGCACATGCGCCAACACACAGGGGGCGTGGTCCAAACAAAGTCGTCACTAACCGAGGGGGCGTGGTTGGGGAGCCCTCCAACCAATAGGGGACAATGGGGGTTGGTTTTCCCCGCCCCCAGCCCCTGAAAGGTGGGTTTCATTTAAATGTGAATGTGGTTTTCTTTTTAATGTTCAGCCTGTTCAGGAATGTTACTCCAGACCTTTGGAAGGCTGTAACATCGGGAAACTTCCAGACACAAACAAAGGGGTTTTCAAAAATGAATAGAAATAGGTTAGGTAAATTACAAAAGAAGCCTAATATAAAATATCAAAAGCTTCTGTTGTTGTGCCAAAGGGAACAGAGTCGCTAAAGTAAATGTTGGTTCCTTGGAAGATGAAACAGGTGAGTTAATAAGGGGAACACTGAAATGACAGAGCTGCTAAATCAATACTTTTCCTCAGTTTTCACGTTGGAGGACAGCAGTACCATTCGGATTGGAACGAGCAAGTCAAAGTCACATCAACGTCAATAGGTACACTATTAGGATTGAGGGCAAACAACTCCCCTGGGCCTGATGGCCTACATCCGAGGGTACTAAAGGAAGTGGCAGTGGAGATTGTGGATACATTAGTTACAATATTTCAAAATTCCCTGGACATGAGAAAGATTCATTGAGTTTATTTAATAGAGAGATAGGTAGGTTCTTGATTGTCACATTTTGGCCCACTCTCCTAACCTATCTCGATCCATTTGAATGGTTCATGTTTCCTCATTGCAATTTACCATCACGCCTATTTATGTGTCATCCACAAATTTAGCAAATGAGCCTTTTATACGTGTATCCAAGTCACTAATGTAGATTGTAAATAGTTGAGGTCCAAGGACCCAACCCTGTGGCACCTGACTAGTTACATCTTGCCATTCAGAAAAAAAGCCATCAATTCGGACTGTCTGTCTTCTGCCCATCAGCCAGTTACCTATTCTCGTTGTCATGGAAAGGCTACCAACCTCAAAGACCCCTCCCACCCTGGGAATGATCTCCTGCACCATCTTCTGTCAGGCAGAAGATACAGAAGCTTGAACACATGTACCAACAGGTTCAAGAATAGCTTCTTCCCTGCTATTATTAGACTGCTGAATGGAGCTCTCCAATGCGAAATCGAATGTTGCTTCTGCGCACCTCCTGTGCAGCTGTAACTCTGTATGCTTCACTCTGTCTAAGCGCAGTATGACCTGCATGTCCTTGTTTGCTCGGATCTGACTGTACTGCTGATAAAACAACATTTTTGACTCTACTTAGGTACATAGCACAGTACAGGCCCTTTATCCTACTCTAAGATCAGACTGACCTACATACCATTTATTGTACTAACTTTCATGTACCTATCCAAGAGTCAATTAAAAGTCCTTAATGTTTCTGACTCTACTAACACTGTTGACAGTGCATTTCACACAGCCACCACTATCTGAGTAGAGAACCTACGCTGACATCTCCCAGAAACCTTCCTCCAATTACCTTAAAATTATGCCGAGAGTGTGATGCTGGAAAACCATAGCAGGTCAGGCAGCAGCCAAGGAGCAGGAGAATTGACATTTTGGGCATAAGCCCTTCATCAGGAATGAGGCTTGTGGGCTGGGGGTGCTGAGAGATAAATGGGAAGAGGGTGAGATTGGGGGAGAAGGTAGCTGTCAATGCCATAGGTAGATGAAGGTAGGTAGGTGTGTGTGAGTGTGTGAGAGGTGGGGTGGCAAGATGATAGGTCAGAGGGGGTTATGGTGCAGATAGATAGGAAAATATGATGGACAGGTCAGAAGGGGCAGCGCCAAGTTGGAGGCTTGGGACTGGAATAAAGTGGGGGGAGGTGAGGAAACTGTTGAAATCCACATTTGTCCTGTGTGGTTGCAGGGTCGCAAGGCAGAATGAGGTGTTCCTCCTCCAGGCATCGGGAAATAATGGTTTGGCGATGGATAGGTTGGAGAAGTGGGTGGAGCTGATAGATTGAAAAGTTGATGGAAAAGGTCAAGAGGGCGTACTGAGTTGAAGTCACGGGACTGGGATAAAGTGGGGTGGGGGGGGGTGGAAAATGATGTCTCGCATCCGCAGTCCTCATTTTCCCCTCCTTAAAATTATAGACTCTTGTAAGGGGCATGGATAGAGTGAATACCCAAGGTCTTTCCCAAAGGTCCAGTACGAAAGGGGCATAGGTTGAAGGTGAGTGGGGAAAGATTAGATTACTTAGTGTGGAAACAGGCCCTTCGGCCCAACAAGTCTACACCGACCCGCCGAAGCGTAACCCACCCAGACCCATTCTCCTACATTTACCCCTTCACCTAACACTATAGGCAATTTCGCACAGCCAATTCACCTAACCTGCACATTTTTGGACTGTGGGAAGAAACCGGAGCAAACCCACGCAGACACGGGGAGAATGTGCAAACTCCACACAGCGAGTCGCCTGAGGCGGGAATTGAACCCGGGTCTCAGGCACTGTGAGGCAGTAGTGCTAACCACTGTGCCACCATGCCACCCACTTTTTTTTAAAGACCACCACAAACTCACTCCATTTTTTTAAGATTAGAAAACCTGAGGGGCAACATTTTCACGCAGAGGGTGGTGCGTGTATGGAAGGAAGTGGTGGAGGCTGGTACAATTGCAACATTTAAAAGGCAGCTGGATGGGGATATGAATAGGAAGGGTACAAATGAACATAGGCCAAATGCTGGCAAATGGGTCACTGGATTCATTTAAGATATGGACTGAAGGGTTTGTTTCCAGCTCTACAACTCTATGACTATGTCTACATAGTTGAAACCAATTTCACAAAATGAGGAATAGGTCATTCACCCTTACAGCCTGACCTGAGCTGTGGCCTAACTGCACATATTCCAGTGCAATTTTCAGAAAGATTTCAGCAGCTCTTTTAAAAAATTGAAATGCGTTTAGACTTCAAGGATGTTTCTGAATATATCATTTTAGCTATTCTCAATTTTAAAGATAAGAGTTTCGAGCGAACACAGCCCACACCTCCCAGCGCTGCCAGTAACCTTTACAATGTTGATGAAACGATGCAGTACCTGTACTCCTTAAAAATTTACAATTTCTAACGATACTAGCTACTCATTCACTGCTCCATCTGATACACGACATTAGAAACTTAGTGCAGGAGGCTGGAAGAAATGAGCAGCTTTAAAACAAAAAAAAAATCTGAAGCTCAAAGCTTTCAATGAGTCTGAGCCCAGCAGTAAGTTCAGGTAATCTTTATTGTGACCCAACTTTGTTACAGCTTCAGATCTCCCCCAGCAAAAAGATGGAGAGAAAGTAGCTGCTTTTTAAACAGCTCAAGGTCAAAGCGCACACACTCCCCCTCCCCCCACCCCACCTCACCTCACCTCACTTTCTTTACTATCGGTCAGCAAAGAGTTGTCCCTTTGTAATTGGATCCTTGGTACAGCCTTAACGTGTGGGGCTGGGAACGGGGGGAGTGGGAAGTGAAACAGACTGCTGTGAGTCTGGAGTCACGTGTAGGCCAGAACGGGTAAAGGATGCAGCTGGGACTACTGAGTGAATCCTTTCCCACAACGGCAGTTTCCTTCCCTAGAACGGGCGTGAGTGAATCAGATTGGGGTTTTCTCTCCCCTCCCCCGCAACAGAAAATGGTTTCATCTTTAGATTCTGACCGTATTCTAATTCCACCATCTGCCGCGGTGGTATTCAAACCCAACAGATCCCAGAACTGGGTTGAGAGTCCAGTCGATAACGGCACTCGGCAGTCGCTTTGTCAGTCCCCCTGCGATGGCACGTGAAATCGCTGGTGGCACCGGAGGTGGGAGGAGCGGGTAAAAGCCTTCCCACACTCAGGGCAGCTGAAGGGCTTCTCTCCCGTGTGGACTCGCCGGTGGGTCAGCAGGGAGGAGGAATCGCTGAAGGCCTTCCCGCACTCGGGACAGCAGAAGGGCTTCTCCCCCGTGTGGACCCGCCGGTGGGTCAGCAGGGAGGAGGAATAGCTGAAGGACTTCCCACACTCAGGGCAGCTGAAGGGCTTCTCCCCCGTGTGGACCCGCTGGTGCCTCAGCAGGGAGTAGGAATAGCTGAAGGCCTTCCCGCAATCAGGACAGCTGAAGGGCCTCTCCCCTGTGTGGACCTGCTGGTGGGTCAGCAAATTGGAGGAACGGCTGAAGGCCTTCCCGCACTCGGGGCAGCTGAAGGGAGTCTCCCCCGTGTGGACCCGCTGGTGCCTCAGCAGGGTGGAGGAATCGCTGAAGGCCTTCCCGCACTCGGGACAGCTGAAGGGCCTCTCTCCCGTATGGACACGCCGGTGGGTCAGTAGGGAGGATGAATCGCTGAAGGCCTTCCCACACTCAGGGCAGGTGAAAGGCCTCTCCCCCGTGTGGATCCGCTGGTGCCTAAGCAGGGCAGAGACCTGGGTAAAGCCCTTCCCGCACTTGGGACAGGAGAACGGCCTCTCCCCGGTGTGGATGCGCCGATGAATCTCCAGGTCAGACGGAGTACGGAAGCCTTTCCCACAGTTACCACACTTCCACGGTTTCACCATGTTTAAACTTCAGCCACAAGCAAATGCGTGTCCTGCCCCTCACTGCTGTGAATTCCTCTTTCCAGGCCGTATAACAGTTTCAGGCTCCACACTCAGTGCGCAGCAACAGTAGGGTCTCTCATCCAGTCCCACTGATAATGAAAATGTACTGAAATAGGAACCAAAAAGCTTTGCTCCTTCTCACAGAATTGTAATCAAAAATTGTGGCTGTCCCAATCGATTGAGTGATTGTCAGGTATTGATGTGAAAGTGAGGACCGCAGACGCGGGAGAGTCAGTGTTGAAAAGTGCGGCGCTGGAAAAGCACAACAGGTCAGGCAGCATCCAAGGAGCAGGAGAGTCAACATTTCGGGCAAAAGGCCTTCATTTGTTCATTTTGAAACTTCTGCCTTCGGATCTTCAAATACTCTAGAAAAAGACATTACAAAAGTCAACACTGTCAGTGCAGGGTAGAAATTCAGAACAAGCTATTCTACTTTCTGAGAGCATTCTTTTCTTTTGTTATTCCACAAAATTGAAAGCAACATCCTTCTCTCTTTCTTTCTCTCTCTCTCTCTCTCCCCTCCCCCTCCTCTGTTCTCACTCCGCTTTAAGTAATTCTCCTGAAGGTGCTGATTCAAGATCAGAACAGCAAAAATGTCAAGAAATATATATTGGATAACTCCACCTGAAAGTTAATATCTTTCACAACAGTGGGATGCTGCTGAGAGTGAGCAGGTCTGATTTTGGGAAGCAAAACAAAATGTGTCAATTCAGGATGAATCGGGAATGCATCTTGAGGAATAACCAGATACATCAAGGTATTAACACAGACACTAGAGAGAAACTGAACAGAAGAGACGTGGCAAACGTTAGTAGAAAGCCAGAGTCATTAAGATATACCACACAGTAACAGACCTTTTGGTCCAAATCGTCTATGCTGACCAGATATTGTAAATCAATTTAGTCCCATTTGCCAGCACTTGGCCCATATCCCTTGGCCAATCCACCCTACCTTGCACATCCCTGGACACTATGTGTAAGTTAGCACGGCTAACCCACACAAACCTGCACCTCCTTGGGCATGATGGGTACTTTAGCACGGCCAATCCACCCTCACCTGCACATCCCTGGGCACTATGCATAATTTAGCGTGATCAATCCACCCTAACCTGGGCACAGTTAAAAATCACACAAACGCGGGTTATAGTCCAACAGGTTTATTTGGAAGAACAATCGTTCGGAGCACTGCTCCTTCATCAGGTGGTTGTGGAGAATAAGACCATAAGGCACAGAATTTATGGAAAGACATTTGTGGCCTGCCACTGAAATGATATATTGAACAAATCTGGATTGTTCAGTCTTTCATCTTTTAGAATGGATTGCAGGTATCATTAATATGGAAATCCCAGAACTTCCTGTAAGGCACCCTCTCAAGATAACATAAGGCTTTACAACAAAAGGTGGCATCTCAGCTCAGACAATGCATTAAAGGTATGAGGTCAGAGTTTGCCTGTATCTCAGTCTTGACTCAGACTGTTTCTATTTCCAAAGCAGGAATTTATAAAATATTATCTGGATTGACTGCCTGCATGAAGTGCCGAGTCTCATCCACCAGCTGAAATGACTGGATAGTGAGGGCTTGATCCCCACAGTGCAATGAATTCCCACTTTCCACCAAAATCCCAAATGTCCACACTCACTCAGTTGCTCTCTCATAAATCAAATATTTCATTGTAACTTCTTCTGCTCCCAGCCTCCAGTCTTCACAACCACACTTGTGCTTTCACCGAAGACAATTAGTCATACAGCACGGAAACAGACCCTTTGGTCAAACTCGTCTGTGCCAAACAGATATCCGAAATTAATCTAGTCCCATTTGCCAGCATGTGGCTCTTATGGTTCTAAACCATTCCTATTCATGTACCCAGCCAGAGGCATTTTAAATATAATTGTACCA
Organism: Chiloscyllium punctatum; assembly: GCF_047496795.1. Lineage (NCBI taxonomy): Eukaryota > Metazoa > Chordata > Chondrichthyes > Orectolobiformes > Hemiscylliidae > Chiloscyllium > Chiloscyllium punctatum. The sequence continues at coordinate 75,206,187 of NC_092774.1, forward strand.
GCCTCACCACTTCCTCTGGCAGCTCATTCCATACATCCACAACCCTCTGCGTGAAAAAGTTGCCCCTCAGGGCCCTTTTAAATCATTCCCCTCTCACCTCAAACATATGCCCTGTAGTTTTGGACTCTCCTACCTTGGGGAAAAGACCTTGGATATTCACCCTATCCATGCCCGTTATAAACCTCTATAAGGCTGCCCCTCAGCTTCCGATGCTCCAGGGAAAATATCCTGGATCTACTCAGCCTTTCCCTGTAGTTCAAACCCTCCAAGTTTAGCAACATCCTCGCAAATCTTTTCCGATCCCTCTCAAAGTTTCAGAAGTTCTTTCCGAAAGCAGGGAGACCAGAACTGGACGCACTATTCCAAAAGTCGCCTTACCAATGGACAGCCACAACATGATCTCCCAATGCCTATACACAATGCTCTGACCAATAAAGGAAAGCATACCAAACACATTCTTCACTATCCTGTCTACCTGCAACTCCACTTTCAAGGAGCTATGAACCTGCACTCCAAGGTCACTTTGTTCTGCAACACTCCCCTTCACTGTACCAGTCCTGCCTGCATTGCTTGACCAAAATGCAAAACCTCACATTTCTCTAAATTAAACTCCATCTGCCACTCCTTGGCCCATTAGTCCATCCGATCAATTCTAATTTCTAGTGAATTCTGCTTCCTCTCTTACTCTCTAGAAGCTGAAAATCTCCATCCCACACACTCTCCCTCTCTTCTCACTTTGTAGAACCTAATCCCTGCTGTATCTCATCGTGAAGGGTCTGGTTCATGCTGTTTAACAGGCCCACACTCAGGGGAGATCTAATTGAAACATAGAGAATACTGAACGACCTGGACAGAGTGGACGTTGGGAAGATCTATCCATTGGGAGGAGAGACTAGGGCTCGAGGCACAGTCTGAGAGTAAAGGGAAGACCCTTTACGTTGGAGATAAGGAGAAACATCTTCAGCCAGAGAGTAATGAATCTATGGAATTAACTGCCACAGAAAGCTGTGGAGGCCAGGTCACTGAGGATATTTAAGACTGAGATAGATAGGTTCTTGAGTATCAAGGGGATCGAGGGTTACGGGGAAAAAGCAGGAGAACGTGGATAAGAAACTTAACAGCCACGATTGAATGGTATGAGCAAACCCAATGGGCTGAATGGCCTAATTGCTGCTCCTATATCTGATGGTCTCTTGCTGTCCTGGACACAAACTGCATGAATCCAAGTAAGAGTCTGTTAATCCATTTTTTAAGATTAGAATCAGTCTAACCATTGTGGTACAGACAGCCTCACACAGGGAAACTCACACCTTCAATACGTTATCTGAGACGACATGACACCAATTGGGAATGTAACGTTTAAAAATGGTTTTGCTATTTACATATGAAAGAACTGAAACCAACATGGTTATTCTAAAAGAGGAGAGAGTTAACAATAACCCAGGTCTTTTTCAATATATAATTTCAGTTACATCCCACTGTAAACTTTTGCTATAAATTCAATGTCTTACAACCTTATTCTTCACAACCACCTGATGAAGGAGCAGCAGTCTGAAAGCTAGTGATTCCAAATAAACCTGTTGGACCATAATCCTGTGTTGTTGATTTTTAACTTTGGACACAGAGCGTGAGAATTGGGAGCAGGAGTTGGCCATTTGGTCTTTGGAGCCTGAATCAGCATTGAACAGACCATAACTGGATATGAATCTTCCTACATCTCGGTGGATAGGCTGGGACTTTCTTCACTGGAGCACAGGAGGTTGAGAAGTGACCTTATAGGAGGTTTATAAAATCATGAGAAGTATATATGAGGTGAATGGCAGGTGTCATTTCCCTCAGGTGGGGGTTTCAGGATTAGGCAACAAATTTTGAAAGGAGAGAGGAGAAAGGTTTTGAAAAGACTTGAGGCAGCTTTTTTTAAAATACGGTAGTTCATGTGTGGAATGAATGTCCAGAGGAAGTGACGTTACTTTCAAAAGACATTTGGTTAATTACATGAATAGGAAAGGTTCGGAGGGATATGGGCCAAACACTGGCAGGTGGGACTAGATTAGTTTGTGAATATATTCAACGTGGACTAGTTGGATTGAATGGTCTGTTTCTTTGCTGTATGACTCTAACTGTTCTGTACTTGTCTTAAAAAGATTTTCTTGCTTTCTCCCATAAACATCCACTTTATTGTTGCTCAAAACTCAGATGAACTCAGCCTTGAATATATTCAATGACCCCTAACTGCAGGAAGACATCCACAATTCTGAACTCAATTCCTCTTGTTAATATATCACTTGCTTTGCTGATTGCTTGCTGCAACTGTCTGTCAACTGGCAGTGACTGGTGTAGAAAGACACTGAACCCCCGTTCTACATCCACATATCATTCCCTATTCCCTTTTGCCTGAAACATCAACTGTCCTGCCCCTCAGATGCTGTCTGACCTGCTGTGCTTTTCCAGCACCACACTTACTGACTCTAATCACTCGTATCTGCAGATCTCACATTCTCCACATCTCAGTATATCACCATTTAAATAATACACTTCCTTTTTGCTCTTTTTCACAACTTCACATTGTTGTACTCTTTTTCTCATGTTTCCAATTGTGGTCTTCTCTACATTGGGGAGACTGAGCATACACTTGGGAACGGTTTGCTGAGCATTGCAGGCAGGTCCACAGTCACTACCCACTTTAATTCCCCTTCCCACTCCCTTTCTGAAAAGACTACCTTAGGCCTTCTCCATTGCCACAATGAACCAAACAGCAAATTGGAGGAACAACACCTCATCTTCCGCCTGGGCAGCCTATAGCCCAGCGGACTCAACATTAAGTTCTCCAGTCTCAAATAACCTCACTTCCCATCTCTTCCTCCCCCCAACAACGACTCCCTTCTCAGCCCCTCCCCCTCATTTCCACTCCTCCTTGTCACTAACCAGATTTATTTCTCCCATTCACCAACCAGGTCAGACCTTTCACGTGTCCCCACTTCACCACCCTGCCCCCAGGACACCCTTTATCTGCACCCATCCCCAATCCTGAAGAAGGGTTACACCTGAAACGTCGACTTCTCCACCTCCTGATGCTACCTGGCTTCTTCTGTTCTTCCAGCCTCCTGCCTGTCTATTTTGCCAATTGCGACACAGACGTAGAGCAACGTTTCCAGAGTCTGTCCCCACCCCGATTCACTCCCTTTCCTTTCATTGCTGCAAGTCAACAACTGAACCCCAGAATGAAAAAAAAATGGAAAAGGTGGTGAGAAAAGAGAGTGCGGTACTCACAGATGTTGGACAGAGGAAGGAGATTGCAGTCTGGGGTGAAGCTCAATCTTCATTCAGAGAAACTGGAGCAGCAGCATCTTCAGAAACTCCTGGTCCAACTTCCGCATTCAGACAATGGGATGTCTCTGATTAGCAGGAGGACTAGACTCCGTCCGGTCCTCCAGCACTCCCTATTGGTCACTCAAACGAAGATCGCGCGCCATTTTGTGCGAACTGTGATGAGCATGCCCAGTATTTTGCTGACACCCGGCGAGCATGCGTACGACGTTGCTGACACCGGCAAACATGCGCTGTATGCTCTATCGGGATACTGGTGTTACTAACAGATTTTAAGTGTCCAAATGCCAATAGGAAAAAAAAGGGGTAGAGCCACAATATTTTTTCTCCGTGGTTCGACATTTGATTGTTTTTGCATTTTGTCTCGCTGCTCAACTTTTGTATGTCTTTTTCCCTTGTTGATAGAGTCTCCCCGTGAGCTGACTTTGGGCAGCGCTTTAACCAGTTACACAGACTGAAGAAACATTACACTATTCGCAGGAGGGAGTGACTGTACACGTTTCCTGAGTGTGATCCCAGTTTCAATTGTTCATCGGAAACACAGAACCAAAAGGACACCAGAACTGCGGAGAATTTGGGGAAATGTGGGGACTGAGGGAAGGGATTCCATTCCCTGGGGGCACTGGAGGTTCATCAGCTCAGTCGCAGTGCGGACAGGCCGTTCTTCAAAAAATTATTACAACATTATTTCCCATTGACAAAAACACATTCACGCTGCCTGATTACCTTGAACTTATACAAGTGCTCTGTCATAATATCTTTGATAATAGCTTTGAACATTTTCCCCATTACATATGTTAAGTTAAATAGTCTCCCTTTTTGAAGAAAAGATTTGTCCAATCTAAAAAAAAACCACCCCTGAAACTAATGAGGTTTGGAAAATTAAAACCAATACATTAACTATTACGGGGAGAATACGGGGAAGTGGAGTTGAAATGCCTATTAGCCATGATTGAATGGCGGAGTGGACTCGATAGGCCGAATGGCCTTACTTCCACTCCTATGTCTTATGGTCTTATTTCACGCCCTAATTTCTCTTTAAGAGTCTAGGATGAATTCCTTCAAATACCCGGGACTTATCAGCTCGGAGTTCCAACAGTTTACTCAGTCCTCGTTCCCTGGGGATTGTAATTTTCTTCAGTTCCTCCCTCCCTTTCAATTCCTGATTTACAGCTAGTTCTAGGGTGTTACTTGTATCCTCTCAAGCGGTCAGATTCAAACTCTTTTCAATTCATCTGCCATCTCTTTATCCTCTGTTACTAAATCCCCAGACTCATTTTCTGCAGAACCAACACTTATTTTGTTAACTATTTTTAAGAAAAGCTGACAAAACTTTCCACCATTTTTTAAGCTAACTTTCTCACCCTAAATTGCCATGCGACTGCCTGCATTATTTCTGATATTTTGCCATAGCTCTCAACTCTAGCATCAACTTGTCTGCGTATTCTATTGAACTGACCTTGATTAAGTGTTGCAAAACACACAAGGGCAAATCTTTCCTCTCCAGAAAGTCTTAGTACTTAACACGATAAAATTCACTTTGAAATATTGTTCATCCAAATTTTACCAAGCACATACTACAGATTCAACATCCCACAAAGACACCCAGTTTTGTTGTGATCTTTAATTCTGAAGAGAAATTTGAATACCCAGTGATTAACTGGAAGAACTCTTCATTAAGATTTCACATTTTTAAACAAATAAAAATTACCCATTAACTGGTGTAACTTAGCAGAATGGGATGTATGGCCTTAAATTGTAAATCTAGTTTTCTTTAAATCCCTGCAAGAGTTCCCGCAAATCTTTACAAGAGTCTTGATAGTTCATTCACTTGCTGGGAATAGTCCAAGGGATACAACATCTCTTGAGGATTCACTTAAATCCTTCTCAGGATTCCAAGTATTCCTGGTAATTGTATGCGGGAAAAGATCTGCCACCCTGGCAACCCACAATAGGCCCACAAAAGCAAAATTGGCCAAACTGTACCAAAACACCCAGAATGCCTTAGCAGGGACCAAGCAGGCTGACAAGTGAAACTAGACAGCACTTGCAGACAAGGGAATACCTGTACACCTCAAGTACCCACTAACAATGACAGAATACCACAGCTATCCCAAAGCCCTGAGGGCAGCTTCACAACCCAGCAATACCAAAGCCACACAAAAGGACAGGTCAGACAGAGAGGCACCAGCAAGAGCATTGCTCCCAGGACAGGACAATGGAAGCACCTCACCGTTTCAGAGGAGACATTAGCACCTACGCAAACAGACACACGCGCTCTCATGCACACACACAGGTCTATGGAGTGAATTTGCATTTGCAGATACATTCAATTTTGATCCAAAAGCACACAACCTGCAGGCAGTTGATACATGTAATATTTGTAAATTCCTACTTTGGAAATAGAACCAGTCTGATTCAAGATTGGGATACAGACAGACTCAAACCTCACACATTTCATTGTTGTCTGAACTGAGATGAAACCGATTTATATAAAACCTTATGTCATCTCGAGAATCTGACTTCAAAGACTTTCTGGGATTTACACATTAATGAACTAAAACTTGCAACCTATTCTAAAAGACAAAAGACTTCACAACAATCTATGTTTGTTCAATATATCCGATCAGTTGCACTATACTGTGATCTTTTGCTATAAATTCTGTCTTATGATCCTGCTCCACAGCTTCCTGATGAAGGAGCAGCTCTCCGAAAGCTAGTGGTTCCAAATAAACCACGATAACCTGATGTGTGATTTTTGAACTTGATCCAACCCAGTCCATCTCTGGCTCCTCCATATCATTTCGAGTGAAGGCAGCCCCCACCTCCCGGTGCTGCCAGGAAACTTTACAATGCTGAGGAAATGATGCAGGACCTGCACTCATGAAAAATTTACAATTTCTAACGATACTAGCTCCTCATTCACTGCTCCATCTGATACATGACATTGGAAACTTAGTGCAGGAAGCTGAAAGAAATGAGTAGCTTTAAAACAAAAACCTCTTGGAGCTCAAAGCCTTCAATGAATGTCTGAGCCCAGTGGTAAGTTCAGATAACCTTTATCAAGACCCAACTTTATTACAGCTTCAGATCCCCCCAGCAAAAAGGCGTAGAAAAAGTAGCTTTATAAAAAAAAACAGCTCAAGGTCAAAGAGTACACAGTCCCCCCACCCCCAACTTTCTTTACTATTAGTCAGCACCAAGTTATCCCTTTGGAATTGGATCCTTGGTACAGCCTTAACCCGTAGGAAGTATTGCCTCACTCAACAATTTCAACCCAGACCCTGTATCCAAGTAAGTTTCTCCCTGTTCATTTCTGCAGGTGGGGGTGTCAACCACACTGCTGTGGGTCTGGAGTCACATGTAGGCCAGCCCGGGTAAAGGATGGGACGACTGAATGAACCCTTTCCCACACGGCAGTTTCCTTTCCTAAAAAAGGACATGAGTGAATCAGATGGGGGTTCTCATGCCCCCGCCCCCAAAAATGGTTTCATGGTTAGATTCCGAACTCCAGACTTCTGACCGAATTCCAATTCCGCCATCTGCCACGTCAGGATTCAAACCCAGGGGTCCAGTCAATAATGGGACTCTGCCATTGCTCCTTCAATCCCCCTGTCATGGCATGTGAACTTGCTGGTGCCTCTGCAGGTGGGAAGAGCGGGTGAATCCCTTCCCACACTGAGAGCAGGTGAATGGCCACTCCCCAGTGTGGACCCGCTGGTGGGTCAGCAGGGTGGAGGCCTGTGTAAAGCCCTTCCCACACTCAGGGCAGCTGAAGGGTCTCTCCCCTGTGTGGACCCGCTGGTGCTTCAGTCTGTCGGACGAATTGCTGAAGGCTTTCCCGCACTCGGGGCAGGTGAAGGGCCTCTCCCTGGTGTGGACCCGCCGGTGGGTCAGCAAGGTGGAGGCGAGGGTAAAGCCCTTCCCACACTCGGGGCAGCTGAAGGGCTTCTCCCCCGTGTGGACCCGCTGGTGCTTTAGCCTGTCGGAGGAATTGCTGAAGGCTTTCCTGCACTCGGAGCAGCTGAAGGGCCTCTCCCCCGTGTGGACCCGCTGGTGCCTCAGCCGGGCGGAGGAATTGCTAAATACCTTCCCACATTCAGGGCAGCTGAAGGGCCTCTCCCCAGTGTGGCCCCGCTGATGCCTCAGCAGGGCTGAGGAATTGCTGAAGGCCTTCCCACACTTGGTGCAAAGGAACGGCCTTTCTCCGGTGTGGACCTGCTGGTGGGTCAGCAGACTGGAGGCCTGGGTAAAGCCCTTCCCGCATTTGGGACAGCTGAAGGGTCTCTCCCCTGTGTGGACCCGTTGGTGCTTCAGCAGGTCAGAGGAATTGCTGAAGGCCTTACCGCACTCTGTGCAGGGGAACGGCCTCTCCCCGGTGTGAGTGCGCCGATGAGTCTCCAGGGCAGACGGGAAATGGAAACTTTTCCCACAGTCACCACACTTACATGGTTTCTCTACGGGGCAGGATCCCTCAGGTTTCTCCATGGCCAAAACTTCAGCTGCGCACAAACATGTGTAGAGCCCCTCCTTGCCTTGAATTCCTCTTTCCAGGTCATATAACTATTTCTGGCTCCACACTCAGTGCACTGCAACCATACGGTCTCTCTTCCAGTCCCACTGATTCTGAAAACATATAGAAGCAGGAACCAAAAAGCTTTGCTCCTTCTCACAGAATCACAGTCGAAAATTGTTGTATTCCCAATGGATTGAGTGACTGTCAGACATTGACATCAAAGTGAGGACTGCAGACACTGGACATTCAGTGTTGAAAAGTGCGGTGCTGGAAAAGCACAGCAGGTCAGGCAGCATCCGAAGAGCAGGAGAGTCGATGTTTCAAGCATAAGGCCTTCATCTGTTGATTTTGAAACTTCTGTCTTCAGATTTTCAAATACTCTTTAAAAAAAATTACAAAAGTCATCACTGTCAGTCCAGGGTAGAAATTCAGAACAAGCAACTCTACTTTCTGCAGAACATTCTTTTCTTTTGTTATTCCACAAAATTGAAAGCATCATCCCACTCTCACTCTCCCTCTCACTCCCCCTCTGTTCTCACTCCACTCTAATTCTCCTGAAGGTGCTGATTCAGGATCTTACAGGGGCAGAAAAGCAAAAATGTCAAGACTGACATCTCTCTGAATTTTGGATAGCTCCACCTGAAAGTTAGTTTCTTTCCCAACACTGGAATACTGCTGAGAGTGAGCAGATCTGATTTTGGGAAGCAAAAACCGTCAATTCAGGGTGAACCTGCAATGCAGCTTCTTGACGAACAATGAGACATGAAATGGTTAACGTCCCCAGGAAGGGGGAGAAAACGAGACATCAAGGTATTGACACCGACACCAGAGAGAAAGTGAACATGCCGACCAGATATCCAGAATCAATCTAGGCCTATTTGCCAGCACTTGGCCTATACTCCTATAACCCCTTCCTATTCATATACCCATCCAGATGCCTTTTAAATGTTGTGATTGTACCAGCCCCCACCACTTCCTCTAGCAGCTTGTTCCTTACACACACTGCCCTCTGAATGAAAAAGTTGCCCCTTATGTCCCTTTTAAACCTTCCCTTCCCCACCCCACCCTTAACCTATTACCCTTACATTCTGGAGTATCCCATCTCAAGGAAAAGACCTTGACTATTTACCCTATCCATGCCTCTCATGATTTTATCAACTTCAGCCTCCAGCGCACAAGGGGGAAACAGCCCCAGTCTGCTTGGCCTCTCCCTATCACTCAAACCCTCCAACCCTGGCAACATCCTTGTAAATTCTTTCTGAACCCTTTCAAGTTTCACAACATCCTTCTGATAGGACTGAGGCCAGAAGTGGCTATGGTTCTGCTGAACAATGGCAATTTAATTCCAAAATATTAATTTCTTCGTGAGAAGGGAATAATTGGCATTGTAGCTGTAAGAGGTCTCTTGCAGAAGAGTGAAGAACCAAGTGAGAGAACTTTCCACTAAAATGGAGAGGAACAGATGTGATTCTGAGACTGGGGAATTATATCTAAAGCAAGGAAATTACAATGGCAGAGGCACAAACAGGCCACAATAAATGAGGTAACATGATTGAAAGAAATGACAAACATTGAAAGAGCACCTGGAGGAACTGCAACAGTTGTCCATTCCTGTCTGAAAAAATAAAACACAGAAGGTGGCACAGCCACGGTAACAAGGGACATGATGGATAGGACGAGATCCAAAGAAGTGGCGTACAAATTGGCTAAAAATAAAGTACCAGATCTGAAGACTGCGAGCAGTTCAGGTTTCAACAAAAGGATTGATCAAAAGGGGACAATGGGTATGTGAAGATAAAAAAAGATTAGAGAAAACAATAACAACTAGAACAGGCAAAGTTCTCATGTGGAACAAAGAGATGGCAGACCAATTAACCATATATGTTGCTTCTATCATCACAAAGGAGGACACAGGTAACATCCCCAAAATGTTGGGGAACACATGGTCCACTGAGAGCAGAACTGAAGGAAATGAGTAGTTGTGGGGAAATGGTGTTGGGGCAATTGATGGGATTAAAAGTTTACAAATCCCGGTGCTGGTAACCCACACCCCAAACTATGGTCCGAGGTCATGCAATTGGCAAATCTTGGGCTGATCTTAGCAGAACTATTTAATGGTAAGGTCCTACGGAGTGTTGCTGAACAAAGTGACCTTGGAGTGCAGGTTCATAGCTCCTTGTAAGTAGAGTTGCAGATAGATAGGATAGTAAAGAAGGTGTTTGGTATGCTTTCCTTTATCGGTCAGAGTACTGAGTACAGGAGTTGGGAGGTATTGTTTGCGGCTGTACATGACATTTGTTGGGTCAATTTTGGAATATTGCATGCAATTCTGGTCTCCTTCCTATCAGAAGGATGTATGAACCTTGAAAGGGTTCAGAAAAGATTTACAAGGATGATGCCAAGGTTGAGGGATTTGAGCTATAGGGAGAAGTTAACAGTCTGGCGGTTTTCCGTGGAGAGTCAAACACTAAGGGGTGACTTTATAAAGGTTTATAAAATGATGAGGTGCACGGATAGAATAAATAGACAAAGTCTTCTCTCTGGGGTGGGGGAGTCGATAACTACTGAACATAGGTTTAGGATGAGAGGGAAAAGATTTAAAGGAGAACGAAGGGGCAACTTTTTCATGCAGATAGTGGTAAGTATATAGAATGAGCTGCCGGAGGAAGTGGAGCAGGCTAGTGTAATTCCAACATTTAAAAGGCATCTGGATGGGTATATGAATAGGAAGGGTTCGGAGGGATATGGGCAAGTGCTGGCTTAAGTTAACCCTCCTCCTGTATTGAATTTCAAATCTATCTTCATCATGTCTTTCCTCCACTCCTGGCGTTCTCTTTTCTCCTGTCTACAAACTGAAAATAACATCAACACATCAATGCTCTCCTGGCCACTGCGATCTTGGAAGTACCCAGCGCCACAAATGATCAGATTTATTCACCTCAAATTCACAGTCCGCCTTCATGTCATTCTAGATCTCTCTCTCTCTCTCTCTCTCCCTCCCACTCCCTTTTCCTGTCTGAAGGACACACAGACCAAGCTCAGGGACAGGTCTCTCAGTGAAATGAGGAAATTCTAGTTGAATGACACCAACTGTCATTTCTCTCCCGGAAATGACGGCTGATGGTGCCCTCACCAAGATGGCCGCCCGCGCTCCCCGCCCCAAGTCAACATGCGCCTTATCCTTACAATGATGGCGCCCTGTTGCACGGGCAACACGAGAGCTCCTCTGTGGTGAAGTGGGTCTGGGGAGGTTTTATTCACGGCCTCAGGCCTCCCCCGAGGAGTTTATAAACTCCCCAGTCTCCCTCCTCCCGCGGTTTCCAATCCTACCCTGTCTCACCCTGTTCTGAAGAAGGATCACTGAACCTGAAACACCTCCTCGATTTCTCTCCACAGGCGCTGCCGGACCTGCTCAGCTTTTCCAGCGATTTCTGTTCGTGTTCCTTCAGCCGCCGGCGCCATTTCGCTCACACTCACTGCACGCATGCGCACTGCCAGGCCCCATAGAGAGGTTTCTCGATCGCATGGGATCGTGGGAATTGAAGGCGCCATTAATGTCATGAAATCTAGTATCCCATATGCCTTCTTAATTGTCCTATTCATGTGTTAATGAAGTACACGTCAGGGGCAAATCTTTCAGCGATTTTAGATTTATGCATTGAGTGGAACACTACAGGTGCTTAACTCTAAACTCTAGTTCCAAGTCAGTGTCAGTATAATCGCTCTTTATCTGTTCTCAAATAAGCACCGAATCAATGCTCTTCATCTGACCCTTCTTAACGTTGATTTTCTTTAGTTTGCAGATTCCAACCCGCTGTTTCAATAATTTATTAAAATCTATTTCTGGTACATGGGCGTTGCTGGCTGGCCAGCATTTGGTTCTTGAGAATGTGATGGTGAGCTGCCTTCTTGAACCTTTGCAGTCCACATCCTGTACGGTGACCCACAATGTCTTGAGGGAAGGAATTCCAGGATTTGGACCAGTGACACTGAAGGAAAAGTAATACATTTCCAGGTCAAGATGTGAGTGGCTTGGAGGGGTACTTGCAAGAGGTTGTGTTCCCATGTATCTGTTTTCCTGGTCCTTCTGGATGGAAGTGGTTGTTCGTTTGAAAGGCTATTTGTAAGGTGCTTTGATAAATTTTTGCAGTGCGTCTTGTAGATACTACACACTACTGCTTCTGAACAGTGGATATGGTACCAATCAAGCAGGCAACATTGACCTGGATGGTATGAAGCATTTCAAATACAGTTGAAGCTGCAACCCCATCCAAGCTAGTGGGGAGTATTCCATTACACTGCTGACTTGTGGCTTGTAGAAATTGGAACACGTTTTGGAGAGTCAGGAGGTGAGTTACTCACTGCAGTATTTCTGGCCTCTGACCTGCTCTTGTAGCCACTGTGTATGTATGGTTCATCTAGTTGAGTTTCTGTTCAATGGTAAACCCCAAGGTTGTTGATCGTGGGGTACTTAGTGACAGTGACATTGTTGATATAACAGGTCCGCGGTCAAATTATCTCTTTTGGGGATGAGTCATTGTGTGACATTTGCATGGCATTCATGTTACTTGCCACTCATCAGCCCATTGGATATGGTTAAGATCTTGTAGCATTTCAAACTGAACTGCTTCAGTTTATGAGGAGTTGTTTATAGTGCTGAACATCTGCAATTATTGCAACATTTCCACTTCTGAACTTATGATGGAGGAAGGTCATTGATGAAGATGGTTTGGCCTATGAACTCCTGCAGAGTTGTCCTGAAGCCGAGATGACTGACCTCCACAAACCATAGCCATCTTTCCATGTGCTAGGTATGACTTAACAATTAAGACATACAAAACTAATTAAAGGAATAGGTATGACACAACCCTCTTCAGGGTGTCTCCAGTGCAGATTTTTCTGTTCTCGAAACAATCTGATAAATGTTGACATTCGTCAGCCTTTTGATCTTGGCAGTTTCCTTTCTCTGTAACATTTGTTTCACATTAGCAAGTTGAATTCTTCTGCATTTTTCAGGAAAATGTTTTACAGAAGGGAACATTCTTGATATCTGTGTAATGTTCCGTGGGAAAACTGTCTATAGTCCACCAGTTGGAGGAAATTTCTCTGAAAAGGTTTGTCAAATGCCCTGCTTCCACAAGACCCAGTGTTCCCAAAGTTGAAGTACTTTTAACAGCCCTTTTATATTTTCCAGAATTCCCATGATAGGAGACATGTGCCACTTATACCCACCACAAATCTCCTGAAACTGGGTGCACTACAAAAGTCCGGCAGGAAGATTATCAGTAAAAAGGTCTGGTTTCAAATCATAGAGTTATAGATATCTAGAGACACACTGCATGGAAACAGATCCTTTGGTTGAACTCATCCATGCTGACCAGATGTCCCAAGCTGACCCAGTCCCAAGTTCCAGCATTTGGCCCATATCCTTCCCAGATGCCTTTTAAATATAGTAATTGTACCTATCTCCACCACTTCCCTGGCAGCTTGTTTTACATACACACACACACACACCACTCTCTGCATAAAAATATTGTCCTTGAGGTCACTTATTCCCTTCTTGCTACCCACAGCACCTCCTTTCCGTCCCCCCGACCCTCAGCACCCCCTGTCCATCCACAGCTCCTCCTGTCCATTTCCACTCTGCCACCCACAGTGCCCCATGTCCATTTCCCTCTCTCCGCCCTCTGACCCCATCTATCCTCCCTCTCTCCCCTCACCCTCTGCTCTCCATCTCTCTGTTCCCCGTCTATTCTGTCTCTCCACCAACTCTCTGCTGCCCATTCTTCCACCGCCCCCACCCTCTCCTTGCCACTCATTCTCTCTCTCCATCCATCCTCTGCCCCCATCCATTCTCTCTCTCCTCACATTCTGCACCCCACACCATTCTCTCTCCTGCCCCCCCGCAACACTCTACCCCCACTTTCTCCCTCTCAGACCCTTCCCCCCATTCTCTGAGTCCCCCACGCTCTGCCCTGCAGGCCTTTCTCTCCCCGCCCAAGTCCTTCTCCTCTCCCTCACGCTCTGCTCCCCCGTCCATTCTCTCCCTCTGTTCTCCACAGCTCCCCCCAGCCCCTGTCCATTCTCTCTATTCTCCCAGACCCCGTCCATTCTCTTTCTGTTCTCCCCAGCCCCACCCTCTAGCCGCCATCAATGAGAGGAATGAATCTGGTTGATGGCAGGGAGGAGGAGGAGCTAGAAAGATAGAGAGCTTATTTGAAATTGAGTTCCCCAATGTTGAGTCTCCCAACTCTATGCAGCCCGGGCGGAAGATGAAATGTTGTTCCTCCAATTTGCAGTTTGATTCATCGTGGTAAGGGAGGAGGCCAAAGATGGTTATGTCAGAAAGGGAGTGGGAAAGGGAATTAAAATGGCTGGTGACTGGGAAGTCCGGTTGGCCTCTGCGGGCCCAGGCACGATGCTGTTTTCCAAGTCTCCCCGATGTAGAGAAGTCCACAATTGGCAAACACATGGCAAATGCAGTACCAAAATGTTAAATTATAGCCTCTGCTGTGAAAAAAAACCAGAGGAGGTGTATAGTTTAAATGGTGATGTATTGGGATGTGGAGAAAGTGAGGACTGCAGATGCTGGAGATCAGAGTCGAAACGTGTGGCACTGGAAATGCACAGCAGGTCAGGCAGCATTCAAGGAGGAGGAGAGTTGACGTTTTGGGCATGAGCCCTTCACCAGGAATGATGTGTGAATGTAATTGAAACCAGTCAATACCAGTTGTCAGACAGGTGCAGCAAGCAATCAGCAAGGCAAGTGGTATTTTAACAAGAGGAATTGAGTTCAGAAGTGGGATGTCTTCCTGCAGTTACGGGGTCATTGAATGTATTCAAGGCTGAGTTTGTCTGATTTTTGAACAACAAATAAGTGGATGTTTATGGAGGAAGGCAAGGAAATGGTTTTAGAACAGTTTCAGTCCAACTAGTCCATGCTGACTATGTTTCCAAACTAAATTAGTCCCAGCTGCCTGTGTTTGGCCCATATCCCTCCAAACATTTCCTATTCATGTACTTGTCCAAATTTCTTTAAAATGTTGTTACGGTACCTGCATCTTTCCTCTGGACATTTATTCCACACACAAACCACGCTCTGTGTTTTTTAAAAACAAACTGGTGCCCCTCATGTCTTTTTAAAATCTTTCTCCACTCACTGTCAAACTTTGCTCCCTAATCTTGAAACCACCCTAGAGAAAGAAGACCTGCCGTTCACCTCATCTATATCCTTCATGATTTTATAAACCTCTATAAGGTCACCTCGCAGCCTGCTGTGTTCCAGTGAAAAAGTCCCAGCCTATCCATTTAGATGTAGTTACATTCATATCTAGTTAAGATCTGTTCAATGTTGGCGCAGGCTCAAAAAACCAAATGGCCGACTTCTGTTCCCAGTTCTCACTCTGTGTCCAGGACAGCAAGAGACTATAAGACATAGGAGCAGAGAGTAGGCCATTCAGCCCATCAAGTCTGCTCATACCATTCAATTGTGGCTCATAGGTTTCTCAATCCCATTCTCTTGCTTTCTCTCCATAACCCTCGATCCCCTTGGTACTCAAGAACATATATACTCAGTCTTAAATATACTCAGTGACCTAGCCTCTGCAACCTTCTGTGGCAATGAATTCCATAGATTCACCACTATCTGGCTGAAGAGTTTTATGTTTATCTATGTTCTAAAAGGCCTTCTCTTTACTCTGAGGCTGTGCCCTTGGGTCCAAGTCTCTCCTACCAACGGAAACATCTTCCCAACGTCCACTGTATCCAGGCCATTCAGTATTCTCTGTGTTTCAATTAGATCTCTCCTGAGTGTGGGCCTGTTAGTCAGCATGAAGCAGACCCTTCAGGATGAGGTACAGCAGGGATTAGTTTCGGCAAATGGAAAGAGAGTATGTGGGATGGAGATTTTCAGCTTCTAGGCAATAAGAGAGGAAAGAGAGTTCATTATAAATTAGATTTGTTCAGGTGGGCCAATGGGCCGAGGAGTGGCAGATGGAGTTTAATGTAGAGAAATGAGAGGTGCTGCATTTTTCAGCTGTATAAGACATTCTTTAGGCCACTTTTGGAATACTGTGTTCAGTTCTGGTCTCCCCCTGCTATAGCAAAGACGTTGTGAAACTTTGGAAGTGGTTGGAGAAGATATACAAGGCTGTTGCCATGCTTGTGACCTATAGTGAGAGGCTGAAGAGGCCAGGGATATTTTCCCTGGAGAATTGGAGGCTATGGGGTGATCTTACAGATGTTTATGAGGGGCATGGATAGGATAAATACCCAAGCACTTTTCCCCAGGGTAAGGGAGTCCAAATCTAGAGGGCATATGTTTGAGGTGAAAGGGGAATGTTTTAAAAGGGACGTGACCAGCAAGGTTTTCGTGCAGAGAATGGTGCACGTGTGTAACAAACTACCAGATAATGACAACAT